>NC_083329.1:17487774-17831317 GCF_963455315.2 Globicephala melas
CCATGGAGCCCTAGTCCTACCGTAGGACCAGAAAGAAAAGGCTTCTAAGAGGTGGCTAAAGAAGACACAGTTCAATGGGAACTGGGGGCTGAGGTCCCACTCGATCGGATTAATGCCAGCTTGTGTTAAGTAGCAACCCACTGAACACCTGCTGACGCCACACTAGCCAGAGAGCAAGATACTCCAAGCCAGTCGTTCCCAAACTCCAGTGAGCATGACAGTCTCCTGGAGAGCTTGTTATACTGATTGCTGGGCCCATGCTGTAGTTTCTGATTCAGTGGGCCTGGGTCAGGGCCTGAGAGTCTGCATTTCTCGCAATTCCAGTTGATGTGGAGGCTGCTGGTTTGGGGACCCTCTTGGACCCCCACTGCTCCAAGCAGCCACCCCGCCTTCCACGGGCTCAACTACTGAACTGTTCAAAGGAACTCTGCATGGGGTCGTTTTGGCTCTGGTGATCCTGCCGTTGGGAGGACAACTTAACACAGATTGGAACTCATGGTATGTTCTAGAAGAGAGGTGTTGCTCAAGTCCAGCGAGAGGGCCAAGACCCAGGGAGGGTGCTTCGACAACAGCAGGAGTTATCGCCACTCACTCTTCTGCTTTAGGTAAGTGTAAGTCAGTGCTGACAGCATCCCAGCTGGATGACCCATGTGGGTATGAGTGCGGGTGTGGAGGGGGCATCACCTGATCTAATAACCTTCACTTTATTCTCAAGGGCACCTGAGACCCCAAAAGGTGCAGCAGCCGGCGAGGGTGAGGCATCAACTTAGTAGGAGGGGGAAGCCCAGAACCCAGGCCTCCATTGTCCTAGCAGGCCACACTGTCTCCTGATCAGCCATGGTTTCCTATAACATCTCCCTTCAAAAAAAACACGTTTGAGCTTCCCTGGTGGCGCAGTGGTTGGGAGTCCGCCTGCCGATGCAGGGGACGCGGGTTCGTGCCCCGGTCCGGGAGGATCCCATGTGCCGCGGAGCGGCTGGGCCCGTGAGCCATGGCCGCTGAGCCTGCGCGTCCGGAGCCTGTGCTCCCCAACGGGAGAGGCCACAACAGTGAGAGGCCCGCATACCGCAAAAAAAAAAAAAAAAAAAAAACACGTTTGATAAGGCTTTGCAACACCCTCTGCTTCTCCCTCCCTTCCCACAGCCATATGCATTGAGAAATCAATAAAAAGCAAATTCCTTTCTGGTCCAGGCATCCCATGTCCTCTAAAAAGTGCAAACCTTCATTATTTTATGTCATTCACAGGTGAGGTGCCTGAGGTGAGGAGTCTGACCCAATAGCTGCAGTTCTGACGCACATACTCTCTGCCCCGGTCGGGAGGTGGGGGGAGGTATTGGGGGGGAGCAGTATACACTCCTTCACTCCTTCCCCTTTCGTAGGGACAAGGGAACCACACATCTCATTTACAACAGTTCGAGAAGACCAGAAGCCAACATTCCAGAGTTTTGTAACACAGCCCGGAAACAGCCAAGATACCTCTCACCATAGGGTGGCAGCTCTTTGGAAGCAGAAACCAGGTTTCCCCTATTTCTGAAAGCAGGGAAAGCCAGACCTTCTCAGTAGGCCAACTTTACATAGCACCACTGTGTATTTGTACAGCTCCTCCCAACTTATAAAACACCTCCACACTAACTCTTAACAAACCTGCGAGGTGTAAGTGGGGACAACACCTTCAGCACCTTCAGTGGCTGCCGGAGCCAGGCTCTGTGACAAGGACTTCGTTTGGCCCTCACAGTAAATCTTCCAGGTAGTTATGATTTGTATGGGTGCAAAGATGGAGGCTCAGAGCAGGTACGTTACCTTCCTAAGAAGACGATGATGACGGTGAGGCCAAGCATTAAAAAAAAATAATTTCAGGCTATTTTGCAAAGCCAGGTGATTTGCAGCTTGTTCCTGAAAAGGAGACCTTTATTCGGGAGCAGAATTGGTGGCAAGGCAGATTTTAGAGAAGGTTGGGAGGTGTGAATCAGTCAGGGAACCAAATATTATTTAAAGGTCTTTGGGGTGTTTCCAGATTCCAGACATCACTGAACCTTCATGAAGTCCCTCTAGAGGAAAGTGGAATTTCTCCTTTCAGTAAAACCTCTGCCCTCAGAATCCAGGTGATTCATCTTGTACCTCCGGCTCGTCTGCTGTAGCAGACTTCACTGGATTCAGACTGTGGACTAGCTACTCAACAACGCTCACTGTCGGCATTCCGAGGGAGGGCAGAGAAGGAAGCTGGAGACGAGAAGGGGCGGCACAAGGTGTGTGGAGTAGCTGGGACGGGTGGTGTCCGCTGGACACTTATTTAGGAAGGATCTGAGGCTGTTCTGACAGCTAATCCAAGTCTTTAGAAGTCAGGCGACATGACCCAAGAAGAAAGAGAAGCAGAGTCCTAGAGCTGTAGGTTGAATCTATTCATGTTGACTCAGTAGTGATGAATCAGAATGCCATGTCCTTCCCCAGAGTCAGCTGTACAGCAGGGCAGAGGGTGTGATGGCGCAAAGTGGGCAAAATGGGAGCTGTGATGGACTGACCTTTAGCTTCCCACATGGCAGAGCTGACTTTGAAGTTTAGCCTTTCACTGAGATGTGAAAAGAAAGGGGCAAAGTTCCCTAAACTCTTAACAAGATGCCCTAACCGACCATTCCATACCCACCCTTTCCTTGGTTATCTGATGTTTCAAAAGGCTAATGGTGCTCAAAGTACACCTTACCGAGGAGCAATCTTAGGTTCCCAGGTCAGCTCCACTCTGAAGGCCTTCGAGATGATCGTGAATATTGTCGAGCACTTCCCATGTGGCCCCACTGCGCTGAGCTCTCCGCAATACCCCATTTAACCTCAGAGCAGCCCTATGAAGAAGTTATTGTCATTTTGCAGAAGAGGAAAGGCTGAGAGAGGTCAAGTTTACTTGCCCAAGCCACGTGGCTAACAGTTGGCAGCGTCTTTTTTGAGCTCAGGTCATCCTGAGTCCAGAGCCCAAGTACATGTCTATGATTAAGGATGACTCATCCCATGAACCGCATGCGATATATAAACCCCGTGTGTTTATATATTTCCCTTGGGAACTCTGATTGGTATCTCAAAGAGAATTAAGAGCCATTGCCCTGGAGGAAGGAGAGCCCAGTGCCAGCCACGGGAACCTGATGCCCAGGGTGGGACAACAGCTCCCTTTCCCCTCCTCAGAAGGGCTTCCCACCTGCCTGGACATCCTTCCTGATGCTGAGAGCCTTGCTTCCCGCAGTCGAAGGCGGGCTGGGCGGGGGGGGGGGCAGTGTGCCGCATCTTTCAGCTGTGCGATCCCCAGCTCTTTCTGCTTTGTTGTCTGCTGTGCTGGGAGCAGCCACCGTGCTATTCTAGGCCCCCGTGTTAGCCACACGGCAGAAGCTGGCCCCCCAGCTCAGTGTCTGCAGCAGCTTGTTTTGCTCAACTCGGGCCGCTGACAGTAACAGCCTGGGCACCTGAGCTCTTGAGGCCACTTGCTCATTCTTTGTGGGAAGGAAGTGTTACTTAAGCATGAGCACTTGATTGACAAGAATGGTGTTTGCACAGATTGCAATAAACAGCTTCCCTCAACCCCAGATACTCCCCCTGTGCCTCCCCTCCCCCAGATAACACTCATAGAGCAGACTGCCTTACAGGCTTGGATCTGACCTTCCCAACTGGCGAGCCATGGGACACTGGCGGGCCAAGACATACTGATGCCTCAGCCCTCACAGTGCTGGGTGTGCTCACGGCCAGCCCCACCTAGGGCATTCAGTGTGTCATATAAATACTATTATTCTCAGGGTCACGATGTCAACGAGGTTGCAACGCAGCGACACAGGCAACTTGCACCTTTATCAGCAAGAGCGTCCCAAGAACATTTAAGAATCAGATGGAAAGGGTGAAGGTCCTCAGAGAGGCGGCAGCTCTAAATTCCCAGAACTTTCAACCCCATAGGAAACATCACTATTTCCCAGCTGGTTAGAAGCGTAGCTCAGAGCAAAGATTTAGACGTATGCTGTCCACTACTGTGACCAGCAGCTACATGTAGCAACTGAGCACTTGAAATGAAGAAAGTCTGCAGTAAGACGTGTTTAAGTACAAAACACATGGCAGGGCTTCCCTGGTGGCGCAGTGGTTGAGAGTCCGCCTGCCCATGCAGGGGACACGGGTTCGTGCCCCGGTCAGGGAAGATCCCACATGCCGCGGAGCGGCTGGGCCCGTGAGCCATGGCCGCTGAGCCTGCGCGTCTGGAGCCTGTACTCCACAACGGGAGAGGCCACAGCAGTGAGAGGCCCGCGTACTGCAAAACAAAACAAAACAAAACAAAAAACAGAAAAAAAGCACATGCCAAATTTTGGAGACTTAGTATGAAGAAAATAACATAAACTCTCAATTTTTAAAATATGGATTACATGTTGAAATGATAATATTTCAGATAAACTAAGTATTTCTACTTGTTTCTTTTAATCTTCAAATCTGTCTGCTGGGAATTTTAACATTACCTAAGTGGCTCACATTCTATTTTTCATGGACAACACTGATTTAGACCAAAGATCCTCTGTCTTAATGCCTATAGGCCACACGTGAAAGGTGGTGTTACCCAGTGTCAGCATGTTATAACTGCTCTGGGTGAACTTGAAAACTATGAGGTCTTTGACCTGTTCCTCCGGGTTCTGCATCAGTAACAGTTTGTTCCTTTGGGTTTACATACCTCCATTCAACAGAGGTCATGATCTTCTTGACGGAAGCAATAGTTCCTTATTATGGAACTGCTACTGTTCACTGACTTGTTCCGGGCCAGGCACTATGCTGTGTGAAAACTTGTCCCAGCCACAGCTTCAGTCTCATTCCAAATCCGTGCGCCCCACCCTTCTGCTACGCTGCCTCTCACAGGGGAGTGTGGGAGAAATTTCAGACAGGAGCATCAGTACTTTGGGGGTACCATGCTCACACCTCCCCCCTTGCCAAACCTTTAAGAACATCGTCCTCTGCTTTGCAGCCTTGGTTCCCTGGGCTCGCAACGTGGGGGAACATCACTGAGTGCCTGGCTAGGGAGCAATTTGGGAGCTTTTAACACGAGCAGAGCGGAAACACCAGGAAGTGGGAGGGGTACTCGTCTCTGTAGACCAGAAGCTGAAAAGGGTGGAGGAGCCAGAGGGACATCCTGCCTGGCTTTATATAGCTATGCACCAGAGAGACGCCACCCAGATGACAAGCCTGGTGCTACCCAGGTCCCCTATTGGCTTGGATGGAGAAGCATGTCATTTTAATGGGTCGAAAGTGTATAAGCCCCAGAGGAAGATGCGTTAAGGCAAGGACACATTCTTTATTTGCTCAGTGTTTGGACACTGTGACAACAAAAGTGTTCTTGAAACACTTAAAATTTTATGGAAAGTCATTCCATCACTGCTAAATATTTAGTATCTTGATTACTGAGCAGACAGCTGCCCTTCCTCCCTACTAATTTCTAGAAGGTTTTGCTCTTCATGCTAAGGCTAATTAGGGGTTGGGGACAGTAATCTGGGAGGCAGAATCAAAAAACATAGAATAAATCTTCAGATCGGAAATCTGACATTTAGGCTGGATCGATCTGCTAAACTTCCGATTAGATCTGTAGCCAGAAGAAAACTTGAAAGTATTGATTAGAAGCTCCAGGTTGTCAAAAGCAACTACTCAGGCAACAAAAACCCATTCCTGGTAAAAATGGGCACGAGAAAGAGCAACACATTACAGGCCAGAGGAAGAGTCTATTTCAGTAGCACAGGGCGAATAGCGAGAGTTTGAAGTACAGATGAGACAGGCAGCGTCCCCAGGAGGGAGGATTCTCCTCCCTCACATCAGCCTTTTCAGAAACAATCAACATGTCCTCATCAGAAAGCCAAGGCTGGCGCCCCATCCTCGGCTTTCTGGGAGTAGTCTGCGCACAGGTACCTAAAGGAGTGGCTGTTGGATTCAAGGAATTGCCTTTTGTTGCAGATCTAAGAAACACAATCTCCGCTTTACGCAAGTTCAACCTTTACTCCACTCTCCTACGGCTCTTTAGACATTTACTTACCAGGAGATTCTTTTTACTTGACTGCATCACAACTATTGGCAAGTGCTGAGAACACGACAGGGAAGTTTGAAGTTCGTACCCCGGTAGGTAATAGCCACTTTTGACTTGCGCTTACTTGTAGGATGGTTGGTACAAGGTACGTTAGACCTTCAGGAATGCTCCCTTTAGGAACCTGTAAGCAAGACCTGGAAAGAAACTGCGGCCATCATCGAGCATGGAGTACTTGGTTAGTTATGACTCCGCCAGGGTCCTAGGGTTTTAGGGCAAGAAGCTGGTAAGGTCCGAAGTCTCAGCCCTCTGCCATTCCCTCAGCCCACTTCACAGATCAGAAAACGGAGGCTCAGATGCAGTCTTATAGACTCTGGAAGCCTGAGGGTGTTGCCTCTTCCCAGAACACGCCGTGAGGTGGGAGAAAGTGTGAGGGCAGAAGTGATGGCTGCCTCTCCCTCGGTCTTTCCCTCCAGGTGGGAAACTCCAGCCTGACTTTATTGTATTCCGAGTGAGCCAAACACCTGTTTCTGTTTCACCTTCCGGAGAAGTTCCAACCCACATCATTTCAAACCTTTCCGTTTTCTCTAAACGTGATGAGGCCAAGATTTACAAATTGAAGGGAGGGAGGGGCAAATGGGAGGGGAGGAAGGACACGTAGAAAAAAGCTAGTCCCATCACCCTGGATACAGCTAATCTCATCTGATTTTGTATGCTGAACAGCTGGCCCTATATCTGATTTATGGCCCAGCTGGTCAGCAGTGAGGAAACTATAAATTAGGAAAAGAGAATCCTCCCTCTGTAATAATCTTTTCAGGAAACAGAGATGGGATAACATATCTGGGAATCAAAATGCCAACATAGGGAACCAAGCTCCGCATCTCTGGGGGCCAAGCACAGATTACTTTTGTTCCAAAGCATGGTGGGATAAAACAACATGGCCTCCCCCATCTACCACCACTGGTAACTTGCAGGCATAAGAATCTCCTAGAAGAGAGCAGGGCTGGAGAAGCAAAGTGGAGAACAGTGTGCCCCCTCCAGCAGCCACAGTCCCTACCAATCTCCCTGGTTTTAACCTCAGGCCTTGCCACTCCAGCCAATCAAGCACTTCGTACGAAGTAGGTGGGCCTGTTACCATGGCAATGGTTTCCAGACGATGATCGCCATTACCTAGACCACCTGCATCTCTGTCTCCCTCTCCCTCTGAGGGCAGTGGAGACATGGAAGGGGCTTAGTTCAGCAGAGAATAAGCCAAGTGCATAGAAGTGTGAGGGACCAGACCAACGTGACGTGCTCCTGACCCAGGAATTCAGACAGCGTGAGTTTACCTCCCTGTGATTTCACTCTGCAAATACAAGTCTGTAGGGTTTATCTTCAATTGAAACGTTCACTTTTCTTCCTTATTGCAAAGACATGAAGATAAAAATATGAGAATTAAGCAGAGAAGAAAAAGCACCCAGAACTCCTATCGCCCAGAGTTTTTATTCGTTTGGTGTGTATAATATTTGTTACGCAACTTTATGTGCTTTTTAAAAACACAACAAAAAATGGAATACTATTCATGTCGTTTGAAAGTGTGCCTCCTCTCAATAATTGTGACTATTTTTCTAAGTCAGTAAGTGCACATTTAATATATCATTTTTATTGACTGCCCTCCTCAGTCACATGGATTCACTCCATGTTACTCATCTAGGCCCCTACTATTGAACATGGGTGTTGTGCCTAATTTTTGAAAAAAATTAGAGAGGGAAAAATAGAGAGGGAAAGTAACATGTCTTAGGTTACACCACTAATACGTGATGGAGTCAGAATTCCAGCCTAGGCCATCTGTCTACACTTGAGTGGTTCCCATGATTCTTATTTTACTAGTGGAGAGGGATCTGGGGGGTGGAGTGGGGGTTATGTGGCTTGCCGAGGACCATGGAGTTTGACAGTGGTGTCACTGGATCAATTACCAGGGTCTTGCTGGCTCCCTGTCCCAGCCTCCTTGCACAGATTCTGCTTCTAGATGTGTTAGGACAGACTCTGGAAAGGGAAGTTTTTGGTTAATTAACAGCACTGAAGAGAAAGCAAGCTGTGGTCCTCAGGGAACTGCGCACTATCATTCAAGCTCTGGGCACAAGTGGTCAGGAGGCTAAGCCTCTCAGGGTTCTGCAGTGATCCAGGTGTTAGACTCCATCCATGGCTCCCAGGATAGGTGCTGAGGCCCCACTCGGATCTGGGCCCTGTTTGGGGGTTGAATGCCGAGCTGGCCACCCAACCTTAGTTCTGATGCTCCTTGTCAGTGTCCTGGTGTCGTGGCTTGAGGCTGCTAAACTCACTGTGGGGTTCCAGGCCCCCTGGAACATCTCCCATCCATTCAATGTGCAGAGGCTGGGTGCCGGACTCCAGGTTGCCATGGACAAGATCAACTCTGAGCTGGCAGACTTTGGAAATTTCAGCTGGGAGTTTACTTACACCAACTCAACCTGCAGCACCAAGGAGTCTCTTGCTCTTTTCATCAACCAGGTCCAGAAAGAAGAAATTTCTGCCCTGTTTGGACCAGCATGCCCAGAAGCAGCAGAGGTAGAGTATACAGCCTTCTAAGAAACTCTGAGTTTCCATTGGAAAGGGTGGTCTTAAAGATGACGGCATAGACTTGAATAATCTCTGGACTTGGATGACATTATTATAAATAATAACTGTGTAAGTCTTGTGTACCATTTCTTTGAGATGTAATTAGACCATGCAATTAGAACAATGAATACTCTCTTTAAAGAAAGCCTCTCAAATCAATTGCTGTTAGTTCACTCACTAACTTGATGTTGACTAACAAACTTGTTGATTGTTTGGCCTTGGTGCTGTCAGATATGGACTCATCATTCACTCCAACATTGCCAGCCACGTGGCTCAGAAAAATGAAGAAGAAATTGAATGCTTGGCTTTAAATAGAAAAATAACATCTGTTTGTGTAGGTTTCCCTTTGGCATGTATAATAAATTATTCAGTGATGGGAAAGAAAGAGGGAAAGGATGAAGTATGACAGATTGCCATAAGCTAAGGCAAGAAAATGAGAGATGTGAATGATTTGTGTTTGTTTAGCTAATGAGATTAGCTTTGTTGATGTCCTTGGGTATCTTGTGCTCTGAGAGGTATAGATGCAAAGGCTGAATAGATGAGGCAGCACAGTTCTCACGTTCAAAAATACCGCAGAACTATCATTAGTGGGTGCTACAGAGTTAAGATTACATTTGAATTTGAATCTTAGTGTCTCCTAGAATTCCTCATTTGACACATTCCCCATTTGATTAACAAAGCCTACCCATTCTTCAAAGTCAAGCTCAAATGCCACGGAGCCTTTATCTCTCTACCCTCATCGTTCACATCTCTAATTCCCAAATCAGAAGTAATTTCTTACTTCTCTAAGCTCCTCTAAATCTATTGTCTATAAATATTGAAGGGCATATTTAACTCTATAGCTTTTTTTACACGTCTTTACTCCTGTAATAGTTGATCACGAGATCTTTTTAAGAGGAAGGTCTCTGAAGTTCCCTGTAGATAGCAGGCTCCTAGTGGAAAATGAATAAGGAACAAATTAAGAAAAAGCGAGTAGTACCTATGAGTGTGTGCTCTGTAACCACATTACCTGAATTCCAAGCCTGCTCCACTATTTGCTAATTTTGGAACTTATTAATACATTTCTGTGCCCCCAGGTTTTCATCTCTAAGATGAGATGATAATACCTACCTGATAGAAAATGTAAGAATTAAGATAATATATGTAAGCTCTTAGTCGAGTGCTTGGCACATAGTAATCACTAAATAAATGCTGGCTATTGTTACTCTTGTGCTCTGAGGTTTTACATCCTTAAGTTGCATCCAAGACGTTATCATCAATATTCCAAAAGCGAGGGGAAGTATGACCCATAGACTCACTGAATACAAAGTTTATGCAGATATTTTACAATGGGGCTGGAGTGTAGCAAAACTCAATTATGGAAAGACATCCCTTTGGTTACTTTCAAGGTTATTGGTTTGCTGGCTCCCCCATGTTTGACTCTGTTGGACAAACAGCAAAACTGGAGAACAACTTCTTGTATGACACCTATGTGAAACTTGTGCCACGCATGCACAGAGTTGGTGATGTGCTCCAGAAAAGCCTCCAGTACCTGGGCTGGAAACACACTGGGATGTTTGGAGGTCACTCTGGGACTTCCTCCTGCGAGGGAGTGGATGAGTTGTGGAGGGTTGTAGGGAATGAACTCAAATCCCATTTCCCCATCACCGCCAGCATGAAATACACCAACAACAATCCAGCCTTCCTTCAAGAGCATCTTAGAAGCCTGTCATTGATTTCCAGGGCTAAGTAGGAAAGAATCTTCTGTTGCTTATGTTTAGAGGGGCAAATAGAAAAAAATGATTGAAAAAAACCTAAGAATTTTTCATTTTTCTATGAGGGTAAAAAGCAGATGAAAACAGAGTATAAAATTAAGGATACATAAAAGCATTACCAACCAACAAAAACTTTTTTTTTGTCTAGAGTGAAATCTTCGATGCTATAGTGTCATGATGTACAGAGTAATTTCTGGAAGCACCTGCTAGGTGGGCTGGGTCTTGGACTTGGATGTTCGTTCAGAGAATGGGCTCTGGAGACAGACATCCCTAGGTTTGAAACCCGCCTCTGACACTTTCTAGCTGTGTGTTCTTGAGCAAGTAGCTTAACCTCTCTGTGCCTCAGGTACCTTATCTCTAAAACAAAGACAATCATCTTACCTACCTCATAGAATGGTGAGGATTAAATAAGATCATGCCTGTAAAGTGCTGGACATAGTAACTGATCAACACGCCATAGTGAATATTGTTGTTGTGGTGCCTCTAAGCCTCTACTTTCTAGCAGGAATTAGTAGCGGACTCCTTTCTCTTCTTCCAATAAACCAAGCTCCTTCTGGCTTTGGGACTTTGGGACTTGGTATCCCTTGGCTTGGAGTTCCACTGCAATCCCACCTCATCCCACACAGTGTTCTTTCCATAGGTAGCTTGCTCTCATCCTTCCAGACTCAGCCCAGAGCCCATCCCATCTCCTGTGAGGGGCCTTTCCCAACTACTTGACATGGAGCGATTCCCCCTCCCCACATTAGTATCACAGCATTCTTTTCCCCTTTCATTCATCAGAATCTTGAACGATCTCTCTAATCTCTTCACTTGTATATTGTCTGTCTTAATGTCAGCTCCCTGAGAACAAGGACCTTCTCTTTTGCTCACTGTTGTATCCTATGCTTAGCACATTGCCTGGCACCTAGCTCGAGCTCAGGTAAATAGATTAAAATGTATCTCATTCAAAAAATAAGTCACTAAGGACTTTCCTGGTGGCGCAGCAGTTAAGAACCCACCTGCCAATGCAGGGGACACAGGTTCAAGCCCTGGTCTGGGAAGATGCCACATGCCATGGAGCAACTAAGCCCATGCACCACAACTACTGAGCCTGCGCTCTAGAGTCTGTGAGCCAAAACTACTGAGCCCAAGTGCGCCACAACTACTGAAGCCCGCGTGCCTAGAGCCCCTGCTCCACAACAAGAGAAGCCACCGCAATGAGAAGCCCGCGCACCACAACGAAGAGTAGCCCCCGCTCACCGCAACTAGAGAAAAGCCCCAGAGCAGCAACGAAGACCCAGCGCAGCCAAAATTAAATAAATAAATTTATTAAAAATAAATAAATAAATCGCTAAAATAGATAACCAACAAGGACCTATTGTATAGCACAGGGAACTATACTCAGTATTTTTAACAACCTATAAGGGAAAAGAATCTGAAAAAGAATATATATGTGTGTGTGTGTATATATATATATATGTATATCTATATCTGAATCACTTTGCTGTACACCTGAAACTAACACAACACTGTAAATCTATCATACCTCAATTAAAAAGAAAAATTCTGAAGCAAAAAAAAAAGCATGCTCCAATTAAAAAATAAATACATAACAATAAATCAGTATTTCATTTTTGTTCCCTCAAAAAGCATGCTGATGTGTTTGGATGGAAGAAAAATACCATGGCCTACTCCTTTTCCCCCCATCCCATCTCAGACAGTCTCAGTGCTCCTGGTTCTAGGTCCTCCGTCAACGCAACCTACCTGATGATGAGTCACAAGCCAGATCTATTGCTCTGAGTCAGTTAAACGAAGAAACTAGAGCACAGAAGTGGTCTCAAACTTTTTCGATTTGTGCTTTGGGAGAGAGCTGCAGCGAAGACTTTAGTTCCGCAAGACGAAAGCTGCCAGTTTGTATGCTACCGGCATGGTTAAAGGAGGACACGCTCTGGGAACAGTTTAGACCTTCCTATTTCCTAAAGCATGCTCAAGAAAAGACAAAGTTCATGTCTCATTTCTAGTGGTTTTAGGCTAGACTTTAAAACGTGTGTATCTGTGTGTGTGTGTGTGTGTGTGTGTGTACACATGTGCAACTGGCTGACTGTCTTCTCTTACAGTTCTTATCTTAATCTGCAGCTCAGAAGATGCAAAACTTATCCTGCTGGCTGCAGAGAACCTGGGACTCCACACAGGAGAATTCGTCTTTATCATTTTGCAGCAGCTGGAGGTGGGTGCTGATAAGAGGCAACGGCTCCCGCAGGAAGAGGTAACAAGCATGCAGCACTTGCTATGCACCAGATGCATTAGCTCACTGAACACTCAACCCTAGGAGGCAGCTACTCTTGTGTCCTCAACTTAAGATCAAGAGACTGAGACTGAATTGAAAGAACCTACCCAGAGTCCGTT
This sequence comes from Globicephala melas, assembly GCF_963455315.2. NCBI lineage: Eukaryota > Metazoa > Chordata > Mammalia > Artiodactyla > Delphinidae > Globicephala > Globicephala melas. The sequence continues at coordinate 17,500,543 of NC_083329.1, forward strand.
TGCACAGTTCCTGGGACGGGGGCCCGGGCCTTGAACCAGGCTGCTGGTTCTGGAGCCTGGTCCTCTGTAGTCTACATCAGCAAACACCAGCTGAGGAAAAACCATCATTCCTCCCGGGAGGCTGAGACCTCCCCAGAGGCTCTCAAACTCGGTGGCTCTCACTTTCTTTTCTTCCATGGCCACCTGTGTTTGAGCCCCAACAATGGCCTGGAGAAACCAACACTCTGGTCTAATGAGGCAATCTGTAGGTGGTTTGGTTCCTTTGGTAACGATAGGGATGGCTGACATGTACCACGTACCTCCCGTGAGTACCGAGTTATACATTATACCTGCATCGGTGGCTAGATTTTCCCAACAGCCCCGTGAGGCAGATAGAGAGTCCATGCGTGGTTTACATGCATCATTGCATTCAATATTTCCAACAGCCTTATAAGGTACAGATTATTAGCATTCCAACTCGCAGATGAAAAAATTGAGGCTTAGAGAAATAGGGTAACTTATCCAAGATCTTGGACCTCTTAAGCTGGTCTTTTGGACTCTGGGACTGAGTCCTTGACCCCAACAGCTCTGCCTTGTGGAGTGTGTACTGAGTGCCAGGCCCCACTGTGAGCGCTTGATAAACTAACACTCATTTCAGCTCACACCACCCTAAGGGGAGATACTTTCATTTTCCTCATTTTACAGATGAGAAAACCGAGGTCCTGAGAGGTGAAATAACTTAACCAAGGCCACACGACTAGTATGAGGGAGACCTAGTAGTCAAACCAGGTAGGCTGGCCTCAGTGTTTGTACGTTTAACCACCACACAACACCAACAGGCTTCTAAAATAAAGCCCCTTGTATTGATATTTAGCTATGGACACACTGTGTAATTTTTCCAGCAGTTTTCTCTTTCTAAAATGAGCTTGTTTTATATGATCATAAGAAGTTGAAATGGGGTGAAACGGAGTACAGGAAGATGCATAATAATGCTCCAGGTTTCTTTTATCTTTTTATCATTAAGTATTTCAGATTGCCAAAAGTGTCTCAGGTTTCGTTGGGCAGCCAGTTGGAATTCTAATCGTAAGCCAAGCTTTCCAGAACCTCCTCCTACCTTCCCTTTGCATTGCCATACACCCCCTTTCTCTTTACTTGTCCTCTCACCTCTGCCTGCAGACAGACGAGAAGGGGAGAGGATGCACCAGGTCTCAGGATCAGCGGGGAAGCCCTGCCAACCCCCTCGTCACGTTCTCCCCAAACCTTGATAATCAAATTCCAATTGGCTGGAAATGCAGACAGAATATAGGACTAAAAATAGACCACATGACATCCATGAAAGTGAATTCATGCTGCTTTAAAAAAAGAATAGCATAAATCCATTCCCTAAAAGTGTTCCCAATATAGGCTGAAGTTGGCAAAAATCAAGTTGCAGAATACCATTATAGCATGATACTATTTATGTAAAATGCACATATGCTCACACACACCTCTGTACACGTCTAGAACATTCGGATGCCTCTCAGAGGAGACGAGAGGGAGCCGTAGGGAAACTGGGGAAGATCTTACCGTCTTTCACATATATACACACAATGAGTGGATGTTACTTTCATAATAATAATAATAATAATGTAGGTAATAATGATAATAACAAACGACTTAAGCCACAAGCAGAAATTTGAGAATCGACAGTTGTAAGTTTTTCAAGTTTTTGCTGCCCATTGTTAAAAGGTAAGCTTTCTGCATATTAGTTGCTCGATGCCCCAAGTAATCTTTTCTTATTTATTGATTGATTTTTTTGGCTTCCTTCCCACTGCTTTGAAGCTAACTAGAAAACATAAACTTTACATGGCAAGTCTTCCAGGGCCATTGTGTTTCCAAGGATTAGAATAAAAATTCACATTTGATGTTGAGGACTTCCCTGGTGGCACAGTGGTTAAGAATCTGCCTGCCATTGCTGGGGTCATGGGTTCGATCACTGGTCCAGGAAGATCCCACATGCCGCGGAACAACTAAGCCCAGGCGCCACAACTACTGAAGCCCGCGGGCCTAGAGCCCGTGCTCCGCAACGAGGGAAGCCAACGCAATGAGAAGCCCGTGCACAGCAACGAAGAGTAGCCCCCACTCATGGCAACTAGAGAAAGCCGGCACGTGGCAATGAAGACCCAACGCAGCCAAAAATAAATAAATAAATAAAGTTGATGTTGACTATTGCTTAGGGTATTTCCTACAGAATGGCTACATTTATTTCATTATTTTTCAGGACAGTTTTTGGAAGGAGGTATTGACAAATCAGAAGGTGATGCACTTTCCCTTAGTCTACAAGTCAGTGATTCTCATAGCCCTCAGCTCCTCGCGAGAAGGGCCGGGAGATGAAGGCTTCCGAGAGCTGGTCCTCCGAAGGCTGCGGGGGCCGCCCTTCCACGGCCCCCTCCACATGCTGGAGCAGGTCTGATGGGCGTCTTCCTACACAGGTCCCTCCTCCCTTCCTTGAGAATATCTGTGTTTGGCCACTCCCCAGGCTCCTAACACAGACACAGACACACACATGCGCGCACACACACACACACACACACACACACGCACTTCTTCATCTTCCACAGCCCCAAATAAACAGTGGCCCGATGAGATCTTGTGGAATCTGCACCCCAGGTCCACACGGAGGACAGAGGTTACTAGATGAGTGATCGGTTGGCCTTTGGAGTCAGAGTCCTGGGCTTCCATCCTAATTCTGCTATTTACTACCTACGGGGCTTTGAGATGAATTGTTTAACCTCCCTACACCTCAGTCTCTTCACCCAGAAATGGGACTGATTATGACATCTGCCTTCCAGACTGTGGTTTTGAGTATCTAATGACATAGTACATGGAAGTAGCAGAACAGATACCAGTGGGTGCTCAGACCATGACAGTCTCCTTTCCCAGCAGGATGCCACGACCAGGAACCAGAATGGAGTAGTCAGAGATGTGGAGCTAGGGCAGGTCAAGGCAAGCAGATGTTCTGAGAAGGCAGCCGGGAGAGAGCCTATCAGCCAGTGGTAGTTCCAGTATGTGTGGGATGATGGGGCAAAATGTCTGATTAACTAGACCATTGGCCAGATCTGGAGCTCCTGCCAGAGCGGGGCCAAGCTGAGCCTGAAGGCGATGAGAAGCTACTGATGACAAGGGTTCCATTAGGAATGAGGCAGCTGATTGTGGATCCCAACACACAAGGAAAGATGGTGGATCAATGAATATTTGGGGAGTCATCTAAGTGTCAGCTCTGTACCTGGTTCTATGGGGAGAACAGTGCCTAGCGCCTAGTAGGCACATGCATTTTTGTTGACTAAATGAAGTATTGAAGACCTACTATGTGCCAGTTAGTACAATAGATACTATACCTATTCTGCCTCATTTAACTATCCTTATACTCATCACAATAGTGGCTTTATCCACATTTTATAAATGAATGAACCGAGATTCAGAGAGATTCAGAGAGGTTCTGGAACTTACCCCAAGTCTCACAGTAAGTACCAGGGCCAGCCTGACTCCAAGATCCACCCTTTCAATTAAACCATATTCCCTCCTGCCTATGGCCTAAAAAGCTGTTCACAGCCCAAAAGATCACGCAATCTAATTGAGAAAACAAGGCCTAAAGAGGAAAAGTGAAGCTGTGATACCTAGGTATACCAGCACAGGCCAGGATACGTGGAGGGTCCTCCTTTCTCTGTGGAATAACGGAGAACGTGTGCTATGTTACACTGTTAAGAGGATGGAGAAAGCTTGCTTCTAACTGAGCCCGGACTGTGATGTAGCAGGCCATGGGCTTTTTTTTTTTTAAAATCTTTTTAGAAATTAATTAATTTTTATTGACAGAGAAATCAAGAGCTTCACAGACAAGTAAAAGCTAAGAGAGTTCAGTACCACCATGGGCCTTTTTCTACCCGGCCTTTGCTTCCCTCATCCAAGGTGAGCCGTTACCCTGCTTACTTTCACGATGCAGTCCTGCTGTATGCTGAGGCCGTGAAGGAGATGATAACGGCCAGAAGGGATTTCTGGGATGGGCGGCAGCTCGTCATCACTCTGAAAGGCTCCAGTCAGACTGCTTTGCCGGGTAAGTGTCTTGACTGGTAGGTTTGCCGAACTCAGGCCAGCTGAGTCCGTGGGGCTTGGCGTTGTTGGGCGTGTGATTACAGAATTCTGCTTTCTCACGGAGATTCCGGCCTCTGGGAAGTGTTGTTGAGGTTAACGCTCCCAGCGGCCACCGTCTGCTCTTTCTGCTCTGTCCAGAAGGCTGCCCAGACCAGGTGGGGGGCCTCTGGGGTCTCTTCCCGCCCCTGAAAAGTCTCTCCCACAGCTCCTTTCAAACCGAACCCATCAAGAATAAAACTCAAGAGGGTGGGACCCTCCTCCTGGTATCACTCCCATGATCCTCCACAACCTGCATCCTCTCTGATGCGGTGCCTGTCTGAATCATGACCATCAGCCTCTGAGGATGGGGCCAATCCTATTTTACTTTCCTTGCAGGTGTGAGGATAGGCTTGGAAGTGAACTGTTTTGAAATCACCCTGGGAGCTGGCCAACGGCTGTCATCTTGGTCTACTCCAGCTTTTTATTTTGTGAGACAGAGATAATACATATTGCCATATCTAATAATAATAACCAGCATCTATTGAGGGCTTACCTTATATCAAGCTGGGTGCCAAGAGCTTCTGTGCACTATTTCATTTAATCCTCACACCACCGATGAGGCAGTGCTATTACTATCCATAATATACTACACAGGTGAGTAACCCCAGGGTAGAAAATTTACTTACTTGCCCGTGGTCATAAAGTTACGAGATGGTGGAGCCCGAATTCAAAATAAGTCCTGTTTTTATCTCCAGAGCTCATGTTCTTTACTGTTGTGTAACACCAAGGAGTAATTAAAATATTGGGTTGGCCAAAATGTGCCTTTGGTTTTTAAGTAAAAATAAATGACACATTTTTCATTTTCACCAAGAACTTTACTGAACAACGTATTCACTCTTTTGTTCCACTACCTTCTACCATTTTTCAGGCAACTTCATAGTTCCATCTTCCCAAAACTTTTAATCTTTTTCAGCAAAGAACTGTTCCAGGTGCTCTCACAGTCTTCCAGGGAATTGAAATTTTTACCATTAAGAGAATTTTGTAAAGACCGAAATAAATGGAAATCTGAAGGGGCAACGTCTGGTGAATACGGCGGATGAATCAGAACCTCCCAGCCAAGCTGTCACAGTTTTTGCCTGGTCATCAAATAAAGAAGTGGTCTTGTGTTATCTTGATGGAAGATTATGTGTTTTCTGTTGACTAATTCTGGACACTTTTCGTCGAGTGCCGCTTTCAGCTGGTCTAATTGGGAGTGGTACTTGTTGGAATTAATCGTTTGGTTTTCCAGAAGGAGCTCATAATAATGGACTCCCTTCCAATCCCACCATACACACAACATCACCTTCTTTGGATGAAGACCGGCCTTTGGTGTGATTGGTGGTGGTTTATTTCACTTGCCCCACGATCTCTTCCGTTCCACATTACTGTACAGTATCCACTTTTCATCGCCCATCACAATTTGTTTTAAAACCCGAACATTTTCTTTACGTTTAAGTAGAGAATTGCATGCAGAAATAAGGTCAAGAAGTTTTTTTCACTTAACTTATGTGGAACCCAAACATCAAAGTGATGAACATAACCAAGCTGGTGCAAATGATTTTCAATGCTTGATTGGGATATTCTGAGTATGTTGGCTGTTTCCCGCGTGGTATAACATTGACTTAACGTCTCGATTTGATCTCTATCAACTTCAGCTGGTCTACCCGACCGTGGACCATCGTCCAGAGAGAAAGCTCCAGCACGAAACTTATTTTTTTTAAATATATGTATTTATTTATTTATTTTGGACTGTGTTGGGTCTTCGTTGCTGCACGCAGGCTTTCTCTAGTTGCGGAAAGCAGGGGCTACTCTTTGTTTCGGTGCGCGGGCTTCTCACTGCGGTGGCTTCTCTTGTTGCGGAGCATGGGCTCTAGGCGTGCGGGCTTCAGTAGTTGTGGCTCATGGGCTCAGTAGTTTTGGCTCACAGGCTCTAGAGCTCAGGCTCAGTAGTTGTGGTGCGTGGGCTTAGTTGCTCCACAGCATGTGGGATCTTCCCGGACCAGGGATGGAATCCATGTCCCCTGCATTGGCGGGTGGATTCTTAACCACTGCACCACCAGGGAAGTCCCTCCAGCACAAAACTTTACAAACCACTCTTGACACGTTCGATCAGTCACAGCTCCTTCTCCATACACTGCACAAATCTTTTTTTTTAAGTTTCAGTTGCGTTTTTATCTTTCTTGAAATAATAAAACATAATATGCCAAAAATGTTGCTTTTTTTTCCATCTTCAATATGCAAATGGCTACACAAAAATTCACCAATTTTGATGTCTTTTTCTAAATGAACACTGATATGACAGCTGTCACATACAATCTAACAAAATTGTTTCGAATGAAGTTAAAGACAACTAAGTGCTACTAGAGTCATCTTACGGAAAAAAGCAAATGAATGTTTGGCTAATCCAATATATGAAGTGCTTGGCACGTAGTATGTGCTCATTAAATGGCAACTAGTTATCTTTCCTTTGGCTTATCATTCCCTTAATAAATTAAGACTTAAACTTCATCCTAAATTTTCAAAAGGACAGCCAAGTCCTGCTCTTTGGGGCATTCCTAGATTCAGTTTACAATGACCCCATCCACACCTTTTCCAAGTGGAAATATTAACTTGCTTCCCTTTCTTCTTTTCTTCCTGACCCTGAAGCATTTGCTTTAAAAAAGGGGATGAAGTGGGAGGAGTCTGTCTTCCTGCTCTCAGTTTAATCCCCTCTGTCAGATCAATTTATTTCCTGGTTCAACCCTGGTTGTTGCATTTGCTGCAGCCCTTTCCCTGTGCAGACCTTGGGAGGGAGCTGTGCTCAAGCCCCACATTCAGGATGCCAGCAAGTGGGCACAGCAAGGCAGCGAGGGCTGTGGGAAGACCACGCACTTGGGGCCCAACAGACCTGTGTCTTCCTGGCTCTGGAAACTCCAAGGGGTCTGTGCCTCCAAGCCCTGCTTGCTTATTAGGAGTGGATGATGGTGCCTCCTCTGTGGGGTCAACCGGGACTAGATGTGTGAAATCACTACCGCCCTCAGTGCTGGGCACATAGCAGAAGCTTATGAATGTTAATGTTTTGTCCTGTCCCCAGTGGGAACAAATCATAAGTCCTAGATCAGACCTTGGGTCCTAGTTTGGGGTGTGGGACTGCTGTACTTTACTCCTCTGGGATCTCTGATGTGTCCTTTGTGTGGGGGGCAGGGCACATCCTAAGCAAGAACAAGGAATGCACCTGGGCCAGGTCTGAGCGCAATGCCTGAGCACGAACCAAAACTGGGAAGGAAGGGCCATGCTGAGAACAAAGCTCGCAAACTCGTGTCCCAGGGTCTGGCAGCGTGGAGAACGTGGGGGGCGTAGGATGGTAGCGGCTGGGAGGAGGCAGTGTCCCCAGCCCCAGCCAACCGCTGCCATGTCATTCGGCCTCCATTGGTCATATCTGATTGTTTGGGAAGCATAGATCTTGGGTTTTATGTGAAATTAGTTGGAAACTGCTTAACTTTTTTTTTTTTAATGCTGGATGGTCCTCCCCAGCGTAGGCCTAACAGAACCAAGTGGCCCTTGAGCCCCACCAGGGTACCACCTCTGAACTATCTTCTTTTTTTCCCACTCTCCTTCTTGACTGCCTCTTAGATTCCCCGAAAGGGCAAAAGACTCCTGGGTGGCTTTCAGCAACTGCTGGGGAGGGCATTCCTCTGATATGACTCGGCAGGCTGGCATTTTGAGCTCCAAGCTCCTCTATGTTCCCTTTACTGTGTGCAAGTGCCTCTCTTTCCAGGAATTACTAGCCCCGTGTTTGTGGACTCCCGAGGAGAAAGACGCATGGATTACTGGGTCTATGCCCTACAGAAATCCTCAGATGGGTCCCTCTTTCTTCCTTTTCTTCATTATGACAGCTATCAGGAAGTCATCAGGTATGGCAGGGCCTTTCCCTAGCTTAGCTCATGCTACAGGAAGAGGCCTGGGAGGAGAGGAAGGGCCGGTCGTTCTGCTAGAAGGCCAGCTGGGGATCCAGCTCCTATAATCAAGTTGTCTGCTGCTCTCTGAACTCATAAAGATCGACTTTGGGCCTTCGACGTGGTCTTGCCCTTGACTGTGGGTGTGGCTCAGCCACTTCAGGTTCCACTTATAACACGGCATCCCTACCTGCACCTCCATGTGGGCCTGGGCCTCCTCATATGCTGCAGCTGGGCAGGTCCCACAGCCCCAGTGTCTCAGGGAGAGGCCCTGGCCCTGGGCGATGATGGAGCACAGCGCCTCCTACAGGGTCAGGTTCACAGTCAGTGAAACCAACTCATGCAGACAGCCAGGGGGACACCAGGACCTGGATGCTGTCCTGGGCTCACAGTATCCAGAAATCCCTTGGGAAAAAAAAAATCTCTGTTTCTGTTCTCTCAGCTATAAACCAATGAGCAACTACATGAGAACATAAAACTTAATTCAATTTCTACTTGCCCCCCCCGACATCACCCACAATTCAGATTTGACTTGACACTTTTCTCTCCCCTACTCTTATGGAATTTTAATGTCCCCGAATGGGTTGGCCCAAGAAATAAAACAACCATGGCCAGCTAGTTCTCTGTATTGTAGGAACAGGCATTCTCCAGGCAGGGGTGACATTTTGGTCCGTAAAGTGTCAAGATGCTGTATAACAAGATTTGTCTGTATCAAACACGGGAGAAAACTACAGTAACGTTGGAGAAGCGACACTTCATCTTTTAAATCAGAAGTGACATGGTTTAAAACAAAAGATCGAGTCAGTTGTTCTACCGAGCAAAAAGATATTGCTCTCTCATGAATTATATTACCTGTAGGCTAGGTTTGAAGAATCTTGGTGAGGTGGGAAAACCGGATGGGTCAGCAGCTGTTTGAATGAAACAACCAAGGCCTGCTTTTTGCAAATGGCATGTGTGTTTCAGTTGCCCCTGCTATGCCTGAGGTAGAGACGAGTTGAATAAATCAAGTTGGCACTGACCTTTCATTGTCTTCTTTTTTTTTAAGACCCATGGGGAATTTCTCCACGGTTCCCTTCCCGAAGACAGACGTGGCTGTGGATTTGCCAATGAGCTCTGTGAAACTGAGCCTGCTTTTGCAGATCAGTGTGGCCACCTGGAGAAGGCAGCAGGAAAGGACTCTACAACAGGGCTTCTCAGCAGTGGCAACAGCATCGATGTTTAGGACGAGATCATCTTTCTGTGTAAGGGGCTGTCCTGTGCCTTGTAGCAGGCCTAGCATCGTCCCTAGCCTCCACCCCACCCACTAGATGCCAGCAGCACCCTTTAGCTCTAACAGCCCCAAACGTCTCCAGACATTGCCAGATATCCCCTGGAGAGGCAACGTCATGGCCTCCCCTGTTGAGAACCTCTGCCCTGGGGAAACCTGGCTCCTGAGATCTGAGTCTCAGGAATTCCATTTCTATGGAGGTAGAGTCTGGACAAGGGAGTGTTCCCTGGTGGTTAGGAGCTCAGGCCTGGAATGAGGTGGATCACAACTGAGAACAAGTGTAAGGAGAGCACACAGTAAATGTTGAATGAAAGGTGGTGATGGTCTTAGAAGTCATCCTTTTTTTCTCTACAAGGGACGTTTCTATATAAGGAGGAGGTGAGTGCAGTTGCCGTGGGAACCAGAGGGGTGTGGGAAGACCACGCACTTGGGGCCCAATAGGATTCCTGGAAAAGACAGGCCTGAGTGGACGCCTTGTGCCCTAACCTGGACCCGTGCCGGGGCGGCTTTTGAGCCATCTGTTTGGCAGGGCCGGGATGTGCTCACTTGTGCTCTTAGGTGGGCCTGAGTAACGATATGCCCTCCAGGTGTGACTGCTGTGATTTTCACCGTAACCCTCCTGATTACCAACCTGGGAGCTGTCATCATAGGTCTGATTTTAAGGACACAGAGGGAAAAACTGCAGAGGCAAAATAAAGGTCTTTGGTGGCAAATCAATTATGATGACATCACCATTCTGTCCCAGAACAAGGTGAGGCCACGCCTGGCCCAGACATCCACCTTCCTGCTCACTGCTGGTGATGCGTGGAAGGGACCTGATCTAGGAGCTTGTGGGGGCGGAGGCTGACTCATTTATAAAGTGAGCTCTTAATGGAGAGTCTTAGGCCCTGAGTTCCGGTTCTGGAACTACCACTTTTTGGCTGGGAACATAATTTCCCAGCCTCAGTTTCTGAATACTTAAAAACGATCAGATGGCTTCTGAAGTTCCCCTCAGCCCTGGTCCCTGGTGGGTAGAAGAACCCATACATCCTGTTCAAATATTAACGCTGTCTCCTGGGGAGCACTTAGTTATTTTCAAAACCGCATTAACTCCTTTAAACTACTGATAACTAAGACAATATAATTCATTTGCTCAACACACACGTGTTGCCTGTCTACTGCAGGCCAAGCAGAGTGCAAGGCACGCCACGGATGGATGCCTTCCGACGGAAGTAAGTGCTCTGGGAGGTGTCTACAAGCTGAGGCAGAAACCCCGCAGGTAGAGGGATTGAATGTCACAGCATCATGAAGGCTTCAGAGAAGAGGTGCCATCTGGGGAGAGTGGGTTCGCTAGTGGTGACCAGGAGAGAAGTAACGCAGGGTGTGCTGAGGGCTTCTCAGGGCTGTGAAGCTGGGCACACATTTAATAAAAATGACATTATTTGATAAGTATATAACAGTTACATAATCCCAGAAAATATAGCCATGACTATTTTTATGCATATCTTAAGCTTGAAGTCTCTTTTCTTTCTTTCCTTTTTTGTTTTGCTTTTGTTGTTGGTATAATCTTTGCAAGCATATATTGATTATTCTGGAATACTCACTGCCTTCCCAGAAAGGTTAGTGAGAATTGTTCTTTAGAGTAGAAAGATAGACTCAAGTTTCTATACTTTAATAAGAGCTCTTTGTTCCTGGGAGGGGGTGTGGAGGGAGGGGGTGAATTTTGCTTTCATCTCAAGTGATTAAAAACCCACAACTGGGGCTTCCCTGGTGGCGCAGTGGTTGAGAGTCCGCCTGCTGATGCAGGGGACACGGGTTCATGCCCCGGTCCAGGAAGATCCCACATGCCGCGGAGCGGCTGGGCCTGTGAGCCATGGCCGCTGAGCCTGCGCGTCCAGAGCCTGTGCTCCGCAGCGGGAGAGGCCACAACAGTGAGAGGCCCCCGTAACGCAAAAAAAAAAAAAAAACAACCCACAACTGAAATAAATTTTACGTCAAAGATCAAGAATTTTAGAATTTCATATAGTGCTTGTTCAGGAATCCACGTTACTCATGATATCCAGAGAATAACAAGATATGCAGATCAACCACTGAATCAGAATTTATGTTTTTGAACAAATGTGTGAATCTTAAATATCTCAAAGCGAAAGAAAAGTGTTCTAGAATGTTGTTGCTTGTTAGAAAGCACTCAAGTTAGACCAAGGTATACAGGTTTGTTCTAAAGACATTTAGGTTCATTATAAAAGTAAGGAAAGCATGATGGGTCAACAATCAAACATTCTTCTCACGTTACATGTATTTTGTTCCCGTTATATTGGCTTTATTTTCAAAATTGTAGTTTATAGTATGTTTCCTTTTATTGGTATCTTTGCATATACTATTCACTGAATAAGTGAATTACGACTTTCAAGAAAAAAAGGTGACTTGGCAGGTACCAAGTCAAGGAGGCTTCAACATGCTATGACCAGGAGACTGGGGTTCGTTTGTAAATTATTTTTCAAGTGTTCCAGGGGATTCTGGGGCTCACTGGTCTGGCCTTGGGTGAATGATGGAATGCGGTAGAGGTGGTGGGGAGGAATTCTGAGCCTCTTCTCTTCAACTACAGCAGCTCTGCTTTGAGCTACTGTTTTCTACATTAGGCTTCCGAGTAAGACTCTTCTAGAAAAACAGGGCTCCTCTGTTTAAAATATATTCTCTAGGTGCTGGGGAGGCACTGGGAGTGTTACACAGAGCGTTCACCTCCTTAGATGCTCATTGAGGAAAATGACTGTGTCATCAGGTCACACATCTAGTTAAGGGCCAAAGCCAGCACTTGAATTTGGGCAGCCTGACCCCAGAGTCTTAACCACGACATTGTGATGTTGGCACAGACACGAGAGTGGTGCGGGTAGCAGTTCAGCACTCACACTTCGGGTGAGAGAAATCAGGGTTTGAGTCCTGACTCTCATTTACTAACTGCTATTAACCTTGGCGCTAATTTTCCTCATCTATAAAAGGCATAGTCTCATCAGTACTTGGTCATCCTACTGAGAGCACCTGAATCGTGTCCTGTTTCGCAGCCATCCCAGAGAGGCACACCTGTGTCGAGAGGGAACAGCAGTAACTCATCTAGTGTGATGATTTCTGGGGACTTAAGCTCCTTTGTTGAGAACCAGCAGGGCAGAGAGCTATTTTATGCCCCAGTAGGGCTTTACCGGGTAATTCTGAGGGCAGAGTGGCTGTATGCAGATGTTCAAATTCTGGCTGTACTACCTACAGATGTGTGACCTTGAACTAGTTCCCTAACCTCAGGGATTCCATCTGGAAATGGGCTAATCACCCCCCTGCCCCCCCACCCCTCCTTGCAGGGCTGTGCTGCCTGTTAAATAAGGTCTGCTGTGTTGAGCAGCTAGCTCGGCTCCTGGACACAGCACGGGGCTACCCGAGGGCTGATCTGAGCAGGGAGGAGCTCGATGATCCCTTCTGTAGGTGGGTTTCTTGCCAGTCTTCCTGCCCCCCTTCCTAGCTCTTTCTGAGTGTAGCTTTTTCTGAATCAGCCTGGGTTAAGAACATTCCGCTTTGGGAGATCAGCTCGGTGCTTTGTGACCACCTGGAGGGGTGGGATAGTGAGGGTGGGAGGGAGGGAGACGCAAGAGGGAAGAGATATGGGAACATATGTATATGTATAACCGATTCACTTTGTTGTAAAGCAGAAACTAACACACCATTGTAAAGCAATTATACTCCAATAAAGATGAAAAAAAAAAAAAGAACATTCCGCTTTGTCTCCGGATCCAGGGAAACCATGTGGCCATCTGTGATGCTGGTAACCCAAGCGCGAGCCCGGGTCAGGAAGCCGTCTGTGCTGCAGGAAATCCGGCTGGTGAGGCCCCCAGCCCTGGGAGGAGGCAAAGCCTTGCTGCCCTCTGCCTTGCCTCTGCCAGCTCCCTGTTCCCACCTGGGGTGCGGGTGGCCTTCACCCCAAAGGACAATGGTGGGAAGCTGCTTCCCTTAACTTGGCCCATGACCCCCACCCGCCAAGAGCCCAGACTTTAGACCTCAGACGCTTATGGCTGACCCAGGCACCTGCATCCTGGGAGCTCTCCTAGCCTGTTTTTGCCTTTAATTCTTCCTGGCCTTAATTCTGCCTCTTCATTCTTTGTGTCTGTATCTGTCTCTCTCGAAGCTGGTCCTTGCAGGGGAGTCAGGCTCATGGGGTCCACTTCCTCAGTTAATCCCCGTGACTTTGGGGGACTTTGATCATGCCTCTCGTTTATGTGCTGGAGACAGACTGCCTGGATTTACCTCCCAGCTCTGCCACTACTAAGTTGTATGATCTGTAACACATTAATTTATCTTTTGAGCATCAGTTTCCTCATCTGTAAAATGGGAGCAGTCATAGTTCTTATCTCACAGGGTCTTTGTGAAAAATTGCTGAAAGTGTGTAAAGCACACAACATTGTCCCTAGGGCAGAAGACACATTATAATCATAAGCTATTATTACTATTATCATTTTCAGATGTATGAATTAAGGCATGAAAACTTTGTTCCCTTCTTTGGTATTTGCGCAGAATCACCCAACATCTGCATTGTCACCCAATATTGCAAAAGAGGAAGTCTTAAGGTAAGTAAAATAGTAAATCTTTTTTTTTTTTTTTTTTGCGGTACGCGGGCCTCTCACTGTTGTGGCCTCTCCCGTTGCGGATCACAGGCTCCAGACGCGCAGGCTCAGCAGCCATGGCTCACCGGCCCAGCCGCTTTGCGGCATGTGGGATCTTCCCAGACCAGGGCACGAACCCGTGTCCCCTGCATCGGCAGGCGGACTCTCAACCACTGCGCCACCAGGGAAGCCCGGTAAATCTTACCTCAGGTTTGATTAGCAGCAGCTAATAAAGAAGCTTATAAGTGCTTTTGCCTCTTCATCCAAGAACAGCTCCTCTCTGGTTTAATTTCAAGACCTGAATTATCTTGCTGGGCTGCCTGCAGGGGAAGAAATTAGCAGCGCAGTTGCCAAGTGTCTGGTTTCTTTGTTCTGGGAAATTGTCTGAGCTTGGTTTCATCTCCTACGATGTCATATCTACATCTGAAGTTTGTTCCTGGGCCCATCTTTCCCGTGGTATGTGACCACCAGCTTTATGTCAGGAACAAGGAAGTGTCTGTAAAACTCAAGACTGCGTAACTTTCTCAATATTGAGTCAGGTTATGGTTTCTTCCAAGGAGAGTTCCGGTTACTAGATTTAGAGCCCTCTGCCTCAGGTTGTATCATTTCTACTCAACAGCATCCAAAGCATTAGCATCAAATCCACTGAACCCGCGAAGATCACTGTGCTTCTGGTTGAGTCACTGGTGATGTTCCAAGTAATTGTGTTTTCTAGGATGTTTTGAGAAACTCAGGCAATGAAATTGATTAGATATTCAAGCTCTCATTTGCATATGACAGAGTCAACGCGAGTATCACATAAACCCGTGTAAAGAGCAAATGCTATTAGTGTTTTTGAGGGGACCAAGATAATGACCTGGGAATGGGTCCTGGTGGGGAAGTCACTCACTCTGACACATGGCAGCAGGACAAGGCTGGTTGTCATCTGTCAATCAACAGTCCGTCCATCAATCAACATTCCCATCCATCAACTGACAGACTCCTATGGGCAAGACCCTGCCTGGGTGCTGCGAGGGATACATGGGTGAAATGTAAACTCTGCCCTCCTAGGTTTTAGGGCCAGTGACTCCTTGAATGACTGTGGTAAGTTACTTCCCCTCTAATGGTAACCGCAGATGCGGTGAGCTTAGAAGAGCAGCTGGATTTTAGCCCAGGCTGAGGAGAGCATCCTCAGAATGCTAGTCCGTACTGATATGGCCCACCCGACTCATTTCCCACGTGTGAAACAGGGATAATAATAGAGCTACCTTATATTTTGTTGTGAGAATAAAGTAAATTAATATACACAAAGTGCTAGAAAGTATCTGAGCCGAAATAAGTACCAAATATATTTTAGCTATTATTGTTGTTGTTATTATTACTCAGCCTCCACTTAGGTTTAATGGACGTCGAAGGAGTTTTCTTCCTCAAGAATTTGATTGCTCTTTGTGTGTAAGGAGCTGAGTCTTAATGGCCCTGTTAAGCTTTGACTTCCCAGGCCTTAGTGGGAAGCCAGTGTATTGTTACCAGGAGACGTAAACAAACAGAAACTTCTCTGTGACTGGTTTCTGACGACAGCCCTGGGCCACCACTCATTATTTCAGTAAAACTTTATTGAGTGTCTGTTAAGGGTTTGTCATACTCTGGGTACTTTCATATGAAGAGAAGGACTTGTTTCCATCTTTGAATGGCTTAAAGTTAAGCTAGAGAAAAAAAAAAAAAAAGTCATGAAGTGTACATAAGAAATTATTTAAGTGGCGGTGGAATGGTTATAAAATAGGAGGATGTGATTGGCATCCTCTCCTCCTCTGGGCTCCTCTCTCTTTCCCCTCACCCACTTTCCCTCCCTTCCCACCAAGCCCAGGGAAGTGCTCTAGTCTCTGGTGATCTGTCTCCCACCCAGTCAAAACAGTTGGCATCATTTATATTGGATGTAAAGAGAAAGCTAGTAAGTTCTCACCATGGTGTGAATGACTAGTAGATTTAGGCTTTTCAGTGGAGGCATTTTGCTTTCAAGAAGAATTGACTCCATATATATGTGTTAGCAAATACCGTATGCTAAAACATATATATATATAATCTAAAAAAAAAAAAAAAGAATCGGTTCTGAAGAACCTAGGGGCAGAAATAAAGATGCAGATGTAGAGAATGGACTTGAGGACATGGGGAGGGGGAAGGGTAAGCTGGGACGAAGTGAGAGTGGCATGGACATAAATACACTACCAAATATAAAATAGCTAGTGGGAAGCAGCTGCATAGCACAGGGAGATCAGCTCGGTGCTTTGTGACCACCTAGAGGGGTGGGATAGGGAGAGTGGGAGGGAGATGCAAGAGGGAGGAGATATGGGGATATATGTATATGTATAGCTGACTCACTTTGTTATACAGCAGAAACTAACACACCATTGTAAAGCAATTATACTCGAATAAAGAAAAAAAAAAGAATTGACTCGAAGGATTCTCTGGAGAAATGCTGGGGAGGGTGCGAATGACACTTTGAAGGGGAAAATCTCCCTGGTGGTCATCAGCTATTCTAGGTCACTGAATCTATCCTCCACTCCATGCCAGGACAGAGGACAGCTTGACACCTTGCTTTGGTAGGCTCGCTATCTCCTGAAATGGAGTGTACACGTTATGGGATCCTGTAAGGAAGCTGCAATGCCAACCTTCGCTGAAAGGGGACCAAGAGTAACAGAAGAGGGCTTCCCTGGTGGCGCAGTGGTTGAGAATCTGCCTGCTAACGCAGGGGACATGGGTTCGAGCCCTGGTCTGGGAAGATCCCACATGCCGCGGAGCGGCTGGGCCCGTGAGCCATGGCCGCTGAGCCTGCGAGTCCGGAGCCTGTGCTCTGCAACGAGAGAGACCACAACAGTGAGAGGCCCGTGTACCGCAAAAAAAACCCCAAAACAAACAAACAAACAAAGAGATGTGTGTCATCTCTTGCAGAGGACTACATTCCTAGGATTCCAAGCATCCTGAAACATGTTATTTTTGTCCCAAGGGAAGGAGCTCCGCTAATATACCTGGATGTCAGGGGTGGTCAGCAGCAACCGGAATGTAGAACGTCTCATGCCAAGGGTGAGCCTGGCACTAGCAAGGGCAGGGACAGTCGTGTGTGTCAGGGAGACTCCTGTGGAATGGAAAGGTCTCCGTGAGGTCAGAGAGAACTCTGGCTTGGACACAGGTCTCCCCAGATTTCAAGACCAGACCTCTCAGCCTGTTGGAACCTCGCTGGAAACATTCCAGAGGGAGCCCCACCCAGGCCCTTCCTGTCTGATTAAGTGAGTTGTGTTTCCAAAATGTGATTCAACTTTATTACCTCAAAAAACAAATACGCAGATTGATAAAGGAACACGGCCTCCTGATTCTTTAGGGGGTGAGGTGGGCATGGTGTACCCACTGTCCTGAATGTTTCCTTATTGCTTTCTGTATTAGCCTGTATTTCTAATGCAATATTAGCTCAGGGTTCTTGCTAAAGCTGACAATGATTCAGCCTGTCGTCACTGCTGGAGGAAGAGGTGAGTCCCAGAGCTGGTGCCCAGGAGGCCTCTGGGTGCAATAGTCCGTTCAGGGGCCCTCCTCACATTCCTTCTTGTTGGGTACCGAGGGCCGATGACTTCTCGTAACCACACCGTGTGACTCAGCTGGACTTGTGGTTCATTTAACCTGGCAGTGGTGCCAGAAGAATAGGTATGCTTCTACCTACCCTCTTCCTCCCCCACCTTCCTCTTACAGTCACCCAGGGCACCAGAAACAGTAAAACTAGTGGTTTAGAAGTGGCTGGGCTTCAAAGGCGACTGGACCTGGGTTTGTCTCCCAGCTCTGTCCCCACTCCCTGGGAGCAGTTTAAAACCCTGAGTTCCTTCATTGTGAGAGATCCCCATCCCCCGCCCTCATCTCCTTGCTAAGTAAGAATCATCACTGCCTTGAGGACGGAGCTCCCTCAGCCGGCCTTCAGATTAAGCCCTCTTCCTCCATTCTGATCACTCACCTCCGCACGCAGGCTTGGTTTGTGTGGGAGGTAATCTGCAGCTAGTATAGGTTCTTATATCTGGGCCCTAGCATTGATATATTCTTTTTAAGCTCCCCAGGTGATTTTAACGTGCAGCCAGGGCTGGGAACAATTGACAAGGACAGGTGTTCTCAGACTAATAAGCACACGCATCTCCTGGGGATCGGGTTAAAATGCACAGACTGATCCAGTAGGTCTGGGCAGCGCCTGAGATTCTGTATTTCTGCCAAGCTCCCAGGTGCTGCTGCTGCTGCTGTTCCTTGGGACATGACTTTCAAGTAGCAGGCGTCTAAGGCAGACCCATTTCACGGATGGTGAAATCGAGGCCCCCAGGTGATTTGTTTGAAGAGACTGACTGGTGAAGTCTAGACTTGAACACGTCTTCTGACTCTAGAGTTTGTTCTGTCCTCTTTATAAATAACAGTGCTTCACTACTGTACACAAATAATTGACGTAACCTCTTAAGAACACAGTGAATGACATGAGAATTTTTCAGCGTTCCTCATTTCATTGCCTCTCCCTGTGAAGTGCTCAAACACTTAAGTGCATGTAATAAATATAATATTCTATTATTATAGAACCATTCTATGTAGATAGTAATGGAATATAATCCTCAATATGTAAGTAATAAAATAATATTTTAATTGCATAGTGTTGTTTCTAGATTGTTGATATCCTTTATTATATTCATACAAATTTTTCATTATGATTTGTAGCCGTCTTTACTCTGTGTCAGGCACCATGTCTGGTGGTTCGCAGGTATCATTACATTTAATCTCCACAGCCACCCCGAGGGGGATTATCGTCATCTCCATTTTGACAAGAAGGGTGAGGCTTACAGGGAAAAGTAACTTGCCCTCTACTGTGTGGTAGAGCTGGGATTTGAACCCAGGAGTCTGACCACGAGGCTACATTTATTTTAAGCTGGCCTTGCATTTGTGGCTCCACATGGAGGGGCCAGAAATAGTTTTCTCCTTTTTGGGTGTTCCTGCCCAGGGTGACCCCCTGGGCGAGGGGCTGTGTTAATGGCTCTTGAACAAATGAACGTGAAGATGGGCATGTCTCCCGCCATGGGTCTGTCTGTTTCTGTCCATCTGCCGCAGTGTCTCTGTTTCTTCCAGCAGCGTCCGCTGGCACCTGCTCTGATTCATTTGCTCATTTCCACCCTTCAGGGCTTGCTGTTCCTCCACAGGAGCCCACTGGGATCCCTTGGCAACCTGAAGCCTTCCAGCTGCCTGGTGGACAGACGGATGCAGGTGAAGCTGTCAGGATTTGGGCTGAGGGAACTCAAATATGGCCGGACATACAGAAGATACAACGAGAGAACGACGGACCGCTCGGGTAACCGTTGGCAGGTCTTGCATCTTGCACCCACTAGCTGTCAGGAGAGGGGTAAAGGGCTCCTTATCCCACCTCTGCTTTCTGAGGCTCACGTGCACGGGTACCTGCAGGTGGGCCTCCCTCTGGGGCTGACGGTATGTGGTTATTCCAGCCACCCAAGGAGATGAGGAAAAAATAACGCCCACGAGTGGCACGAGTCCATGGTGGGGTGTCTGAGTTAGGAGACTAGTTCCCACCCTGGCTTAGCTGGGTGACCTGAAGTGAGTCACTGCCCTTCTCTTCAGTCCTCTGTGTCTCCTCGCGTCTTCATCCTGTGCTCTCAGCGGAGAAGGCGCGACCTGCCAGGCACCTTACAGATGATGAGCTCAGTAGTTCTCCAACCTCTCCGCGCTCCGGTATCACTTGAGAAGCTTTAAAAAATAGGCAAGGGGCTGGGTCCCACCCCATGCCAACTGAATCAGAATTTATGAAGAAGGGGTCTGGGCATCTGTATTTTATTTATTTGTTTGTTTGTTTGTTTACTTATTTATTTGGCTACACTGGGTGTTAGTTGCAGCATGCGGACTCTCAGTTGAGGCATGCATGTGGGATCTAGTTGCGGTGTGCATGCGGGATCTAGTTCCCTGACCAGGGATCGAACCCGGGCCCCCTGCATTGGGAGCATGGAGTCTTAGCCACTGGACCACGAGGGAAGTCCTCGTATTGTTTTCTAAAAGCCTCTCAAGTGATTCTGATGGGCATCTCAAGATCAGACCCACCGCCCGGAGTCCAACCCTCCTTTACACGTGTGCGAATTGAGACTCTACGACTCTTCCTACTTGTCCAAGTTACTGAACACTCCTGAGTCTCACCTTGCACTGTCCTGGGCCCTGATGAGCCCAGTGCCCTCCACCTTGACTGCCTGTCTCTGAAGCAGCAGACTCCCAGCAGCTTCGCTGTGTGTACATGGGGAGGTTTCTATAATATGGGGGCAGGATGGTATCTTGCAGAGAAAGGCAAAAGGGGGAAATTTTGAAAACCTGCTAGCAGCCACTTCTATCTTCCCATCCCCCAATATATTTTCTTTTCATGATTATAACCTATAATGATATAAACCTATAAACCTCACTGCCAAAGAAATGTAGATTTATAAAATATACAGAATACATACATCTGTAGAGACAGAATGCAGATTGGTGGTCGGCAGGACATGGGAGGTGGGGGAAATGGGGATAAACTGCTTAACGGGCTCAAGGTTTTACTTTGGGGTGTTAGAAATGTTTTGGAACTAGGTAGAGGTGGTGGTTGTACAACATTGCCGGTGTACTAAAGGCCACTGGATTGTTCGCTTTCAAGTGGTTAGTTTTATGTTCTATGAATTGTTAAATCATTTTTTTACTGTAGGCAATATAGAAAGGGAAAAGGAAAAGGAAAGCCACCTGCGGTTGCACCGTTGTGAGTTAACTGCTGTTAACATGTTAGGGCAGGATCATCCTGATTATTTCCTCCCTATTCACACACACGGACCCCCAAGTGTGTGAATATGGAGAAAGTCTAGAACCATCAGGGCTGACTTCTCAGGGGCTGGATGCTTTCACTGCTCCTGTGCTTCCCTGAGAAAAAAGGAGCGGCTTTTCCAGTTCCACCCGGCAGCTGACATCCTCGGCTTCGCAGAGCTCTGCTGGACGGCTCCCAGAGGTGCCCCTTTCAGGCACCCTGAAGGGAGACGTTTACAGCTTTGCCATCCTGATGAGGGAGCTGATCCACCACCAGGACCACGAACATTTTGATGATCTAAACCTGGCACCAGAGGGTAAAGCTGGGAGAGACTCCTTGGCCGGCTTTGGTCATTCGGGCT
This sequence comes from Globicephala melas, assembly GCF_963455315.2. Classification (NCBI taxonomy): domain Eukaryota; kingdom Metazoa; phylum Chordata; class Mammalia; order Artiodactyla; family Delphinidae; genus Globicephala; species Globicephala melas. The sequence continues at coordinate 17,521,658 of NC_083329.1, forward strand.
AGCTTTTAAGTGCTTGTTTTTATTGTTTTGTTAAATGTTTATTAATTTAGAATCTATTCCATTCTTTTATTTTTAACATTCATATTTTTTAAATAATTAGAAGACAAATTGCAGTTTAGTTACCAAAAAAAAAAAAAAAAATCAAGAAACTCAGAACTATATAATTTATTCAAGAATAGCAGCCCGAACAGTTCTGTTAGAAAATGAGTCAGATTGTGTCACTTCTCTACTCAAAATCCTCGCTTGACTTCCCATTTTGGGAGTGAAAACTAAGTCCTTACAATAGCCTGGAAGATCACTGGAGGCCTCTGATGGGGCCTCTATGACTTATATTAGTGTCCTAGGGCTGCCGTAACAAACAACCCCAAGCCTGCTGGCTTGAAACAACAGAAATTTATTCTCTCACAGTTCTAGAGGCTAGAAGTTCAAAATCAAGGTTCAGCAGGTCTGAGCTCCCTCTAGAAGCTCTAGGGAAGATCCATTCTTTGCCTCTTCCAAGGTGGCTGCCCCAGCGTCCCTGGGTTTGTGGCCATGTAGGTCTATGTAGAACCATCTTCACATTGCTGCCTTCTCTGTATAGATCTCTTCTGTATGTCTCCCATGAGGACACTTGTCCTTCGATTAGGACCCACCCAGATAACCCAAGAAGATCTCATGCTGTGGCCTCTCTCTGGGTATCTCTTACCTCATATTCGTATATGCAAATTTGCCTCATTCTTTCTTAAGGACTACAAAATTTGTCATTGTAAGGCTATGTCATATATTATCTATTGATAGACATTTTGACCGTTTTCCATTTTTTGCTGTTCCAAATTGCTGCGCTGAGCAGTCTTGTATCTTTGTGGGCATGTGTGAATGTTTCTTCAGGATAGATTTCTGTTCATGAAATTGAAGAGGTAAATGTATTTGATTCACTTTTTTTTTTTTTTTTTTTTTGCGATACTCGGGCCTCTCACTGTTGTGGCCCCTCCTGTTGCGGAGCACAGGCTCCGGACACGCAGGCCCAGCGGCCATGGCTCACCGGCCCAGTGGCTCCGCGGCATGTGGGATCTTCCCGGACCGGGGCACGAACCCGTGTCCCCTGCATTGGCAGGCGGACTCTCAACCACTGCGCCACCAGGGAAGCCCAAGGTAAATGTATTTTAAACATATTTAAAATTTTTGATAAATGGTGTCCAATTTTCTACTTACAAAGGATATATTCAGGTTTGTTTTTTTTTTTGTTTTTTTGGCCAGGTTGTCTCTTAACACATTCCATGAGGGAATTAAGGGCAAAAGCAATGGGAGGTGAAGCAAAATTTGATCAAAATTGATAAGAAAATGTATAGCAGGTGGAACCCCCTGGCACTTTTAATTTCCGCTTTGGCTGCACATTGGAATTTCCTGGGAAACTTTAAAAACTGCTGAGGCCTGGATCTTAGACTCAGAGAATCTGATGTCACTCGTTTGGGGTATGGCCCGGGCGTCCGGGTTTTTAAAGTTCCCCAGGTGATTCTAACATGCAGTTCAGGTGGGGAACCACTATCTTGGAGAGAGGATAGGGAAGTGTGTGTGTGTGTGTGTGTGTGTGTGTGTGTGTGTTTCTATGTAAACCCAGCCCGCTCTTCTCTCTTGATTTTTTTCCCGTCATTTCTTTTTTATTGCCTTGCCTACCATTTCTAGCCCATCCCCAGGGACCTATCCCAACTCTCATCTTTAGAGCATCATGCATTCCCTGGAGACTTTTTCAAGTCAGGAGGCTTTCTGAGTGTGCTAGTTGCTTTGAAAGCAGATTCTGATTCTAATCTGTGGGTAAATGAAGCAGACGTGAGACTCATCCTAAAAGGTTAATCTCAGATCCAGGGGCATCTGAATTTGGAACCCAGCAGCTAGACACATCTTCCCTCCACTGAACCCAGGCAGGAGCCCACCTACACTTGCTAAGCTCAGCTGCCATGTGATGGTGCCAACGGGGGGTGGGGGTGGGTGGGGAAGGTATGGGAACGCTGTGAACAATCTGTATATTTCCCCCTCATTGTAGTCCTCTGCTCATCAGGGTAAATGAGAGCTGGTCACAGGGGACGATAGATACACAGGACCACAACCAGGAAAAGTACGACGTGCACCTAATTTATGGAGAAACACACCCTTCCATTAACTTCCCATACACCCCTGCCAACAATCCTGGTACTGGAAACAGTACGGATTCTCTGCGCACACTAGACCAATGGTTCTCAAATGTTTTAATGGGCATCAGAATCACCTGGAGGCCTTGTTCAAACAGAATTGCTGGGTCCCATCCTCAGGGTTCCTGACTCAGTAGGTCTGGGGTCAGACCTGAGAATCTGCTTTTCTATCAAGATCCCAGGTGATGTTGAAGATCCAGTCTGCGGAGCACTGGCCTAGTGTGGCCCCTCGACCAGTAGGAGCAGATCATCTGGGAACCTGTTAGAAAATCACGTTTCAGGCCTTACTGCAGACCTTCTGAACTGGAAACTGGGGGTAGAAGTGGGGTGAGGCGTGGGCCCAGGGTCTGTGTCTAATTAGCTCCCCAGGTGATTCTGATGCCCACTAATGTTTGAGACTTGATTTCCCCTCTTCCTATACTGTCCCGGTAAGAAAGAGGTCACGATGTGAAATCTTCACCTAAGGACGGGGGTGTTTGCTCCACCACCTTGAATGGAGAAATATCTACATAAATTGTTTGGAATTTATTTCTACAGGTTTGTCTATTCTCTCCCATTTATTTATCCATTCAATTTCCTATTATATTTCATTTATGATATTTATATATAATTTATTATATAGTAACTTTATATTTTGAGTTATAATCTAATACTTCTTTATTTATTTTGTGGCTCAAAGTGTTTCATCTTTGACCATTTAATTCCGGTTGGCTTCTGTGTACTTTGACATACACCCATGGCAGTGTTTTGTTTTGTGCCTCCTTAGTTTCTGGTGGTATAAGATGCTTTAGCTTCATCTTGTATTTTCCCTGCTCCAATACTAGAATCAGCTGCTTCTCTCTCTCTCTTTTTTTTTTCCCCGGTACGCGGGCCTCTCACTGTTGTGGCCTCTCCCGTTGCGGAACACAGGCTCCGGACGCGCAGGCTCAGCGGCCATGGCTCACGGGCCCAGCCGCTCCGCGGCATGTGGGATCTTCCCGGACCGGGGCACGAACCCGTGTCCCCTGCATCGGCAGGCGGACTCTCAACCACTGCGCCACCAGGGAAGCCCCTCAGCTGCTTCTCTTAAGAAGCCCTGGCTCCTGTATTGGAGAATGAACACCTGGACACTAGATGTGCTTGTTGCTGCTGGGATGCTGTTGCTTCTAGCCCCTCTCATGGACAGAGCAAGATAACATGTGGGTATATACTAACCCCTATGTATACACACATTCCTATCTCTATCTACCCATCTGTATCTGTATTAAGCTAAACATGGGTCCATAGTGACATCTCCAATGTCGTTATCACATGTTTCATTTACTTTGGTCTCTGCCCATCACTGATCCATAACCTCCCTTTCCAACAGCGAGAATCCTGGCTCCCACCATCTGCCATCCACTTACTTATTTGTTCAATCCCAGTATTTGCGTACAGTCGTTTCAGAGTTCTTCATCTGTACCTCCCTGAGAGGCGATTCTACCAACTGGAGTAGAGTGGTTTTGAGTAGCTCCTTTTGACTTTAGCCTCACCGTCTCTAGTTGTTTCAGAAGTTACTTACGTCGGCACTTTACCCCCATCCCCTTCAATGAGATTAGGTCACACATTTGTAAAACAGATTCTTTTGTCACAGTCTGCATTCTGTCTTGCAGTTGTCCAATCTCCCAGCTGATATTTTTTTTAATTTGCATCCTTTAAGGTTCACTCTTTGTGCTGTAAAGTCCTATGGCTTTTGGCAAATGTGTGGTGTCATTGATCCACCAATGCAATATCGTGCAGAATAATTTTATGACCCTAAAAAATCCCCTGTGCTTCCCCTGATCAACTTCTTCTCCTCCCCAAACTCCTGGCAGCCTCTGAGCTATTTTCTGCCTCCATAATTTGCCTTTTCTAGAATATCATATAAACAGAATCAGTCTGTAGCCTTTTCAGACTGGCTTCTTATACTTAGTAATACATTTAAGATTCATTCATTTTGTTACACCACAGTGTTTTTTTTTTACCAAAACACAAATACATTCTTCTCAAAATATTATTTCCTCTACAAAACCTGGTTAAGCAGAATGTTTAACATATGTCAGTAGAAGCCAATGAGGAAGTGAAAGAAAGTAGGTTTACAAAGTGGGACACAGAGGTGGGACATAGTAGTTAACATTTATTGTTTGTTAAAATAACTTTTATGTAACATTTTATATGGAATGCAAATTGGGTAAAGCACACTTTGCGGATTTCTAATACCAAATGCTTATACGCTCCTGAAAGCACGTGGAGATATGCTTCATTTCAAGAAAAGTTCTATTAGAAAAAAACTTTATCAAAAAAAAGATTAATTAGGGTGTGCTTATATGTTTTACATTAGAGTCCCCATTTTCCAGGAGGATTCCTAATATTTCTTGTAAAATATTCAGATTTCTCTGAAATTCTGATCTGTTCAGTTTACTTAAAAACTCAATTTACAAATTTAAAAACATGTCTGTTTAAAGTGAAGTGTCCAAAATGGCACAAAGCTCAGACATTTAGCTACTGAAACCCCAGATGGATTTCAGAAATCAGCAGCCAAATCAAGGAGCCCAGGGCGTCAGCGCCGCTTCGACCTTCCCTGTCAGAGAGAAGGGAAATGAAAAGATGGTGGTCATGGTGAAGGCATGTTGGGGTGAATCTCCAGAGAAAAGGCCCACTTTCCCTTCCATCAGGAAAACGTTATGGGGGCTTCCCTGGTGGCGCAGTGGTTGGGGTCCGCCTGCCCAGGCAGGGGACACGGGTTCTTCCCCCGGTCCGGGAAGATCCCACATGCCGCGGAGCGGCTGGGCCCGTGAGTCATGGCCGCTGGGCCTGCGCATCCGAAGCCTGTGCTCCGCAACGGGAGAGGCCACGGCAGTGAGAGGCCCGCGTACCAAAAACAAAAAAAGAAAGAAAATGTTATGGAAAGCCAGTCCCGGAGGGTGAGTTAGATGTGCAGCAGACGTTTTCTCCTAATTATTTAATCATTAGAATTTTAAAACTATATGACTATGATTGCTTCTGTGTGCCTCTCTCCCTCCCTTCCTTCCCTTCTTTCCTCCCTCCCTCCCTCCCTCCCTTCCTTCCTTCCTTCCTTGCTTCCCTTTCTTCTTTCATCATATCCTCACTCAGTGCCTACCATACACAAAGCACTGTGCTACATGCTGGTTGAAGTCGAGTGGTAAAAATTCTTCCTTTAGTTCATAAATGATACAAAAATGGATCAGACATTAGCGCTTTCGTTGCCCTCCTTTGTCCATTCCAGATACCACTTATCAATCAAGGCTCTTGTTCCCAAGGAATTTTGACATGGCCTCAGAATCTTTTTCAAACCAACATTCCAGGGGTTATGACTAATCCACTGGGATTGGACTGTGGGAAAAAAATTATTCACAGACCTTTGAGTAGGTTATTGATTTAAATTATTCATTCCTCTTGAACAATTTTCTGAGTAGTAGCTTCACATCAGGATAAATGGTGTCATCTTTTGACCCATTGAATGTAAGAAGGCACAGCCATTTAGAAGTAGCTTGAGTTGATAGAAGGCCCGGGCTGGGAGTCAGGCATCTCCTCTTAATTTGTCCATTTCACTATACATTCTTAACACAACAGCCCTGTATTCTGCATTTTCCACATCAAAATAGTTTTAAATAGTAGGTCTCAGGTCAGTCAATACTTTTTACTTAGAAAATAGGGTCCCCAATGTTAAGGAAAGTCCATTTCCTATGTGAGCCTCAGTCACCTCATCTAAAAGATGAGAAACTTAAATGATTTCTTTGAAGACTCTTCTAAAACAAGAGCCTGGGCTTCCCTGGTGGCGCAGTGGTTGAGAGTCCGCCTGCCGATGCAGGGGACACGGGTTCGTGCCCCGGTCCGGGAGGATCCCACATGCCGCGGAGCGGCTGGGCCCGTGAGCCATGGCCGCTGAGCCTGCGCGTCCGGAGCCTGTGCTCCGCAACGGGAGAGGCCACAGCAGTGAGAGGCCCGCGTACCGCAAAAAAAAAAAAAAAAAAAAAAAGAGTAAAACAAGAGCCTATAGGATCTAGAAATGCCCCTTACATCTGTCGTTTGAAAAGAAAACATCTGGTGTTGCCGTCTGAAAAGAAAAGAATGACCCATCTTGAAATCTACATTTCTGCGTGACCATGACGATTGACATGGAGCATGTCGGGAAGTGGGGGTGGTGGGGAGGGCAGTGAAGGTTACTGTTTGTTGAGTGCCCACTGGGTACCAGACACAGCCTTAGTACTCATTATCTGCCTGAATCTACAGAATGACCCTGGGAGGTATGTATTACTATCCTCATTTCCCAGATGAAGAAACTGAGGCTCAGAGGGTGCCCCTCAAGCTCACAGGACTGGTAAAGGACAGGCTCTGTCCTGCCAGGCGGCCTTTTGGCCATTGTCATTTCACTGCTGTCCATCGGCAACCCTTAAGTAGGAAACCTTAAGGGCGAGACATGTTGTCTTGGAATGTATACTTGGAAGTTGTTCTCCACTGTGGCCCTAAAGTTCTTGGAAAAAGACTTAAATCTCTGGGTTCTTTTAAAGCGGCGTGAATGTACTGAACAGTATGGTGAGCAAGCTGAGAGTGTACCCCAATCACCTGGAGGAGGGGGTGGAAGAGAGGACCAACTAGCTGATGGCCGAGAAGAGGAAAGTGGATCAACTGCTGTGTACAATGCTGCCCAGGTATTCCACAAAGTAGCAGGGGCCTTGACAAACTAGGAAGCAACACCATCGCTATTTAAGGAGACCTCACATGGAGAGACTCTTTCCTGTGTTCTTATTCTAAGAGAATGTTAGTCTCTTCTAAAATGCGTCAAGCATTCTGTGTGTAATTTGGTACACCTTGTAAAGGGAGATAGAGGCAAGGCCCTGGAATCCACAGGAATTAGAGAACGCAGGTCTGTAAAAGATGGAATATAGGGGATGCAGCAAGAGGAAGCGACCACTAGATGGCGCTCTAGTTTCAGGAGTCCAATTAATTACTACCCTCAGCATATTCAGATTTTACGTCTGCCCAAATGCTTTGCACAGTACAATAGGCACCAATAACTTCAGATTCAAAACTTGCTTATTTTTGGCTCTGTTATCACCTGTGCACTCTCTAAACACTTAGAAGAGCATCTGCTGTTAAAATTCCAGCACCCTTCTTATGTGTCTTGACAAAGAAATGGGGTTGGTGATTTGAATGTGTCAGTGTGAGATTGATTGATAGAAGCAGAAATGTTAATTTGTGGATCGATGAATGTTTACATTTGCTTCCACATCTGCAGACTGAGTCGTTAAAATCAAATTCTATGGCCAATTGGGGCAAATGAAATTCCCTCAGGGAGAAAATCTTTTTGAAAAGGGATTTATGTGAACTGCTTCTCACCCCTCCCTGAATTTATACCCACCAATTCAAATATCTCTTTAGAGAAAATGCAGGCAGAGAAATGGGTGTCAAAAGAATCCCTCTAGATGATGGATTTTTGTGACCCCAAAATCTAACCCACCGAAGAAAAAGATCTACCAGGGAGACTTTGTAGGGGTCTATAGGAGACAAGATGAATGATACTGTTCAAAAATGATCCTATTCTCTGGTTTCAGCTTCATTGGAGAACAGCTCATAGCTGGAAGAGCCGTGGAACCAGAGCATTTTCAGTCCATGACAATCTTTTTCTCTGACATTGTCGGATTCACGAAACTCTGTTCTCTCAGCTCCCCGCTGCAACTTGTGCAGCTCCTTAAGGACCTGTACAGTTTATTTGATCACATCATTAAAACTTATGATGTGTATAAGGTGGGACACCTGGTTCCTGGGTTGTGGAGACACACATGACCCTTGTAGGCTGTCTCCGGGCATGAGTGAGGATTAATCCAGCCCTAGACCTCAGCCAGGAGGAAGGTTCTATTTCAGGCTGGCAGTCTATCTCAATTCATGGCAGAAACTCAATATTTGATTCCTGTTTGTTTTCTTGGAAAAGGGCTTGATTCATCACAGATGTAGGTGCTTGTCAAGAATCATCAGTTGTTCCCTCTGTTTCCTTCCATTATTTTATCTCACAGTAAACACATTTCTAAAACAGGCATTGACCTTCTTCTGGCTAATTCCTCCAGTTCCCTCCTGAATATATTTTTTCCACATTCAGAGAGGCTCACATTTACTCTCCTTTAAAGACTGTCTTTGGATCTGTCGTGAGTCTCACTTCTGTTACTGTGCCCTTAGCAATTCAGGTGAAGATAGACCCCCAAGCTTAGACTATCAGACTCACGGCTAAAGGTCAGACAGCAACCACCCGCCTAGTGCTACACTGGGGATGTATGAACAGGATCACCTAGAGTGAAAAATGAATCTTGCAGGGGAGGAGAGCAACATAATAATTTGGCTTCATTCACTGGTGGTGATGATGAGGCCACTTTGTATGCTTTCTGGCTGTTCAGATGGGGCCAGATCATGACTCCAAGGTGCCCATGTTCACACGCACCTGGTGGGCAGCCACTAGTTTACCAGCTCTGACCATGATTGCAGGGCTCTGCCTGTGGTCCTGGAATCAGGAAGACTTGGGACAGTGCAATCATGTTCCCTGGCAACACATCCTCAATGGTTATCCCCTCAAATTCCCCAAAATGTTGCCTCTGGTCAAGAGCAGAAGGAAAGATGGTACAGGTAATCACAAAGAGCAGATCACATTCACCCAACAAAAATGGAAGCTGCTCTGCTTAGACGAGCCTCCTCTGGGATTTCCTCTTACTGTTTTCTTCTTAGCTACGTTTTGCATGAACTAATGCTAAAATCAGTTTCTATTGCTAAGGGATGTGCCCATGGTGGGGAGAGGTAGCCTAGAAGCAGTTAGACTTGTGTACTTGCTGGCTTTGGGTCATTTTAGGGTCACCAGGAAGCAGACGTGGTCTTATTGCCTGGCTAAGGCCTGAAATTCCACATTTTCCACATCATCTTTGGATTCTGCTGAAAAGCAAACGTATCTGGAAGGGGCTGTAACTTTATGCTTACACTTGTCATTTATTCTCTGTGGTGAATGAAGGATCTGAAAGATGATTTTATTAGGAGGATTGGGGAAAAAGAGGACAGATCAGGCAGGTACATACATTTATACGTATTTTGTGTAATATAAGCGTATGTGTAATTGGATCTAAGAGCCCTTGTGTGGAGTGAAGACAGTTCAGCTTGGATAAGATGGATTGCACTCGATGGACCCGTGTGATCCTTCAAGATCTACCCCATCAGTATATTGCTGCCTGTCTGACTGGTTTTGAACTAGGGTTGGGGAAATATAATCACCAGCACTCTCAGATTTCAGAGAAGAAAGCAGAGACTGTGGGGAAGAGGGTGAGGGAAGGAAGGCTTTGTAGGAGCCAGAACAAGAGTAGGAACTCGAGGAAATGCTGGGACTTGGATGGAATGAAGGTCAGCGAGTATGACCCTTCAAAGGCTGTGGCCTCAAACAGGATCAGTAATGAGGGGCCTTGTCTCTGACCCCACCATCACCCCCAGCCTCCCTCACGATGAACACAAGGCCACTTTCTTGCTTTATTTTCAGGTTGAAACCATTGGAGATGCATACATGGTGGCTAGTGGACTTCCCAGCCGGAATGGTACCCAACACGTGGACGAGATTGCCACGACGTCCTTGCACTTCCTCAGTGCCACCATCCGCTTCCCGATTGGGCACATGCCTGAGGAGAAGGTTAAGCTCTGGACTGGCCTCCACACCGGTAGACAGCACTAAGGGCAGGTGGCCTTGTGGTCCAGACACAGCAGCAGGTAGTTCTAAATTCACATCCTAGGTCTGAGGCTTAATTTAGGAACCCTGAGAGCAAATGGTAGCATCTTCAGGGGAAAGAAAAGATTGAATTCTCTTTGCATGTGTATTTCTAGTTAGTCAGATTGCTTGGTAACAAGGACAAACAAAGACTCCAAGGCGTTGAACCCAAATTAGGAGGAGCCCCCGAACCAGGACATTTATTTGGGCTGCTTTCCCTCCATGCCTCTGCATCAAATGCCCTTTGATATGTTCTGTTTTTGTCAAACTCATGGGCTTGTGACTTGTGCAGAAGTGACCTGTACTTGGTTTAATGCCATTCTGTTACCATCTTGAAATGCTTGATAATTTTTGAGTGGAAGATCCCTTATTGTCATTTGAGACCGGGCCCTGCAAACGATGTAGCCAGACCTGCTCTTACTTACCCTCCACAGCTTAACTAAAATAAAACCTGACTCCTAACCAGGATGAATTACTCCCGTGTTTGTGCCACTGATGCTTTGTTTCCATCTCCAGTGCATGAATAACACTGTCATTAATTTCTGTCTTAGTCAGTTTGGTTGTTATAACAAACTACCATAGACTGGGTGGCTTAAACAGCCCACATTTATGACAGTTCTGGGGGCTGGAAAGCCTAAGGTCAGGATTCTACCATGGGGGATTCTGGGGAAGCCCTCTTCCCAGCTTGCAGAGGGCTGCCCTCTGGCTTCGTCCTCATGGTGCAGGAAGAGAGAGAGCTCTCGTGTCTCTTTCTCTTCTTATAAGGGCACTGGTCCCATCATAAGAGCCTTCCCTCTCACGACCTCCTCTAAACCTAATTACCACCTAAAGGCCCCACCTCCTCATCACATTGAGGTTAGAGCTTCAGCATGTGCATTGGGGTGGGACACACAAACATTCAATCCAGAACAGTTGATTATGTTGCTTTCCACCAATAGTCTGTGGGTTCTGTAGTTTGCCTCATTGTAAACCCTGAGGTCTATTTCCAGGCTTTGCCCCCAGAGGCTACTTCACGAATATTTATTGACCTGCTTTTGTTGACCTGATTTGCACTGTGGAGTCCCACACTTGGGAAATGCAGACTGATCATGCGCCTCCGTCCTTCCCTTTGCAGGTCCCATGGTGGCTGGCGTGGTAGGAATCACCAGGCCCAGATACTGTCTGTTTGGAGACTCTGTGAACATGGCCTCCAGAATGGAAAGTAGCAGTTTGCGTGGGTATCGTTTACAGCACTTTGCAAACACACGATCGCTGTCCCTCCCGTCCCCTATCTTTAACCAGAGAGTATTTTTAGAAGACCCATTTGCATTTTGTCTACTCTTTTCCATCTGGAGGATAAGATCATTATCCAATTCAGACAACACTGGTCACAAGCTTTGAAGATGGGTTTTTGCACTGTGTTCTCAATGGAGCCGTGTAAACACACATGACATCTCCTTCCAAGACTTTCCAACCTAAACAGTCAGGTACGCATATAGTAAGATCATTTAAATAAGGAGCAGCAGTTGGCAGACTTTTTCTAAACAGGGCCAGACAGTAAATATTTTAGGCTTTGGGGGCTATAGTCTCTGCTGCAACTATGTAACTGCTGTTGTTGTGTGAAAGCAGCAATTTGCAACATGTAAAAATATTGGGTGTGTTTATGTTCCAATAAAACTTTATTTTGCAAACACAGGTGGTGGGCAGGATTTGGCTTGTAGGTAGTAATGTGCCAATCCTGCTGTATAGTTTTGGCGATGCCAAAGAAATCTATGGCCAGGAACTCCTGGGGACATCAAATTCTTTTGCATTACAATAATTTTATTGTATTGATTATTACTAGACACATATATGCCATTTATCAGCTGAGACATTTATCAGCTGGAAAAAATAATTACTCAGTGATTTAAGTTTTGGAAAGTTTAGGTTAACATTCTTTTGAATTTGTAAATCTTCCACAGTATATAAAAACACACAAGAAATCTTTTCCCCTCTGATTACTTTGTTGTCTAAGTTAATCAACTGAGTCTCAAATCCAGATATAAACGTCTCTCTTAGCTTGTAAGTAAAGAGTTCAAGGACAAAATATGAAATTGGAAATGCTCATGTAGACTCCACACCTGACTTTAGCTGCAGTTCTGGTTACAAAGGACATTTTCAGTGGTACATCCCAGCTCTGGTACTGTCCCAGGGAGCCTGAGGACCCCAGCTGCCCTCATCCATCAGGAACACCAACTTGCATATGGACTCCATTTCGTCTTCTGTTTCTAAACCGAATGTGTTAAAGCTTGAGCAACACCCAGCAGCATCTGAGCAATGCCTGGATGGTTGGTGATACCAGTCCACGTGTCCTAGACGTGAGAGAGGTTGTCTGTGATTTGTTTAGTGAGAGGTGCTAAGCAGTCCAAGAACTTGAGCCATGTGTGTAGTGTTCCCTCCCCACAGCAGCCCTTGCCCCGCTGACATCCATATGAAATTCACAACCAAGGTGATGACTAGGCTAAAACTGGTTTCTGGCAGCTCTCCGGATTCAGGTCTCTCAGAGTACTGCAGGCGCCCTGCTGGCGTTGGGAGGGTGTGATTTGCAGAAGAGAAAAAGAGAGGCACCATTCCAGTCAAGGTAAGACTGGACGAAATGCGTGCCCACCCCCCACCCCATTTCGGTCCCTGAAGGAGATATTGAGGAACTTGACGGGATGAGTGAATCTCCATGCCGTGCTTCGTGGAGACCACTAAGGTCCATGTGGAGGCTCTCATGACTGTGAGGTTATCTTCCTCCAAAGGGGACTGTACAATTCCCTTAAGTGGTCAAACATGGAATCTGTGACTTTGGCGCCAACCTAGACCAACCTCTTGTGTGATGCCTCCTTTCTCTTTGCTACACTGGTCTCCTGGCTTCTGCTTGAACACCCCAGTCTAGTCTCCCACAAAAGCAACAGCAAATATAAGCCCAGGAATTATAATGTCCACATTCTTCTATTTCCCTTCTCCTGAGTCTAAAGTGCCCAGGTGGAGGGGATGGAAGCCCATGGGTTTGGGGGTACTTGGACCTCATCTGTACACATTTAAATATCTCTTCCCTTTCTCTCTGCCTTCCTTTCCATCCTGGCTTCCTGTCCATCACTGAAATGTACCATGATACCTTCTCATCTTTCTGATAAGCATTGCCCTTTCTGGGGGTGGTGGTACTCCTCTTGAGATGTTCTCAGGAGCATCTTGGAGATGCTCACAGTGGGAGTGGGGAGCGGTTACTATGACATTGGGAGTTTGAGTGGGTGTCAGGGTCCAGGGAAAGAAGTGAAAGGGAGGAGGTACCTTCAATTCCACAGTTTGCTAAGTCTGGCTCTGGCATGATGTATTTCATCAACGGACTTCAGGTAAGAGGAAGATTTTTCTAGATGTCAGCGGTGTAGACCTAGCTTTAAATCCTGTCCCACTTGTTCCTAGCTGTCTCATTTGGGGGCTTAGTTTTATCATCTGTAAAATGGGAATGGTGATACTACTGCCCTCAAAAGGTGGCTGTGAGGATTAGTTGTGAACCTGTATGTGAGGTGTTTCACTTGGTGCCCTGCTCATAGTAAGAGCTCAAGAGATTTTATTATTATTTTAAAAAGATTTTCTTTGCAACAAACGTTAGCCTCCCCTGGCCCTCACCCCATAGACCATCGTTGACTGTCCATCTAGTCTTATTGGCCAAGTCCAAGGATACGATCACGATTTCATCTATGATGAAGCTTTTCCCTCACCAAGGCAGCTCCCGCCTGATTGCAGTTCTGGCTACAAACAACGTTCTCAAGGGCGACCTGAGTTGTCTGCTGAGAGACCACACTTGACAGGCAACCTCTCCTGCTCTGTGATTCACCAGCTCTCCTTTGCTTCCCACAGGGCAAAGGAGAGCAAACAACCTTCTGGTTGAAGGGCAAAAGGCTTCACGATCCCACTCCCCGACTTTACTGAGGATGAAGCTAAAATCCCAGAGATCTTCTGAGGTGAGTATTTTCTTCAAAGGTGTTTGTGTGGTTCCAGGAAAGTCCATGGGGTGTCTTAAATATCCCCTTCAGGGGTTGTAGTTCCGGGGTATTGAGTCAGTCTCCCAGTAGGGGGAGCCATCTAGCTGGCCTCCTCCGTCCACCCTGGAGTCCTGTGGCCTAGAGCAAAGGTGGAGTCAGATGAGCTGGATACAGTGAACTCATTTCCTGGGAGACCAGGGCTGCCGCTCCCAGACCAGCCAGCGAGCCTGCCTCCCCGCCAGAGGTTTCCAGCGCAATAGCTTGCGAATTTGCAGTGAGTCCAATTTCATTCTGGGAAAGGGGAAAGCTGGAGGACGAAGCCTGGGGCCAGGGACCTGCCTTTCTCTGCAAAGTGCCTCCTCCCTAACCTTTGGTGTTTATTATATTTATCAGCTAATCGGCCTGCAAGGACGTAGAGGCCCACAGCAGAAGGCATCTCAGGAATGTTTTCAGGGGCTAAAGCTCTAACTGAGGGGTGAATCACTGAAATCCAACAGGTTCAGGCCATCCCAGGCAGGTAGAACCCCTGCAGTCAGTGGCTGGAAGGCCTGGCCCTGAGCTCTCACTTCCTGTGAGCACTGCAGCTTCCAAATGGATCATGTCCCATTCTCAATGTATTGCTTAATTTCTTTCTTATCCATCGGCAGGACTCTTCTTCTGCCCAGAGGTGGGCAGCTGAATTCTAGGAACTTCACAGACTCCATTTTCTATGACATGATTCCATTTTCATCTTATTTATTTATTTATTTATTTTTGGCTGCCTTGGGTCTTCGTTGCTGTGCGCGGGCTTTCTCTAGTTGCAGCGAGCGGGGGCTACTCTTCATTGAGGTGCGCGGGCTTCTCATTGCGGTGGCTTCTCTTGTTGTGGAGCATGGGCTCTATGGTGTACAGGCTTCAGTAGTTGTGGCACATGGGCTCAGTAGTTGTGGCTCACAGGCTCTAGAGCGCAGGCTCAGTAGTTGTGGCGCATGGGCTTAGTTCTCCGCGGCATGTGGGATCTTCCCAGACCAGGGCTCGAACCCGTGTCCCCTGCATTGGCAGGCGGATTCTTAACCACTGGACCACCAGGGAAGTCCCAAGGATTGAAAGCTTTTGACTGATCCTCGGAAGGAGGGAAGGTAGAGACATTTATATGAAGGGGACAGGGGAGTTACCTTAGCATGGAGACAGTGGGCCAAAAGTTATCTTCTCATGCCTCATATCTTCTTCCCTTGTTTGGGATCAGGGCTTCTGGGTGCTAAGCACTTTGTTCCATTATGAAAGGGAACAAAGCAACTTCTGCTATGGGGTCTCTTAGAGAGACTGGCCAGTTCCCACCGATCTATCCATCCATCCATCCATCCATCTTTATGAACATTTCATTAATTCAAAGAGCATTTATTGAGTCCTTACTCTGTGCCAGGTACCACACTGGGGGACACAAGAAAATGTGAAACTTTCTATGATCTTTAGTTCTCAGTTTAGCTGGAGAGAGGAAACATAGTAGTAATGCAACATATTGAGGACTCACAGAGGTATGTACAAAAGAGCAGAAGTAACTGAGAAATCCAATACTGTTACATTGAAAGAGAATTAGAAAATAACACACAGACGTAGGGATAGGGCGGGATATGACAATCAACTATCATTATCCCATCTTTGTATCTGTATGGAGTGTGTGTGTTTGTTCCCTTCCAGCCCTAGCCCACATGCTTACACAGTTATGTTCATAAAATAAAAATTTTGTTACTTCTGCCTTTTTCATCAAACATTGTAACATAAACATCTGGCATCCAGTCACACACATGCACATAGAACATATATACACATGTGCCTACATTCACACACACACATGCACATATATACATACACATGTACACATCTATACATATATACATGCACATATACACATATACAGACATCAACCTCTCTATATCTATCTCTCTACAGCTATAGCTATAGCTGTCTCTATCAACTGGTAGAGATTTATGTGCCTGTGTATACTCAGTATATATGTGTGTATATATCCATGTCTCTCTCTATATTTTGTTTAAATTACTCAAGTTGAGAGAGAGAGAGAGAGAGAAGATGTCTTTAGGGTTCATAATTAGGAATTTTGATAAAAGCACTTTCCTAAAATCTATATTCAGGGTTTTTTTCTATGTCAACCAAGGATACCTAAGGGAGAAAGTACCCTTTCCTCCTCTAAATGTCTGTTTTATGTTTAGCACTAATGGGAGTTTGCAAGAGAGATTGTTTGGAGAGTGACTTTCTCTTCATTCCTTAGTAGAGAAGTTGTGAAACATGAAACATGCAACCAAACATCATGGGGCTGTTAACTTTGAGTTGAAGCACATGCCGTTGCTGGTGACAGACGTGAGGGCCTTAGAGACAGGGATGACCACAAAAACTATCCCCCCAGACATTAATCATGCAAAATGGCTCTGCCTCCTTGCCTAGAAACACAATACTGGAATTTCTGAAATGCAACTGCAGGATAAAATGATTGAAAGCCTGTGATATATATGTGAATTTAAGAAGCTCTAGTTGTAGAAACCAGTGACAGGGTTGAAGATTTGGCTACCAACATGATATATTTACACTGTAAGCTATAGTCATAGGTTATTTATTTTAAGGCATTTTATTTATTCCGTAGCACCACCAAGAGATACAAGATCATTAAACATTATGCTAAAACAAAGCAAAACTAGCACAACTTTGTTTTACTCTGACAGCCAAGGATTTATGATTATGGCTGTGAGTATGCTATTTAAGAGTTTTTCACTAGAACCAATGAAATATGTCTTCTGTCCTTCCTGACTACAGAAATTCTGAATATATAGGAAGAAGAGATCCCAAACTGGTTGGAGGACCAGCTTTGAGACCAGTTTCAGCTACGAGTCATTTTAATCGAGCTTATTGCTAAACATGCGCTCTGTGTCTCCAGAGGTTTGAGAACCAGCTTAATTTCCGAGTCCATTAACATGGTTGTAAGAGAACCATCAAACTACAGATCTCAAAACTTCTCAAATACATTAAATACAGAGATACAAACTGACGTGTTTTCCAATGATAAGCCCGCTAGTTGAGTCTCTACAAGACAAAGAACAGAATTTAAAGCTCAGGCTTTTCCTAGCGCATCTCAGCTTCTAGCTTCAAACCGGGGTCCTCAGTGCGTTTTCAGGGATCCGCCAATTCTCTACCAGGACCGCTTCTTTCCGTTTTTATTTGCTTGACTGTGTAAATCATTACTCTCAACATGTTCTGGATCACTGGGGTGGCAGTGCTCTCAGCATGAGAAACCACATGATTTCACTGGCCGTTTGTTTTCATTTTATTTGCATTTGTGTTTCCGAGTTTTTGTTGGTTCCATTCGAATGGTCGTAGGTTACTGAGACAAAAAAAGATATGGGCTTGAATGTTGAAGTAAAGGCTAAATGAGGTCAGACCATTCTCTACAAATGAAGATTTCTTAGCAGAGCAGATAGAAATAGTGAGAGCCTTGGGCATCACGAGTAGGATGGGGTTGCCAAGCTGAAGAGACTCTGTCGTGGCAGTCCCTCTGAAGCATGTTACAGGTAGCAGTTTCATTTAGGCAATGCCGCATTATCATGTTCAATGAATGCTAATATGAGTTTTAGTCTTTTTGTAGCCTGAGTCCTATTCAATTTGTAATTTTCTTTCGATCTTAGACGTATATATCAGCTATAAAAATAAGGAGTGTATACGTATATACTGTTTATACATATTTAAGAAAACTTATAATAAAACACCAGTTGGGTTAGCACTCACTGGGGGCTCTCGAGAATCACTTTCCTTTATATTATTCAGGTTTGAGCAAACGAATGTTTTCTACTCTGATTCTCACATCATCATTTGAAATATTAGAACCCCCGCCTGGTGGCTCAGCTCTGGTCCTTAGATAGGAATTGCACAGCCTCAAAGACAAAGGCTCCTTCAGCAAAGTTGGTTGTTCCTGTGCATTCCGTCCTCAGTACTTTAAAGTCCTCAAAATGCTCAGCTGCACTTGGTTGGGTGTGCTAGTCTTTTAAAATTAGAATAGCTTTCAAAGGAGTCCACTGCAGTCTCGACTTGACTATGGGAAAAGGAGACTCCTCCGCCGGCTGCAGGGGAGGGACGGCAGAATCTAAGAGCCACAGGAAGTCACAAGAGGAAGTGGGGCACCGAAGAAAAACAATCGCTGAAATTCACAAAAATCACTGGAACACATATTTGGCAAAGCGCTGTTCTCTGCTTCCCAACAATACGGTCTTCTGTTTGTTCTTTTTGGCAGCACAATAAATGTGAGTTTGTCATTGACAGAGGAGATGGTCTTGGGTGGAGGAACTGCAGCTGCCTGCCTGGCTCTCCCTTATAACACAGCACAAACCCCCAGCATCACGATGAGGTGATAGAGAACATCTGTGGACCAGACAGGAAAGGAGACAAACAGTTCGACAAGGAGTAAGGAGAACGCAACAAAAGAGTCAACTCAACATAAATGAGTCAACTCAGAGACGTTCAGTAGGTTTCCATAAAACTCTGCACATTTTGTACATAGTTTTGTTCGTCCTCTGGGGTTTCCATAGCTCACTTTCATCAGTACGAAGAACCCAACAGATAAGCCTAGGATAGGGACCTCTGACAGATGGGAACCTGAACTTCGATAATACAGTGATGGTGCGTTTCACTGTAGACTCCAGATGGTGCATCTTAGAGTCTCGAACAGTTGGCTTGCATGGTTTCCTGTAATTGTGAGAGCAAATCTTACATCTGTGAGTCTGTTTATAAATAGAACTGCCTGACCCATCTTCTCGCATCATTTGGTGAGACCTTGGGTCGTAGCTGAAATGCTTCTTCCTCTAAGGTGCTTCCCGGACTGCTGTCTAAATCATTATTCGGCCCCACCCACCATACTTCATGCATATTAGGAAGGGCAGGAGCTTTGCCTGCCTTGTTCACTGCAGCAGTCACACCGCCTAGAAAAGTGCCTGGTACAGAGTCAGTAATCACAGCTGATCCTTACTGGTTGTCTGTTGCTTTCCGGGCATTGTTTCGTGCTCTTAGCTGTAATAGTTAATCCACACAACAACTTCTGTGTATGATATGGGCAATTATTAACCCAATTTCACAGAGGAAACTGGGGAATGCAGGAGTGGGGTCATGGCCCAAGGTCACTCAGTTCATGAGGGGCAGGGTCACAGAAGGGACTCAGAAATATTTGTTGAATGAACAGATCATTGAAAATCATGTTTTCTGAACACAGAAACCCAAGAGGCACCACCTGGTGATGTCTTTGCTTAGACTTGGTAGGGGGGTGGGGGAACCAGCTCTGCTTCATCCAGCTTGCCCCCAGCTCCTCCCTCCCTTCAGAGCTCAGGGGCTGGTTGGAGAGAGACCTCTCGACCTCCGATCCCCCCCCAACTCATTCAGGTAAAGGCTTTGCTGGGGCCAAAGGTAAGCCTCTTTTAAAACGCACATCTGCCTGTTAAAAGCATTACCCAGAGCTGTCTCTTTTCCTTACCTGAGAAGCTATAGAGACCGGAGGATCCCCTACCTGTAGTGAGTAAAGAAAGAATACAGAAGGTTTAAGAAAAGATCACAGAGGGAGAAGTCTCAGAGCTGCGTTCCTAAAACACAAACCTGACTGGATTCTCCCCTGATGAAACCAACCCGCTCCCATTGTCTTTAGCACAAAGTTTCTTGCAGGGTTGACAGAGGCTTCATCTCACACCATTTTCATCTCGGCTCTCTATGGCAGGGGTTGGTAAACTTTCTGCAAAGGGCGGGTGATGGTAAACTTATTCAGCTTCGCAGGCCACTCGGTCTCTATTGCAGCTACTCGACGCTGTCGAAAGTAGCTGGAGACAAGCCCCAAATGAACCAGTGTGGCTATGTCCCAACAAAACTTTCTGTATATACAATGAAGTTTGAATTTCATATAATTTTTGTGTGTTATGAACTATTGTTTCTTTTGATTTTTTTCAACCACGTAAAAAGGAAAAACTGCCCTTAGCTTACAGGTCATACAAAATCAGGCAGCAGATGGGGTTGGGCTCCTGACCAGAGTTGGGTGACCATCCCCTAAAGCTCCCAGGCCTTGTCCCCCCCTTGATGTCACGGCACTCTTGAGGTCAGACTTAAAGACGACTCGCAGAGGTCCTCCCTAAGCCTGACTACGCTGAGCTGCCTACCCATCTATTCCCATAGACCCTACCTCTCCCACCCCCACTGACAGTAATTATCTCCCTTTCCCTTAGCATTTAGCATCTCCCTCCTTGCTGGATGGTACATTCTTGAGGACAGGGCCCGTGTGGATCTCCTTTATTTCTGAAACCCCAGGGCCCACCCAGCTCCTTTACTAGTTTTGTTGACGTGCCCTGGACGCCTCAGTATGTTTCATTTTCTATTATTATTATCACCTGCACACTGTGTGTGGAAGCTCAGCACTTCCTAGTCCCTGGGGGGCATTGGAATTGAGGCCACAGACCGAACTTTTCAGGGTAGTTAACAAACCTCCTTGGTCGGGCGTGAGTTACCCACCCCCAAGGTGAGGAGACGCGTTGCAGGTAAAGGTTGTGTCTACAGGCACAACTGGTTTGGCAATTCAGTTAAAATGCTCAAACCGGCCGTGCCTGTGGACGCAGCCCAGCATGAGGGCAACCATTTGGAAAACAGAGAAGCTTACTACGGAGGGAGAGCTCGACGACCAGGACGCCCCCAGTCTGGTCCTGGAGGAGGCGTTTTCGTTTGTCACAAGTCTGGAGACCCAGGAGAAGCCGAGGGGAGAGGTGGGATGAGAAAAAAACACAGGAGAGAAAAGAGATTTTTTTTAAGAAGTCACAAAGTTGACGGAGTCAAAATTCCCCAGGCCTCAGACATTAGTTCCCTTACTGTTTTTATAACCCAGAGCGATGTATTCCATTGCTTCTCCAACTTGAGAAAAGGAAGAAATCTTTCCGTCCTTAACTCTTCAAGCTGGAACAAATCTGCATTGCATGTGGGAGGAACTGACTCCGTTTCTTTTGATGAGAAGTAAGGCTTTTACCCATAGTTACTCTCATCACTGTGATTTGAGACGTGGATACCTGCAAAATGTGTTCTGGTTCCTTTCCTTTTTTAAATGTAGTGCCAATAATAATCCTTTCATGAACAGTTAAATGTTTCTCTACTCCCTTCCCTTTCTCTGTTTGTGCTCGTAAGTGACCACTGTCTGGCTAAATGAATCAACAGAAATAGAGATTATCATCTTATTTCTGTTGGTTACTATAGGCAATGCGAGCAGGTACCCTCTTCAGAAACACTGTGTCCTTCCTCCCTGAGGTCTCCGGTCCAAATAGACTGGAGGAGGTAACAGTTTGGAATTGAACACTTTTAGATCTTCAAAGCAGTGGTTCTCAAACATGCACGCCACTTGAAGAGCTTGTTAAAACACAGATTGCTGGGTCCGCCCAGAGTGTCTGAATCAGGTGGTCTGGGGCCAGGGGGTGGGGTGGGGCACTGAGAATTTGCATCCCTAACAAGTTCCCAGGTAATGCTGAAGCAGTGTGGACCACACTTTGGAACCACTGCTCTGAGGACCAGGTTCACACCTGGTCGCGATGGAAAATTTTCTTCCACCTGAATTCATTACGCATGTTGACTGATTCTGCAGCAACTTCTTGGTGGAGGAAGCGGAGGGGAAACTGACCCTCCTGCATGAGCTACTAAACATGTCTGGGAAGCTGGGCCCTTCCTCTCACGTGGTCGGAACAGCTGTGACCTCATGTCGCGAATTCCTGCAACATCTCTCTTGTCCATCTTAAGTCTCCGAGACGGACGTTCAGGCTGGTAAGTCAAGAGCTAAAAATACCTACCTTCGACTTCCATTCAGAGCCTATTGCTACCAGCTGAATTTTGAATCTCCCTTGTCCTGTTAACTTTTTCAAAGCATCTCCATGTCTGTTGTTGCTTTCATTTTCCCTAACATTGCTCTCTGAAAAGAGAAGGACCGCCATTACTCATCATCACTCTATCTTTAAAGATGAGAAAACCAGGCTCTGGGGTTAAGTGACCTGGGCCAGACCATGTAGCTTGTTTGTGGCAGGGCAGACACGCCTGGAACGTCTGCCCCTACCCTCAGCAGCCTTTCCTCCAGTATGTCCTCACACATATCTACACTGGTCTGTTGACAATTTCCCAGGTAAAAATACAGCTTCTCAAATACCATCCCCTCACCCTCACAGCCTCAGGTAATATTCTCATTCCGGGAAGGGTGGCTCACCACTGGGCAGGAGAGCTTCTCACTGTCACAGATGAAAGTCTCACAGTGTAACCACACCTTGGACAATTTGGGGATGTTCTGGAACCGGAAAGCATTGAATTGGAAGGTTGCCCTGTGGCCTTTCCCATTCTCATACACGATGACTGTTTCATCCGTAGGGCAGCTGGAGCACACGCGGTCGGGGGAGGCAAGGGGGAGAGACAAGGTCATCTCATGAACTCTAGCAAGGGCGTCTGAGGCAAAGTCACGCACGGCCTCCCCTGGGCTTTTACACAGCACATTATCCTTCTGAAGCACTGTGGCAGCACCTCACTTATCCTCATTTCTTTGGGGTCAGTTGGAGGAGCTATGAGACAGCTGTGACCATCCCCATTCTACAGATAGAGTATAGCAAGGGTGGAGCAACTTACGAGAAGCCACACATCTGGAAGTTACCACATCTCTGTCCCCAAGAAATGAAATCCCCCAGACAATGTCCTCTCCTCTGGAGGACTGGGATACGTACAGACTCCCCGCATATGTCCAAAATAAAGATGGTGGTGCTGGGAACGGCATTTCCCAAAGTGCTCTCACAGCCACCTAGGCCCAGGTCACACCCAACATATTGCTGTGTGTGTATTGTGAGGTTTTGCCACCGGGAATTCAAATTTACATTGTACTATTTAAGCGCTATATCTATTCTATTACATAATTACCTTTGTAAAGATATTTTTAATATGAGCACAGAAAAAAATGGCTGGAAGGATACCATTTAAATGTTAACACTGGCTATTATGGACAGTTTCTGTTTTCTTCTTTCACCTTTATGTTGTTTTTTTTTTTTTTTTAATTCTCTATAATGAGAGTGTAATATTTGGGAAGTTTCAAAGTCCCAAATGTACAACTGCAGTAAAAGAAAAAATAATGACATAGATGGGCATTTGTCGAAACCAATTGTTCTCACCTGGGGGCCGTTTTGCCCCCCAGGGGAAATTTGACATGTGGCTGTCATGACTGGGGGGAAGATACTCCTGACACCTAGAGGGTAGAAACCAGGGATGCTGCAGAATGCCCTGCAGGGAACAGGACAGACCCCACAACAGAGAATGATCCAGCCCCCAAAAGTCAACAGTGTGGAGACTGGGAAAGCCTGGTTTAAGCCCAATACCTTTTCATTTACCAAGCTCATAGGATTCCCTACGTAAGTGCCAGACAGTCAGCCAGGTTGGGAACAGACACAGTGGTTCTCGGGAATGTACAGCGAGACCCACAGAGTGTGAGGGCCTGTATGCAGGTGACAATGAGCTCCAGAACCTGTCCTCTACGGAACAGAGGTCTATGGGTTCAAAAGCTAAAGACCAGTGGACAGCACCTCAGTGGAACCCGAAGTTCATGCCCCGCCTGGCGTGTTTCTCTGACTCTATCGTCCTTCCAACTCAACACACACACTAGGGAGCAGTGCAGTCGCCCCAGGGAAACTTCATGGTGGACCCTCCCCCATCCCAGTCCATCAGAACCAGACATTAGGGGCCAAATCAGAGGTAGGACGGAGGGGATGTTAACTCTGAGAGTGAGTGAAACGAGCCATGAAAACTGCACCTTATATCTGGACCAGGGCCAGAAGCTGGGATCTGTTTGTGGTGGCCTCTGAGTAGTGACAAGAGCTAGGGGTATTTTCTGAGCTGTGAAACAAGACTCTTGAAGGATCATTCGGTCATTAAACCCGAGATCCTTGTACGAACTCAAGACTAAGTCCTTAAAATAGCTCCTGGCTGCTGGAGTGTCCGGGTACGGTGTCAGACAGTGGGAACAATATAAAGCAGAGCTTTGCTGGTGGCAGGAAGGAGGCAAGTGACAGGCTGGCCTAGATGCCTTGGCACTGCTGTCTCTTGGCGCTGGCTGTGGCACCTGTCCCTCCGTGACAGGTATCTCGGGATTGTGGAATGCCCACGGGGAAGCTTTCACACCATCATCACTTCTCCACCTGAGATCAAAATTCCTATTCTAATATCTCCAGGCTTTCTTGAAAACTGGGTTTTCCTTCCAAAGGGGCTGGTGTGAACCAAAACCATCTGGGAGGTTATGGGAGTGGCCTTTCTAATTCTCCCCTTTGACACTGGTCTTCGTGCAATTATCTCCAACCTCAAGGGGCCATTTCGGTTAGGCAGTATTTGCAACTAGGTCAGGGTGTCTTTAATTTGGCTGTGCTTAAATGCAGAGTCCCAGGGTTCACCTAGGGACCTTCTGATGTTGTAGGTTTACAACGTGTCTGCATGCCTAGCAGATACCCAAAGGAATTCCTGTGCACACTAGAGTTTGAGGACCACTTGTAGTGACTACCCCAAAGCCACAAGCATTCCCTTTTCTGCCACATGACACATCCACTAGGTGTGCAGGGGCACTAGAACTATCTGAGGAGATGATTCCATGGTGTGGCAGAAGGCTTTGCCCTTGTGTGGCTATTGGTTGAGAGAGGTTCCCAGTGCCTCTTGGTAATTTCAAGGTCCTTATAGGTCAGTAATTTATTTCAGAATCTCCCTGAGGTCATTTGATTTGCACCATCATCAACAGAGCCTAAATGAATCATTCAATGACAGATGTGAAATAAGGACCCAAACTAAGCTCCCATCTCTGCAGGAAGATGGGTTGCTTGGGTGTGGGCCTTGCTGGCCTGTCCTACCCTGTGTTATCAAGAGATAACGCTGCCCAGATCATCCATCCCTTTACTAGCTTAGACTCTGGGTAAGTTTCTGAACTTATCTGTGCCTCAGTTTCCTCATGTATAAAATAGTGATTGTTATACTACCTACTCTATAGGAAGTTTAATGAAATTGAAATAAATTAGTATTTGCAAAGCACCCACCTAGAGTAATGCCTGGTATGTTGTAAGGGCTGTATAAGTGTTTGTTAAATAAAAATAGATAAAGATCCAAAGTGCCTTCACCTTTGTTATCTTATCATCTTTGTCCCTGGTGGCAGTGTTTACTCAGCCCTGATGGTTCCAGTGTAACTGGTCTGCTTTGGTTTGGGGAATGGCCTCTTCTGTGTTCACTGTTTGTTGTGTGGATGACGCCTGAATCTCTAGTCTAACTCATCCTCATCCTTTTCCAAAGTTACAATTCTAAGTGCTTCTAGACAATTGTCATCTCAAGGTCAATATGTCATCCCTGAACTCAAAGAGAATCCAAACTCCCTTATCCAGAACCCCTCTTCCCTAGGAGCCTATGACAAACAACTTCTCATCTTCACAATTCACAGTGCAGCAGCATTCTTTGTCACATGTTCCTCATTGTGCCCTGTCCTTCCCTCTACCATATCCAATTGGTTGCTAAATTTTTATTGCTTCTCCCTCCCTTGGGTGATGTTGGATGACCTTCTTTCCACTCACTTAGCTACAGCCTTGATTCAGGTCTTATCACTTTCGGCACTAGAGCTGCCACAGCCTCTAATCTGGTCTTTCTACTCCCATGTTCTGTTTCTAACCACCCTGTGTGTGATTTCCAGAATCACATTTCTATACTATAATCCCATTACTTTAGTCCTCTACTCCAAATTTTAAGAACTCCCCGTTACCTATGAAATTATTAGTAAATAAAAACAATGCTATTATTAAAATTGATTGAATACCAGCTAGGTACTATGTACTAAGCTTTTTACATGGATATCTAAGTTAGTTCTCATCAGGGTTCTGATGTCAGATTGATTAGGTTTGACCCCAACCTGCCCACTTCCCCATAAACACACACACACACTAACTATGTGACATTACTTAACCCCTCCTGTGCCTCAGTTTTCTCATCTGGAAAATGGGGATGATAGTAATAATACCTACCTGTTGTAAGGCAAATGAGTTAGTATATGATAAAGCTCTCAGAACAGAACCTGGTACCTAGAAAGCACTATGTTAGTGATTCCTGGTATCAGTACTCAGTCTGGAAGCACAGAGGAAGTCACTGATGTGACCCCAACAGGTTCCGCCTCTTCCTTCCAAGCTGTCCCAAGCCAGAGCAGCCCTGGACCTACCTAGCCCCACCTCTCAGCCCTGTGGTCCCGAGAGCCGTACCTACCCCTTGCTGATTAGCTGCCACTGCAAGGGATACATGAAGTCAGCCGAAGGTGTGGCCCAGCAGCTGTTCAAAACCACTTTAAACCTGGAAATGAAACAAAACTCATCACTGTGAGCTAGGGAGTTGTATGCCTAGAAACTTCGGGTGATTAAAACGCCTCTGGGCTGTTTTTGTTTGGTTTTTTTTTTCTCTTCTTTGTATTTATAAATACAAACATTAAGAACACACACTTACCTAATGCTTAACCCTTTGGCTTCTACTCCTGCAAACAGATCTGAACCGATTTCGTATGTCTCCAGGGTAAAAGGCGCTTCCCTCTTAATGGTGAACTTGGCATTCTTTGGAAGGAAATTGACACCGGGCGTTATGATCTGTCAGACTGAGCAGTTGGGTCTGACAGGAGCAGATGAATCGGGACGGGAGCGGGGAGGAACAACCCAAAGGCACAGGCACATGAGACCACAGTGAGACCCGCCGGGACCAGAGAGGCTGTACCTCCTAGGATGCTGGTGCCACCTTAGAATGGATGAGGACATCACATGTACGTCCAGGAGACTGCGCTACATAGAGACCCAAATCATAGACCGCCGTCCCCAGTGTAGCCAGAGGTGCTTATCCTGGCCCCATCTCCCGGGAACCAAGAATTGGAATATTGGAATAATACCTCCACTTGCAGGGAAGCTTCCTGATTATGTTACATAGTGGAGCACAGAATCTGCACACTTAATTCAATTTCTGAAGCAAAACGCTTTTAAGGGACAGTTTCTCCACTTCTCACCTGACAGTGAGGCAATACTCCGTGTGATTTCCCCCTACTTTCTTTGTAACGTGAAAATTAGGGACCTATGTCCAGATAGCTTACCCTTTAGTACCCGGACAGTTTATTTTGGCAAATTCTGGGCTCTGCCTTTTAACGGGGGCATTAACCCAGGAAATCATACAGAGAAGAGAGTCACTAGGATGATAATGGACCATCAAGAATGGGACGATGTTTAGTTTGGGGAAGACAAGCTTGAGCCAGTTGAAGGACCATCAGTAACATGTAGTATCGTTTCAGAGGACAGAACCAGGACCAGTGGGCCAGAGTTCGGAATGTCAGATTTCATGACATCAGATTTCACATGCTGACCTAGCATGAGAAGGTCCAACTTGCCATTGCCCTTGGAAGAGGTGGGGTACCCATCCCTCAGCAGCCTTGCAGAAGGGTTTTGGGCATTGGGTGGAAGGTCAAGATTAATCACCTCTGAGGTTTGTTCTGACTCTGGAAGTCTATGATTTTGGTCTCTATTGCTTGCCTTCGTTCCATCCCAAGCTTTGGCATTTGTCTCTGTCTAACTAAAAGGAATAGTCAATACCATTTTGATTGAATAGAAGGCAACCTAATCCCACTCTGACATTGATGTTCAACCCTATAAAGGTAACAGTGCTGGTGCTAGGAGTTCTCAGTTTCCACTTTAAACAAGGTCAAAGCTTACAATTGTGAGAATGACTATTTCCTCGGGCATTTACTTTGCTGCCAGGCACTGTGGAAAGGGTTTTATAAGGATTATTTCATTTAACCCTCATAACAAACCTCTCAGATAAGTGCTATTATTATCCCCACTTAACAAATGCATAGGTGGAGGCCCAGAGAGGTTAACTAACTTGTCCAAGGTCACACAACTAGTAAATGGTGGAAACTGGCTTCAAACCAGTGGTCTGATGTCAAGGCCTATTTTCTTAACCACAGTGCTAGGCTACTTCTACAAGTTGACTACCTTCCTTTATTTCGGATTGGGAGTCAAAATAACTTTACCGAGAATACCAACCACGGACCGTTGGCAGAATTGAGTGGAAGCGGGTAGAGAGAGAAGAGAGGAAGCATGCTGGGTAGAACTGGTGGTTTTGCAGCCTGGCATTTGGAGCTCTCAGAATCCTAAGCAACTAGCAGAGCATTCATTCTATTGTGCCACGCAGGGCACAGCTCGGTCTCTGGTAATTTGATGGAAATATATGCAGCGAGCAGCTGTTGCTTCAGAGACACACAAGAATGCTCTCAAAGCAGAAGAAGGGAGGAGAAGAAAAATACCAACCTCATGGGTAAGGCACAGGAAACCGAGCCCATTGTGGGAATGTTAATCAGTACCAAAGTCTCGGTTATAACCTCAGAGGCCCCTCGTTGCCAAGGTTTGTTTGTCCTATAAGGGTCTTGGTGGGCCCTAGGGAAGGCCTTAGCCTCATTTCTACCAGTTCAAGGAAGCAGTCTGTCTAGCCATCTAGAGGATGGTCTGGGTGATGCTGGGGACAGGCTTCCTAATTTTTGTTTTTTCTTAAAAAAGTTATAAGATTTGATATTTCTGTCTGAAACTTAGCTCCGCATAACTGATGGTGCATGATGACTTCTGACAATCGTGGTGCCTTTCCATTTCCAACTGTTGTAAAACCTTCATAGGGTCATATCTATAATTTTATCTGGTTAAAGCAACAATCATGTATTTCCAGACAGGGGCTCAGTAGTAAAGACAGCCTGTCATCAGGATGTCCCCTGAGTCTGTTGTCAATGTGTGAAGCTTATTTTCCTCTCTGGATAACTTCAGCAGTTACTACAGTGGTTTTGCCATCCTTTCTTCACCCTGGTGATCCACACTGTTTTAACCCCCCTGATTATAGGTCAAGGGATTGTATGGAATTTCCTTTTCTCAGGACTTAACCACTAGTGGTGTGTAGCCTGGGGCCGATCTAGGTTTTGTGGGACCTTGAAGCTTATTTAGAAAGCCCTCTTTAATTAAAAGAATCAAAACTTTGAATACAAAATTAGACACAGGGCCTTGAAAGGGGCCTGTGGAAGTGAGGGGTCATGAAACTTAAGTAACTCCATTCCCTGCATAGTAAGTTTGCCTTGTAGAACAATGTTAGGGGACCTTGTTCCAGACTGGGTACTGCTCTGGACCACCTGTGGGATCTTGGACAGATCGTTTCCTCACTGGGTTTCAGATCCTCAGCTATAAAATGGACTAGGTTATTCTAGGATCCCTTCTAGCTCTCACCTTCTGAGTTCAGCAAGATTAATAGCTTCCAGGGAGCTGGTAAAGCAAGTTCAAAGAGTTCAAGGTCAGTGGAGTTCCAGGTAATATAGTTGTTTCCTTTGCAAAATGAATGGGTTGTACATGGTGACCTCTAAGGCTATCTTCTAATGTTGGAAGTAAAGGTTTCTATTCCTGCCTGCATTTTCCTTTAGCCAGCTGGGCCATTTCCTATACGCATGTCCCCTCACTGGAAGCTGCAGGTCTAAAAAACAGAGCACCCCATCTAAACAGGAGGGCAGCTGGGCTAATGGCCATTGCATATTTAGTTTCTCTGGAGAATTTTATTCTTAGTGCCTTTAGCTTTGATGTCAATGTAGGCAGCATGTCCAAATTAGACAAAGAGGAGGCCCACTAAGTAAAGGGCTTTGGAGACCAAAGAACTAGGCGGCAGCAGCCAACCCCAACCTCTCCCCTTAGCCCTGTCCCAGGTAGAAGCTCACTAGTCTGTGCTGATGTTTTAACAAGAGCTAGATCCTAAATATAAATCTCTGGAGGGGGTTGTGGTGGAAACTGATCTTGATTAATAATTAGACCTTGGCTGTCTTTATTGCCTATTGACCTTTGATTTCTCTTATCTCAATTTTCTCATCTGTGAAATGGGAAGATTGCCCTTTTTCCTCTGTGGCACCTTTCCTTTCTTCCATCCAGTCTATGAATCTGAATGTCTGCTGCATCTAGTCTTTAAAGAGGCTTAAAGCTAGAAAAAAGCTTACGTCTCAGTTCAAATTCAAGAATGGGGGTCTGCATACGGCTTAGAGGAGAACAAATGCTGAGGAAGCATCCCATCATCTCCTAGAAAGGCCCCAGGGTAGCAGTGGAGCCCTGGAGACCACTTACAGTGTAGAAGTTGAGAGACAATTGGCTTTCAAATGTGCCCATGCTCCCGTTCTTCACATGAACAGTGGCCACTCTGAAAAGGGGAGAGAATTTTGCATAAGGACTGAAACATGCCTGGTTGACAGGGACTGCAGAGCACACGCAAGGCAGCCCGCCCTCCGCTCTCTGAGCAGCTTACCTCTGGTCAAAGGCAGCCTGGTTCACCAAGTAGGTGGAGTGGTAGGAGCAGGAGAAAGAGTAGTTCACAGGCTGGTTCTTTACGATCACGGTGCTGTCATTGGAAACAATGTGGTTGTAGAAGTGGTAGATGGGGGGCTTGTACTGGAGAAAGAAAGAAGGCGGTTAGGGTGGCCCTGTACCCCCATGATGTGAATGAGGCCTCTTGGATAAATGACTGAAGATGGTTCAGAAAAAAGCCCAGGGCTTCCCTGGTGGCACAGTGGTTGAGCGTCTGCCTGCCGATGCAGAGGACACGGGTTCATGCCCCGGTCCGGGAAGATCCCACATGTCGCGGAGCGGCTGGGCCCATGAACCATGGCCGCTGAGCCTGCGCGTCCGGAGCCTGTGCTCCGCAACAGAAGAGGCCACAACAGTGAGAGGGCCGCGTACTGCAAAAAAAAAAAAAAGAAAAAAAAGAAAAATGCCCAATGGGGAGACATGAATGTCTGCCATTGATATAGCACCCACTCTTGTTTGTAGGTGAGCTGATAATTTTTGTAAAGAGATCTTAAGTCTGTTCAAGATTGTTTATAATAATCTAAGTTGAATGTTGTACACTTAAAAAAAATCCATATACCCATTGGGCTTCAGACCAAAATGGACTGGCTCAGGAACCTCTATCTCCTAACATCAACTTTTAATTTACTTTCCCCTGTCCAAGTAATCTTATGTGACACCTTCACTACCTCCCATCTCTAGAACGTTACTGCCTGGTTCTTTGCTCTTTCTCTCTTCCAATCATGAGCACTATTTCTGAGTTTCCTTCCTCTGACTTGTTGGACTTTAAAATCACCAAATATTAGAGTTAAAAGGGATCTTGAACGGTCACTTGAGAAGTGATCTGCCTAAGACTGCACATATGATTTCTAGTTCATTTTACCAGGATATTCAAAGACATGATGTTTTTGTTAATCATGCCCATGACTCTTCTCTCTAAATCCCTGAATCCTTGTGGGACCTTTAGGAAGAGGAGGTAGCCCCAGGAGCTGAGACCCGATAGATGTACCATCTCCTTCAGTCAAGGCCGTATGAGTTCTAGACGTCAGCCAGAGCGTCAGAAGACCTAGGCTCCCTTCATGACTATATCTCTACTGGTTCTGTGGCCCCGAACTGGTGGCTTTGCTGGGAGGTCGCAGATTTCTCCTCCATCCCATAAGGATACTTGGCGAGAGGATGTCTGTGGTTCCTTTTAATTCTGATTACCTGTCCTGGGTACTTCACAAGACCCAATTATGGGTTGTGTTATACTTTGGTCACTCCTTTAAGATGCCTTCCATTATCTTTGTATTTTTTGGCCACGCCACGTGGCATGTGGGATCTTAGTTCCCCGACCAGCGATTGAACCCGTGCCCCCTGCAGTGGAAGCACAGAGACTTAACTGCTGGACCACCAGGGAAGTCCCTAAGATGCCTTCCACATGCACCCCTTTGTCCCAACTTCCAAGTCTCGGGCAGAGGATGGCTCACCCACCCAACTCAGGAAGGATGGCAGCCATGAACATGTGCTCGGAGCTCCACGTGAGGTGGAGGTGGGAAATGTACTTTGTTCTACTCACGGAAGGTGGCTTAGCTGCTCAGGCAGTGAATTAGGAGAGTAAAATTTAAATCCAAAGAGTCGCCTAAACTAGACAGAAGAAAAGAATTTAAAGAACACTAATATCTCAGGAAATTTGGGAGTTGGGACTGACTCTTAAAAAGAAAGTGGTGAATTCTGAATCTTTTTAAGGGTGGACAGGAGATGTCTCATTCTTGGGCCCAGTTGCCTCCTCTTAGCAACTCCTCCACGTGTGGCCTGGTCTTACCTCGGACTGGGTTCCACAATAGGACTTGTTTTTAGGTGACAAATCTGGGATGACAAATAGGTAGTAACCTGCTTCGTGGACCCCATTGTAACATAGCCCGCCAAGCGCCAGCTGGTACACTTCCCATCCATAGGGACACTCTGGGATTTTGGCGATGATTGTTTTCGGGTAACAAAACACAAGAATGACATCTGGAAAGAGGAGAGACCTGGTCTGAAATCAGATCTGGTAACATCTACATATGGTGGGCTCCTGTTACAGCTGAGCATGCAAAGCAGTTAGTTAAAAATACTTTCCCCACTCTTCTTCATGAGCTGTGACGAAAGTTTTCCCCCAACTTCAGTCACTGAAGTTCCACTTTTACAGTTTTTGAAACCTCTGTGTAATATCTGCATTATTCTTAATATGTATTCAAAATTGGTCCCCTTTTAAGCTTTAACTTATTTTAAGGAATGTATTTTTGAAACCAGATTCAATGTATTTTCATATTTATATTTTCAATATATATATATTTTTCCGATCCATTCAATCTGGTTTCATATATATATGAACATCTCATGTAATAAGCCTATAAAATTTAAAATGTCCATTTATGCACAATGCCATGAAACAGTAATTTATGGCACAGGACAGAAAAGCAGTAGTCAAATAGAAAATGGGAAAAAAATGTGAAGATTTTATCTATTTGTTCATCTATTTAGCAGCCTCTAATTTTTAAAAAGTGTAACTTTACCCAATAGATTTGTACTTTCTGTGGGAAAAACCGGATGGGCGTTGGGGTGCTTAAGCGCTTCTTCTTGGCTGCAGTATTGCATTTTCCTAACAATAGAAGCACAGGGCTATGAACTCTGCGAAGGGAAGTGCCAGGAAAAGTTCCTTTCCAGGAAAATGGGCTACAGCACCAGAGCATACCTGCTTTATTTGGAGCGCAAGATCTCGCAGAGGCTTCTGCAAAGACAGCCAACAGGACGAAGGCCTTCATCACCATTGCTTTTGCCAGGTGGCCAAGTCAAGCTGGCCAAACGTTCACGGTCCTGACAGGGCCCGAGCCTCGATCATTCTAGGTCAGAAACACGAGCGAGAAATTAAAATCAAGGGTGAGAACAAAGCAGCACATACAGAGGAGATGGATCACGCGTCTCGTTTCTAACGGCTCTTCGTCTGCGTTGGGAGGCAAAACGTGGGGCTCATACCACAGAGAGTGTCAATTTCACACGCGGCTGCTCGAGTTCCCGACTGTTTCATTCTCTCCGGCTGGAGGCTGCCTCTCAGATGCTCCCCAAATCTCTGTTCCCAGTCCTAGCTCGACTTTATATAAGCAGAGGGTGTAAAAGAAACCGGCTCCAGATAAACCACAATGAACATGCATTATCCACTGTGGGGGGGAATAAAAGGCAACCTTGCACGATAATCCGATGGGAAGCTCAGTTACGGCCACTTGAGGCTAATTTCTTTTACTTCACAGAGTTGGAGAACCTTTTTTTTTTTTAACTGCTTTTTAAACCAGGGGTGGAATAAAAAGTTGAATTTTTTCCTCCTCATACAAAAATAACTCTGATTGGAGACAAACCAATTTCTGCATGGTTACAGGTGACAGTTTTCTTTTTTTACATCTTGCTTTCTTTGGTTTATTTCTTGCTTTCTTATTTTTATATGCAGGCTATCTAAACTGAATTTAGGAAGACAAGTTCAGCAGTGGTACACTGGATACTAAACAAAAAAAAATAGGCTGTGTTCATGCAAACATGTTAAAGATTTTTTTCTCTAATATCTTATAATAAGCTCCGAACTTCTAGAGTTTCATCTTGAAGTTCATCAAAACTTCATTCGGAAATACAACTTCTGATTGTAGACCCCCTAGGTTTCTAAAGTTTTGTTAGTCTCCCAGAGCGGTGATTTTGGGAGAAGGAACTTAGAAAGGCAATCTTTCTTTAAAAAATTTTTTATTTGTTATGGAAGTATAGTTGATTTACAATGTTGTGTTAGTTTTCTGGAGTACAGCAAAATGATTCAGTTTTATGTATATATATATATGTGTATATATATGTACATATATATGTATTCTTTTTCATATTATTTTCCATTATGGTTTATGGTTTATTATTGAATATAGTTCCCTGTGCCAGATGGTAGGATCTTGTTGTTTACCTATTTTATACGTAGTAGTGTGTATCTGTTAGTCCCAAACGCCTAATTTATGCCCCCTACACCCCCTTTTCCCTTCAGGAAGCACAAGTTTATTTTCTATGTCTGTGTGTCTGTTTCTGCTTTGTAAATAATTGGTATCATATTTCGGATCCCACATATAAGTGGTATCATATGGTATTTGTCTTTCTCAGAGAGGCAATCTTATGATTCAATTCTCAGGCACCAAACAAGATCCCACGAAAAACAGCAGATAAAATGCGGCTCCTGGGAAGTTTCCAAATATATTCCCTAGGAATTTTTAGTACCCAGAAATTTAAGAATGAAAAATAAGGGCTCCTTTTAGTTTTGTTTTTTAGAGGAAACGGACTCTTTTGTCAACCAACTGAGAGCATTTGGTACAGAAGCCACTACGTTACGCTTTTTGAGAGACATGTAAAAAGTGTAGAAAAATACCCTGCTTGTGGGAGTTTATAATGTAGCTGAGAAGTGAGTTAGCTATAATGTAGCTAACTCAGTGACTCAGAGTTAGAATGCCATGTTAAGTCACTGTTCTACTACTGACCACATTTTCTTAGTTTTAAGGTACATGTCTCTCTCTCCAAGTGCATATAATTTAATGTCTCAGAAACATTGGGATGTGTCTTATAAGCAATGTGTATACACAGTATGGTAGTTTCCTTATATCCTCAAAACCTATTGTTAAATCAATGGCATGCCTTACAACGATGATATTTAAGAACTAAGGAAATAGCCATATGGCAAGCCACGAAAGACTTCTGTGACTCACTTTCCTTCTCTGTAAATGGAAGCCACAGCCCTGAACTCACCTCACGGGGTGGGAGAGCAATGATGTGAAGGCTCTTGTAAACTGTAAAGTCCTAGGTAAAGAAACAGATCACACGAAGAGACAACTAACAATTTCTGGCAACGTGTATGTGTCCCTGAGTTGTTTTTCTTTTCCTCGGAAGTACCACGAACTGCCCATTGTAGATTCATGCTACATGAGACATATCTATATTGTGTAACACACATGCAATGAATATATTTTATAGATAAAGACCAAATGGGCTGGAGAGGGGAAGAAGAGGAAACACATTAATTTTTTTAATGCTAGGATCAAGTTTAGTGTGACCTGGAAGTATCAGCACGTTTATACTGGTCTCCACAACTCATTAGAGGCATTACTTCCTGAGCAGAAAATGGCGCTTGAATTTCGCAAGCATGCATAACTTCTGAGTTTCTCTTTCCTAGGGCTTAGCACTAACTCTGAGCTTCTTCCTCCGTCCACTTTTTTAAACATATATTAAGTCCCTACAGTATACCAGGGACAAGGCCCTGGGAAGACACAGGCAAATCAGCAGAACTAGGAACTGGGTGGGTGGGTGCGGGATGCACGGAGAAATAGAAATCTGTACCGGGGACGCAGGATGGGGGGAGGAGGGAAAAGGGAGAGTCGACATGCTTGACAGGGGAAGCAACAGGTAAGCCGAGTCACGGAGGCCTCATGCCCTAATTTCATAAGGATGGCCTCTCTGATTTGACACAAGTGTTATGCATCACTGATAATTCAGCATTGGTCTTCCATGTACGTTAGGATACTTGTTTCTATTTCAAGAAGATTCTTTTCACCCATCTTCAAATACGTCCTTCTTTTCAGCCAACCTTGGTCCAGGGGGGTCAATAGGATCATCTTGACTCTGACCTGGAAGGGCAGAGTTCACTCATGAAAAGGGTTGCAGGGGAACTAAAAGCCTTCCCTCTCTCTCAGTGGAAATGTCTGCTGGATGCCTACAAGGTGCCGGGCAGATAGATACTGAAGTTGGCCTGGGAATCAAAAGCCCACCTCTATCCCTTACTAGCTTGTGTACACTTGGGTAAGTTACTTAGCTTCTGTGAGCCTTTATTTCCTCCTTTCCTGAAAGGATATGATCATATCTATGATATAATGTTACTAGGAGTATTAAATGAAGTGTAAATTGGTTTGCATAGAGTAGCTTATTTTCTTCTATAGGAGCAGGACTTCAGGGAAGTCTTTTGTTTTATACTCAGTTCTGCTTGGAAGATCCAAAGAGGGCAGCCTATTAGGCGGGGGTTGTCACTAGATAGTATACATTAATGTCATCAGTGCTGAATTACGTCATAGGTAATTAAAAGCAAACGTTCTGGAATTAGAGGTTGTGGCTCTGTCACATTTCCAATTGTGGGATCTTGGCAAGTCACCTGACCTTTCCAAGCCTTCAGTTTCCAAATCTGTATAATCAGGCTTCCCATCTCCTATGGCTGTTGCAAGGACCTGGCACACAGTAAGTGCTCAATAAAGGTTCCCTAGTTTATTGGTCTAAGGTTGGTACCCTCAGGCTGGGAGGACATGTTAATCATGTTCCCATTGGAACTCGGGGCATTTTCTAATGGGAATATTTCTCTCTTTAGAAGCCCATCTTCACAAAGAGCAGGTGCTTTTGATTTCTAAAGAAGCCCCTATAATGATAAGATCTTGCCTACAATTTCTCTGATTGTACCCAGCTAACAATCAGGTACATGATACTCCTTTCAAAGGCAAGTTGAATAAAGTTGGGGAAGCGGAGTCAACTTTTGTGGCAGGCTAGTCTCTAGATGTGTAATTTGCATAAGAAACAGAATGGGACAAAATGTACTTGGGCCAAACAGTATTTGATACTTGCTCTGATAAAAGGTAGGAGGCTTCTATTATTTCCTTGGTAATTACCCACCACTTCACTGCCCCACCTCATCCCCTTTCTGCTTTTCACCACTCCTCTCCCTTCCTGAGATGGTGGGGTAGGAGGGGTGCCGCTGGGAGACGACCCAAAAGCGATGTCTCCCACTCAGGCCCGTGGCTACGTCTCTGTAAAACACAAACAAAACTGATGGGAAGATTTTTAAAACATCAGGATCTTGAAAGAGCCCGATAAACAGGGTTTTATGGCAAACTCATCTGAAAAATGAGTTTGTCTCTCGTTGCATCTTTCTTTTGTGAATTGCCAGGCGTTAGAAGGTACCAGTTCTCTTCGAAGGTCTTGCACGGTTTGTGAAAGCTAGCCCAGATGCAAAAGGGTTGCCATTTGCAGAATTCCAATCAACTTTGTCATTCATAGCTCAGGAATCATATAGGTGATGAATCATGATGATAGACAAACCAGTAAA
Source organism: Globicephala melas (assembly GCF_963455315.2). NCBI lineage: Eukaryota > Metazoa > Chordata > Mammalia > Artiodactyla > Delphinidae > Globicephala > Globicephala melas. Next base: position 17,559,079 of record NC_083329.1, read on the forward strand.
CTCTTCCTGAGGTAACAGATGGTGGTCTGAAAATAAAGCTATAAGCATGCATTAAAATTTAAAAGGCTGCTTTAGTAACTTATTTTTTAAAGCGCACTGTTTCGAGTTCATTACACATTGGCTTTGTTAAATGGACTCCATTGTTTCCTTTAAGCCCTGAATCAAGCCTTCTACTTTGTGGGAGACCCTGTTTGCCAGTTTGCAGATGAGTGGGTGTTCCCTTGCAGGCTTCAATGGCCTACTCCTCCCAGCTCTCTGGAGAAAGTGATGTTCCCCTCATGGAAAATGCACTTCAGAAAGGAGAACTGAGAAGTGAGAAAAGACCCCTCTCCTGAGAGTGCATTTGAAATACAGAGCGAGAAGCTCCACCTCCCCCATCCCTCCGCAGACCCTGAGGCCACGAGTTCCCAGAGTGCCCCAGGCATACACACTGGCCTCTCCAGGCTTATCTGGCTAATCTCTGCACAGGGAATAAAGACTTGGCCTCTTTCTCTGAAGAGTAGGACCCATCAGCCCCTCCCTTTCCTGTCTTCTCCCCACCCTTCTCTCCTCCTCCAATCACAGGACTGAAGAATTAAAAATAGCTCCTACTCAGATCAAGGTTAGGAATCTCACAGCTGGTCTAAAACATTCAAGGTGAATCATTTGTTCTGTTCTTAAAACTTCCCAGAGTATCGTCCACTTATTCTTTCATCCATTTACTCATCCATTCATTCACCAAATATGTAATGAGTGTCTGTAAGGTACCAGGTAGTAATCAAATACACATATATGAAAATATACATATCTCTATCTATCTATCTGTCTATATCTATCATCTACTTGGGGTAAATGTAAGGATATTGAGGCAGAACACAAATAGGCTTTAAAAATAAAGAATAATGGGACAGAGAAGAGGCATCTAATTTAGGCAGCCTCGTCAAGGAAATCTCTTTGAAGAGACTTAAGATGGAACCTGAAGGGGGGTTTCCCTGGTGGCGCAGTGGTTGAGAGTCCGCCTGCCGGTGCAGGGGACACGGGTTTGTGCCCCGGTCCGGGAAGATCCCGCATGCCGCGGAGCGGCTGGGCCCGTGAGCCATGGCTGCTGAACCTGCGCGTTCGGAGCCTGTGCTCCGCAACGGGAGAGACCACAACAGTGAGAGGCATGCATACCGCAAAAAAAAAAAAAAAAAAGATGGGACCTGAAGGGTGAGGAGCTGGGCTGGGCGCTGAAGGGATGTGTGCACGTGTATATGCACGCGCGCGCGCGCGCACGTGTGTAGGGACAGAATATTCTAGGAAGGGGGTATGGCACTTAAGGAGGCTCTGATATAAGATGGAGATGATACATTCACCAATCATCACATACTTTTTATTTTAAAGTTCTTTTCCCAGACACCCAAGCAAGTTTTCCTGTTTGACTCGAAGCACATCTCCTCTTCCTTGGCCTTTCACATTATGAGCATTTCCATCCTTGGTGGATAATGCCATTCTGGGTTTTCTTTCCCTGTTTGGCAAATTAGTGTCACTTTGGTTATAGTTTTATAATTCAGATTAGAGTCATTGTCCCATGGATCTGTAGAAACGAAAACTAATTCACAGATTTGCTCTCTAGGACCCACGTCTGTCTCGGTGGTCTGATTTTTCTTTCCAGGAACTTCAAGGGGAGCCATTCTCTTACCCAGTGAGCTTCGTCCTCATTCCCAGCCAAAGTCTAACCAAGTCTGATTTGTTTGTAATTATGACAGAGGTGGAGTGAGTTTCATTTTCCTTTATGTCTGTCATGGTTGAGTGTAGAGATACTGGCCCAGTCCAGTTCTCAGATAGCCAGAGATGGGTAGAAGGAAGAAGCAGCAGAAGAAAAGAACCTATATAATGATCTTGTGCGCTATTGCTAGACGACTGTGCAACTGTAACCACATGTCACTTTGTTCTCAAATGCCTACATGCTCTGTATGGATACCAGGTACATCAGATACATGGCACAAGTACTACCACTTCCCCCTTCTGCATGCATGCCAGACAAGACCTCAGAAGCATTCTCAACATCATACCTCAAAGAGACACTATTAATCAATTGGAATTAGCATATGAGTTGAAACCCATTTGTTATCTGTGGTATAAGCAACTGCATTGCTTCTAGGACAGAATTATACCCTCAGAGCTGATGCACTTCTCCTACATAGCATTTATCATAGTGTGACTTCACTTTTTTGAATGAAACCTCCTTTACTAGAATGAAACTTCCATCCAGGCAAGGGTTACAACTGGGTGTTCGCTTGGCATTAAATTCCTAGCTCCCAGCACAGTACCTAGCACATAGGTGATTTAGAAAGCATTTACTGAATGAAAGAATGACACAAAGTTGTCCTTTGGAAGAAGCCAAAGGACTTTTCAAACTGCAAAGCACCTACCCTCAAACGCTAGCCTCTGTTGAAGGGTGTTATTCTGGATTTCTATGCGAAGTCAATTAGATTACGGCTAGTTAGCATATAGAGACCTGATCAGACTCCTGAAGCCTTGAAAATGTGCATCTGTGATTTGCCTTCAGCCAGCTCTTTACGGTCAATACCAGTTCTCAGTACTTGTTCGGATTACAGCAGCACCTGCAGGCACCATTGTTTAAGTGTTTCTGAAGAGAAGGCCATTTCTACACTGCATCAGAGGAGTTTCTGTATAACAGTAGTGCATGTGCCTGCCAATGTTTCCCCTTTCCTCTAAGAACAAACAGCATCCTGAGATGGGAGAGGAAGTGTTTCAAAACCTTGCAGCTCCATTAGCACCCTCCTGCAAAATGCATGCTTGACAGTGTGATGAAGTGAGTTTTAAATGACCTCATGTACTAAATGCTGAATAGTCCCGTTTTTTTTCTGTTTTCTCTGACACTGCACATGTGGGTCCCATTTGTTTAATAAACTGGCAGAATGACGGATGACACTTTTAAGTCTAATTCACATCTCAATGAATACATTGTGCATTTCTGAACCTAGAGAATTTAAATGTCTGTGTTAAACATTTGGGGAAAGTTGAAGTAACTTGGGAAATTTCAAAGGTAGTTTCTACTATTCATATAAAATAGGCACTCCAACTAGTTTTAAAGACTAAAGGGCAGGGGAGTTCCCTGGTGGTCTGGTGGTTAGGACTCTGCACTTCCATTGCAGAGGGCACGGGTTCGATTCCCAGCTGGGGGACGAAAATCTTGCAAGCTGGGCAGTGTGGCCAAAAAAAAAAAGAAAAAGACTAAAAGGCAATAGTTTTGATGAAAGCAACTTGTAAATCATGGTAGAATTCCCATCATATCATCTATAATTCATTATTTGTAGAGGGAAATTAGAGCAATAAGTTTATGTTGCAAACTTTCTGTGTATGGTAATGATTAAAAAAGAAAACCCTTTCATTGGATTGATTGATCTTTTCATTAAAACAAAACCCTTTCGTTAGATTGATCCGTCTTTTGATTTCTGAAATGAAGCTTTTTGCTTGTACAGCCAGAGGGAAACGGTAATGAAAATGGATTTATTGATCAATAGCTGCAGGGAGCAAAGCAAAAGGCTGGAGCAAGGTACACACATGCTTATAGTTTCATTGACAAGTGGTTTTCTTAAAGCCACAAACTCAGGGCTCTGATGGACCCAAGGGGAAGGGTATCAAAAATTCTGAAGCTGCATGTCCTTCCTTTCTCGGGTCAGAACTTTGGGGATGGAAAGTGGAAGTTAGGTGATTTCAGAAGGTTGCAGGTGGCTGACATGGTAACCAGGGCCAGACCACACTGGACATCATTGGCAGCAGACATGAGCAATAGAGAAATATTGGGTAAGAGCTGAAGTGTTTACAGACTACAGCGGTAGATACTGGATTATGGGTAATTTTTTGTTGATTTTTTAAAAATGTTGGTGAATGAATGCAGCCTCCATTATCCGGACAATTCATACCCAGTCTTCAAAGACAAACTGAACGCTACCTGCTACGTGAGGCTGTCTCAGATTTCCTAACTCCTGGGGACTTTGAACTTTTTGAACTTCTGTTCTCTGCATCATGTACATGGCTTCTAGTGTGTGCTGCTGTGTTTGTCTTGTCTTCTTAAAATGAGAACTTGTAGGTCTTTATATTAAAACAACAAAATAAAGTCATAATGCTCATTTATTAAAGGATTATGATGTCAGGTTCTGTACAAGAATGGAAAGATAGGTATAAAGCCCCAAATCTTAGTGGTTTAATACGATAGAAATTCATTTCTCACTCATGTGAAGTTTCCAGCAGTTATTCCCAGTTGGTTGGTAATCCTCCCATGATTATCCACAGAACTGGGCTTCTTGTGTCTCATAGCTCTGTTCTCTGAGTCCTCAGACGTCTCTGTATTGAGCCAACAGATGGAGAAAGAGTATGGAGGATCTCCAATGGGGAATCTGAAAAGGCCAGGCCTGGAAAGAGTACACATCATTTCTACTTACAGTTCATTGGCTAGAACTCAGTCATGTGGCAACATTTAACTTCAGCTCTCTGCCCAGGGAGAAGAGAAAATGGGTTTTGGTGAACAGATAGCAGTCAAATATATAGAGCTACCTTTGGGAAGAGTGTGTGTGTCTGTGTATACCTGTCTGCCTGCCTATCTATCTACCTACCTATTTTTCTATCATCTATCGATCTATCTATCTAAGTGAATTTTATTATTCTCATTTTACAGGTAAGAAAACTGGAACCTGGGAAGATTAAGTCACTTGCTGGGGTAAGTGCAGGTGCTTGAATGTGACCCACGATTGTCTGGGTTTACAGCTACCACACTATATTTGCTTATTAACCTGACTTATTCTACTATTACATTGTTCTCTATTTCCCCTGTCACCATTCTTATTCGTGCCTCACAGCATCCTAACTTAACTGCTAGAATAGCCTCAGCTGTGTTCAGCTTGATGTCAGTCAACCAGGCAAATTATTGACAGATAAATCTCCTTAAAAGACAGCTCCAACCTTATCAATTCGTGACCTGAAATCTTTAATAAATGCTCAGTAAATATTTGTTAACTGACTCCATAATACAAAGCAAAGGCCTTGGACTGGGTTCAAGGCCCCCGATTAGAGAATTATCTGGAAGCAATCCGAGAGTGTGCACTGGGTCTTAGACTGTCCTAACACTCTAGGGGTAAGCCTTAGAGAAGGCTGTTTTCAGAAGCATTGATTCTGGGTTGTTAAAGAATAAGTTCTTTCCTGATCTCATTCTAGGAAGGGTTAAGTATCTTACTCCCCGAAAACCTTCAGGTTTAGCCACTTAGGCCTCTATCTTTGGCAGAGAGAGAGCAAGAGAAGAAATCACCTTTGGACAATGACACACCGTTCTTGAATCCACTCCTCTGTACATACTCCATGAATACCAGCCTTTACACTGGTTGTGTGCAGGCAAAGAGTCACAGAAGGTTCCTGAGCCTGTGTAGGGGCTCTGCTTAATGAACCCAGTGATGTATCTGGAAGAACTAGTTGATGCACAACAGTGGCAGCAGATTTTCTATGAGGAAAGGATTTAAGGCAACAACGTAGTTGGTAAATGGGATGTTTCAGTGATTAAGGATATCTTACATAAGACTGAAAAATCTCAGTTGTTCATATTGAAGATTAAAATGGTTGACATGGATTATAAATACACTGAGGTCCCCCAGTCCTCTCTATTTTTTTGTACTAGTGTCCAGGAAATAGATGCGATGCTGAGATTCTCTGCCCCTCCTTCATCCCCTCCTCCCACCTCTGCTCCCTTTGGCAACATTGCAAGGTTATGCCTGTCAATCCCAGTTGCATTAGAAGTGCCCACTGGCTGCCACCTCCTGGGCTCTGGCCCAGCAGAAGAACTGCAGACAGTGTGATGGTTTCTTTGATGGCAGCCGACCGTGTGGGAAAAAACATCAAACAAACAAACAGAAAAGGGTTTATTCTCCCTTTTTGATCCTCCACTGCTGAAGTCTAAAGAGCAGACGCTGCAGAGATAACGGGAACAGGATTCAGTAGAAAGACTTTACACGTTTCAGACTGGCCAGGCCTTCTGACCCAAAGCAGGCAAGCCTCAGGCCTCAGAGTGCAGGGTGGTGAGCTCTGGCCTTGTGGGGACAGAAGAACTTGCGGACCTGGGCTGGATGTTTCAGTGGCTATCAGACCCGGAAAGGGTTCTGGTGACTAACTGGCCAGCACAGTCAATCTTCGCACAATGCTGCCGCATCTCCTTCCAGTACCCAGGCCACACAATCTGCCCACCCACTCCACCGCTTGCTGAGCCCCTCTGTAGATTCCTGGTCAATCCCAGGAGAAGATATGATTGGTCAGCTAGTACCTTATTGGTGGAGCTCTTTTGCCAAGCCAGCTATCTCAGTGGTTGCAAACCAGCCTAGAGAGCGACGGATCCCTGATCCAATCAGCTGAGGTTAGACAGTCAAGTTCAAGTTGGTTAAAGTATGGTGATCGGCATAAGAGAATTTTGGCTTCCCTTTCCTTCGGAAGAGGTTTATAAATGGGAGATTGTTATGTCCAGGACGTTCAAACAGGCCCTTTAATGACTAGCTTCCTTATCTTCAAAGTAAACATGTTGTTGAAAGGGATTTTTCAAAGTTGAATGACAATGATAGTAAGCTACATGTAATAGGATTCCAGCTGATAGTTATGCCACATTTACGATGTTTAGCACTATTATAAACACTTTTCATGTGTTGACACGTTTATTCTTTGCAACAGCCCTATGAGGTGGGTATGTACGGTTATCTCCAACGTACAAGGGAGGCTATTGAGACACAGAGAGGTTAAGAATCATGCCTACATCTCACAGCTAATAATGAAAGCCTACCTAGGACCCCATGTGTGGGGCTCTGGGGTCTGCATTAACTCAAGTGCTTATTAATTCAATTCAATTTATAAAATGAAAAGGAAAGTAAAAAGTTCTGTAGGTCTTACAGATGTAGAGAACAAATGTATGGACGGACACCAAGGGGGGAAAGCTGGGGGGGCAGGGTGGGATGAACTGGGATATTGGGATTGACACACATACACTAATTTGTATAAAATAGATAACTAATAACGTGCTGTATAAATAAAATAAAAAGAAACTCAAAAGAAAGTTCTATAGGTCTTATTAACAGAGGTACTACTAATAATGATCATATCTGGCAGCTAATAAATATTTATTATATGAATAAAATAGGAAAAATGAACAAAACACATAGAAGCCTTGGAATGGCAATACCTAAGTATTCAAGTGGTTATTCATCTCTTTAATAATCTTATTAAAGATTATTGAGCACAGAGATCGAAGTCATCAGTTCTCAAAACTTTCGGTCAGGATTCCTTTATGCTCTTAAAAACTGCGGAAGGGCTTTGGTTTTGTGGGTTTTGTCCATTAGTATTTAAATATATTAGAAATTAAAGCTGAGAAATTTTAAAAATATTTTAAAATTTATTGAAACGTAACAATACGAACATTAAATGTTAGCATAAATAGTGTAGTTTTAAATGAAAAATAACTATATTTTCCAAAAGAAAACAATTTCCTAACAGTGCTGTTTCAGATTGTCACAAATCTCTTTAACATCTAGCTTCATATAAGAAAACTGCATTCTCATATCTGCTTTTGCATCCAGTCTTTTGTGATACGTTGTTTTGCTTCATGTATAAGAAGAAAATCTGACTTCATACAGATTTATAGTTAGAAAAGAGAAGAGTGTTTTAATAGACTCTTTAGATAATTATGGATGTTCGTTTCTGATATAACACCAAAACTCAACAAATAGTAATTTCTTACAAGTTAGTAGCAACATGGAATCTGAAACCTATCAATGAAATTTTTGTACTCTGCAACACTAAATTCATTGGTCTATCTTACACTTTAATAGATCTTTTACCTTTGCGTGATTTATAACATTTTGCGTTGGTCTTTTAGAAAATATTAGTTCATTGAGTTTTGCAGATTTTCTAAAGGTTGACATGTTCATGATAAGTATTTCAAATATCACATTTATTAAGATCACCAACATCTCTTCAGAAAATTCAGGGAGTATTGAGAAGCTGTTACGATCATGGTGGTGGAGAGTAGATTTTGGAAATTCTACTTTTCTAGCAGAAGTTCAGCTTTTATCATTGGCAACAAATACCATCAGTTATTATCTTGTAGTGTCAAGCTCACTTAGTTTGTTTTAGAGAAAATATCTGCTAAGATCCAAGTCTGAATAACCACAGTTCGTCTGCTAATTGTTCATTCAAGTAAAAGTGCTCTTCCCTGACAAAGCGGCTAGTTTATCCCTTAGTTTAAACAACCTTCTGAGTGCTTTCCCTCAAGACAATCATTACACTTTGGTATGTAGCAGAAGGGCTTTATGCATGCTTCCCATTCTGTTACGTGCAATATTAATTTAATATTGAAAAGTTATGTACTCAAGGGTTGCGATTTACGTAAATTAATCATTTTTACTGCTTCATCAAGGATATTCTTTAGTGAAAATGGCTTTTTTCAAAGCTGGGAGTGACCTGCATTGACAATTACAAAGACTTTCAGTGCTACCGCCTTGATTCTTGCTGAGACACCAGCAGTTTTACCCACTATTGCTTTTGCACTATTAGTGCAAATGCCAGCTCAGTGAAAAACGCAATTAATGCCTTAGTATTGTTACGAAAATGGTTTTCACCTCACTGACTCCCAGAAAGGGTCTTGGGAGTTCGAAAGGGCTTGGAAAAAAAAAAAAATCCCTTGCATCATCATTTCCTAAGCACTTTGAAGCTATCAGCTATTTGCTTTCACAATCACATCATTATTTCTTGTTGAATGCTTGTGTCTCCCACTGGAAGTGCTGGGAGGGCAGGGACCCGTCTCTGGATTATCTGCTGCTGAATTTCCACCATCTGGTGTCCAGAATTCAATGAACTGAATTTTTGTTAGATGATGACATAAAATGCAATGACTGCTTCTGAGTGTCATCTGGACTGGGAGAAAGCATCCCAGCCTGGGTACCTGAGCGTGATGTCACTGTTTCAGTAGTGACGGGGAGGGGGCATGGTGGTAGGAAGGTGTGTGTGGTGGTTAGAGCCAGGGCGCAAAAATGAGAGAGACCAGCTATGTGTCTGCAGATCAGTTTCTTAACCTCTCTTTCCCCCCACTTCCCTCATTTGGAAAAAGGCGGTAATCCCAACACCTGCCTCCAAGGAGTGTTGTAAGGAAGAAATGAGAGAAGGCAGATAAAGCACTGGGCACCCAGTAAGCCCTCAATAAATGGCAGTATTGCTATCATCTTATCACCATTTCTCCAAGTCCCTGTAGGAGGGCAGTTTCTCCGGCACATTCTTTTATGGGGTTCTGTTCCCTTCATTTAAAGGACATCTTTCTTCTGAGCCCTCGGGGCTTCTGCTGGAGAGACTCAGAGACTTCCCACGAATGTGGAGCTGAGGGCCCCTTTTTTCACACTGCCCACACCGTTGCCTTCAACAGTCTGGGGGCTTCAAGTCTCCAGGTACTTCTGGCCCCCAGCCCAGTCTTTCTGACACTAAGTTTGCTTTTAAGTCTCATCCTAGGGGACCATTTGTCCACCACTTCTGTCTTGTCAGCCCCACATCTCCTTATTGGCTGGGAAATCGGGTCAAAGCAGAAGAAGAGGGAGGCTTAGAACTTACAGGAGAAATTTAGGCCAACCCCCTACAAACGTTCATCTGCAGGACTGGGACACCCGTGAGCTGTCTTTCTGGTTTCCTTCCCATTTGCTTTTATTGTCATCAGCTGTCTTTACAGAGCCAACTGATTTAGTGATCTTTGTGGTCACTGAATATTTCCCCAGCTGTGAGATATTTTATGGGAGAATGTAGTGCAATGATATATATATATATATATATATATATATATATATATATATATATATATATATATATATATTTGAAAACAAAGGAGTAGCCCAGTAAGTTGAATTTGAGCAATCTGGACAGTTGCACGGTCAGGCCTGCAATTTTTTTTCAAGTATTGCAAATGCTGAATAGTTCTGTGGTTTCCGGCCCTGACCTTTGCACACTGTGACCTTCACTAGTTACCTCAGACTATTTGCATAGCGTTAGTTTTGGGTTTGAAACCAACTCTGTCCTCTTACAGTTGGATTAAGAAGCTGTGGAAATCTATCCTCTCCAGTGGACTTAAAAGATGGTTAAAACTGATAGGAAATCCATTTGCGGCTCTGTGCACACTCCGAGATAACCACCGCACAACGTGGTCTGCCCTTGGGCTTGGGAAGACTTAGATTTCTCCAACCCCCTCCCCGCTGCCAGTTTGGTTCTGCCCTGAACTCACTGTGCAACCTTGGGCAAATGGCTCCATTTCTCTGGTCGTTCATTTCCACCAAGCTCCTTACAAGGTTGTGATGAGGGACAGAGGAGAAGCATTCAAAAGTATTTAGAAAAGTTAGAATTTGTGTATCAAATTATATAATTACATATAAAGATTATGCAAAAAAATGTATATATATATATATATATATATATATATATATATATAAAACATCTCTTGCTACTAAGCAGAGAGACAGACAGGTAAGTGGAGGTTGTAAAAGCATTTTCAAAACTATAAGGTCACACACAAGTGCAAGATCACCACTTCTAACAGTGAAGCTGGCCTTGTGGCTGGTGGTGATTTTATCTTGAGGAAAGCCTAGACTGTTGTGCCCACTACGATTTACTGAATATGCTAGTGGAGATAAGGCTTGAGTGGTGACTCTGAGCTGGAACTTGCACGCCTGGGTTAGGTTAAGGTTAAGGTTAGGTTAGTTTAGGTTAAGACATGGCTCTTACCATCCTCTACCATCCTCTTCTTTCATGTTTCTTATCCTCATTCTCCCTCCCCTTTGGTTTCTTTTTTTTATTTGTTCTTTCTATAGAAGTAACACTTACTCTTTGCAGAATATCTAGAAAGTTCATAAAATATTAAAGAAACAGAGAAAAATGCATAATTCCATCCCCTTGAGGCAACCCCTAGACTATTTGCTATTTTCTTCCTTTTGTTGTTGTTGTTACTGGTTTTTTGTTTGTTTGTTTTGTTTTTTGCGGTACGTGGGCCTCTCACTGTTGTGGCCTCTCCCGTTGCGGAGCACAGGCTCCGGACGCGCAGGCTAAGCGGCCATGGCTCATGGGCCCAGCCACTCCGCGGCATGTGGGATCTTCCCAGACCAGGGCACGAACCCGTGTCCCCTGCATCGGCAGGTGGACTCTCAACGGCTGCGCCACCAGGGAAGCCCCGTTGTTACTGTTTTTAAACTATGCATTTTGAAAACATCATTGAGAGCCTACTGTTTATGAAATTTTGGTATCCCGCTCATCCTTATTTCTGACTCTACCGTAGTAGAACCTTGATGATCTTTAGGGGTGCGTCTCAGGACCTTCTTGAATCCCTATTTTGGTGATACTTGTATAGAGTATGATTTCCCCAATAAAACTTCTCTCTCTGTTTCAGCAGCCGTTGACTATCTGTTCAGGGTTACTTTCTACTACTTTGCATGAACTAGTACACACGTGACAGCAACTGCATTGTACTGTGGCCTGTTGATGGGGCTCCACCACTAACTATGGAATCAGATCCCATGACCTAGTCCCCCCACTACTTGAAACTCCAATTCACATGACCAGAAAGAACAAATGACTCTATGTCTTGGACTTTCAGGATCACTTGTGAACAGTTTTAACCTCAGATATTCCACTGTGACTGTCAAGGGTGCCCTGATCCCCACGCCGTTGCGTAGGAGGGGCAGTTCAAGATTCTGTTTCTCATCTTCTCCCAGGTGGAGTTGGGAGAATTGGAGCCTTGGAGAATCACCTCACTTAGCCTCATTGCCATCCAGGGAGGGGGAACCCACAGCACAAGTCATTATTTTCCAGCTGGTGAAAGGGGTTGAGGTGGGGTTAACAGCACCGTGACTGTAAACTACACACCTGAATCTCTCATCAGGGCCCAGTAGAGGTTCCTTATCAAATGGTCACTGGAAAAATGCAAATGGTGACCTCTCCCCTGTGCCCTTGAGCTTATCCTGAGTGGAATCAGAATTCTCTCCTCCCATCACTCGAGCGCATGACTTCACGCCAGGGCCTCCTTTTCTGAACACATTGAAACCATTATCCTCCTGGGTGATCCCTGTTTTTCTACATTTGTGATTTCGAGGGAGCCGATAGCGTCATCCCCCATTGTCTCAGGCCTTTTGGAGTCCATATTAAGTAACTCCTAGGTGGCCCTGTAGAGGCGGCTTACACATTGCAAGTGAGAGAATGACATGAAAGTGGCTTTAGGGAAAAAAGAGCAAAGTCAAATCAGCAAGTTTGAGCTTGGGTTTCAGGAGTCCCTGTATCACAGAAAGGACTGTGGCCTCCACTGCTTTCCTCTGATTACAGTCTACTGGTTTAATTGAAGGGAGGGAGGCAGTCTCATCCTTCAGAAAAAGAGATTCTAGGGATGGCCAGATTTTCTAAAATTTTTCCGCAGGAAAGTGTCAGTCACTCTCTTGCTCAAACATGGCTCCTTGTTAATTTCCAGGATCACATCAAATCTCCAGATATCAATATTTTGATCCCTCCATGACCACCCTTAATTTATGCTTCCAATTTTATTTCCTTTTTCTCCATCCCTCTTAGTAGATTACACAGTCCCGCCACTGTGTGCTACTGACTAACACCTCCCAACTCTTGCTCAAGTGCTTCCACTCTGCTGGTAGTGGCTTCCCTATTTTCTTTTCAGGGTCACTTCCCACTGTTTACCTAATCTGTAACTGTTAACAAAAGAGCATTCCCTTAGATCACAGGTTATGAACACGCAGGCCATTGGCTGATTCAACCGGCAGGTGACATGACTTGTTTGGCTCTCATAGGGCTTTATGAATTTGAGCCAACATTTTAAAACAAGGAGATTTTACATAACAACCTACCTTTTAACTTAACTTGAAGAATGATACGCTTGCAATACCGTGCCCACGTTTGTGCACGGTGGTAGCTGTGGTTGCAGAGAAGATCCTGGCCCCTGTTGACAGGTCACAGACTCTCCAGCTGTCCCAGTCCCTGCCACTCACTGACAATCTGTACCTGTGCTTCCACTTGCTTCTGCTTCTTGCATTCATATTCCCTGTCTGGACTCTGCAGGCATTCATATTTGCAATTCCTGCTTTAAATGAAACAATAATTTAAAAATAATTAAGACACACTCAGGAAGTCTTCTAAAGCACTACTCGACACAGGAACGTGCTGCCTAGAACATGACATTGCAGAGTTGGAGGGGATGTCTAGGTTGTGCTCTGGTGAAAGCCTAAATCTCCCCATTCTGGTTGAGGCCCATGAGCACATATGCGGGCAGACCGTGAGGGTGAGACGGGGAATGTGGAAACAGAGAGGACTCCAGGGTGGTGCCCAGTGTGGACAAGATTTGTGCAGCCTAGAAGGAGACCTAATGAAGGGCCCTAGGTTCCATGGTCTGTTGTAACAATGGAAAAGGTTGTACTTCAGTGAGGGAGGCACTGGACTTTCATTCAAAGTGACTGTTATACCATGTCCTGGGCAACAAGAAATCAAGATGATGACTGGAGGCTTTTCTTGGTCAAAAGACAAATGGAACTAAAAGGGAAGAAACTGGACAAGGTGTTCCCTTGTTCTTTTCAGCCCTCTTGGCAAAAGCAGAGATGGCAGATAAGCTTTATCTTTTGGTATGCCTGTGCCGACTGATTGGTACTGGCTGTCTAGGAAGCCGTGTTGAGAAAGATTCTCAGATTAGTGGGCTCAACATTTGGATAAAATGCTGTGATCGATTAGCAATGTCTACTAAGAGCATTGAATTGGAAGTAGCGAAATGCATGCCACACATTTGTATCCTTGGGTGAATGAGTATTTTGTTGTCAGCAAAGCACTTCATGACCTCTATGGAGACAGAATATTTTGCTATAGAATGTGATGACAGTTACTCTGCATTTTTTGTACTTCTTTCTTTTTTTGTTTTTCCTTAGGATTCCAACTTTTTTTAAAAAAAACATTTTAAAAATATTTATTTATTTATTTTGGCTGCGCTGGGTCTTAGTTGTGGCACGCGGGATCTTCATTGTGGCATGTGGGATCTTTAGTTGCGGCACACGGACTCTTAGTTGCAGCCTGCATGTGGTATCTAGTTCCCCGACTGGGGATTGAACCCGGGCCCCCTGCATTGGGAGCGTGGAGTCTTACCCACGGGACCACCAGGGAAGTCCCCCAAAGGTTTTTATTTGTTTTCTTTTCTTTTTTCTTTTTTTTTTTTGCGGTACGTGGGCCTCTTACTGTTGTGGCCTCTCCTGTTGCGGAGCACAGGCTCTGGACGGGCAAGCCCAGCGGCCATGGCTCAGGGGCCCAGCCGCTCCGCAGCACGTGGGATCTTCCTGGACCGGGGCACGAACCCATGTCCCCTGCATCGGCAGGCAGACTCTCAACCACTGCGCCACCAGGGAAGCCCATATTTGTTTTCTTTTTAAGTGAAAATGCCATGTGTTTTGGCTGTGCTGAAAGGAACTAAAGAGAGCTAACCCTTTTTTGACAACTCTTGGCCTGAGAGTTAAGGGGGAGGCCCCTGCTGGGGCTGGGGGCAGGGCTGACACAGGCGTTGGGAGCCCAGAGCTGTGGGCGAGGCTGCTTGTGTTCTGAGACCCTCCTTCCTTTTGCTCCTGCTCAAGCCAGGAGGTTTCTGGTTTTTATTTAAGGGAAGTCATTTCGTTGTTATACCTTGTATCCAACCACTGTTAGCCAATAGCTGTCCCCATTTTGGGGGTCTCACCCCTTCACCTCCCTCTGCTTCCTGCCCTCATCTCCATAAATATTCAAACCCAGAGGCTCCAGGTCTTGACGTCTCAGAGGCAGTCTTGGCCCAGAGTCCTGAACAGCGGGCCTCACTCGAAGGCTGGTACATTAGCCCGTGACTTGGCTCGTGGGTGTGACAACCTTCAAGAGGCCTCAGGACACATCTTTTCAGGCATTCTCCTGGATGGCCTTTTCTGGTGGTTTTGTTCACAAGATGCCTTCAGAGAGCATCATGGGGTGTGGGGGAGAAGCAGGAAGGGACTAAGGGGCTGCTTACTGTGGATTCTCACCAGCACGCCTGGAGGAAGCGTTTTTTTGTTTGTTTTTTTTTTTTTGTGGTACGCGGGCCTCTCACTGTTGTGGCCTCTCCCGTTGCGGAGCACAGGCTCCAAACACGCAGGCTCAGCGGCCATGGCTCACGGGCCCAGCTGCTCCGCGGCCTGTGGGATCCTACCGGACCGGGGCACGAACCCGTGTCCCCTGCATTGGCAAGCGGACTCTCAACCACTGCACCACCAGGGAAGCCCGGAAGCGGTTTTATGTATCAGAACCGTGGCGGCAACTTTCTCTCCCCACTTAGGGAGGTTCGGAGGGGATGTGGTGGAATAGATGGTAATGCAGGCTTCCTTTGGAAGAGCCCCAGATAATTCTCATGGACGCCTTCTTAATTTCTCTCTCTCCGTCTGTTGGAGTCTAGAATTTCTCCCCAAGAGCCATTCCTTAAAAGTAACTCCACAGCTTCCCTGGTGGCGCAGTGGTTGAGAATCTGCCTGCTAATGCAGGGGACGTGGGTTCTGAGCCCTGGTCTGGGAGGATCCCACATGCCACGGAGCAACTAGGCCCGTGAGCTACAACTACTGAGCTTGTGCGTCTGGAGCCTGTGCTCCGTGACAGTGAGAAGCCCGTGCACTGCGATGAAGAGTGGCCCCCGCTCGCTCCAACTAGAGAAAGCCCTCGCACAGAAACGAAGACCCAACACAGCCAAAAATAAATAACTTTTTTTTTTTTTAATTTTATTTAACTCCAGTACTCACTCTTTTAAAAGACAGGTCCATGGGGCAGATGTTCTTTTAAAATGCCTGGGATATGAGGTGAATACAACACTAGTCCAGGACTGGAGAGTCCTAGACTGAGTTTTGACTCTGCCCCCAGGTAATCTGAGTCCTCCCTTGGGTTTCAGTTCCCTCACCTGTGCGGTGGGAGAATGGAGTTCAGGCATCCTGACGCCACCTACCTTTCTCTCTGTGTAGAATTAATTCTAAACCCTCCCACTCAGGGCGACAGGGGAAATCCCTATGCACCTTCCTCTTCTCCCGCAGCCGTCAGCTTCCAGTACTTTCCACAGCTGAAAGTCAATGGGAATATCACAGGCAGCCTCTTGAAAGAGGAAAATGTCACAGAAAGTTGGCATGCCCCCCCACCCCACCCCGAGTGGGTCGTGAATGTGAGTGTTTGGGGCAGGAGGCAGATGTTTGAAATAAAAGCCGGGGCTGTCGGGGCTGGAGAAGGGGTGAAGAGCAGGCTGTGTGAAGCACTGCAGGGCCCTAAGACCTCAAAAGCTCATGTCACCCCCTGTCCTATTTGTAATTCAAATAGAAATACTAAACAACAAAATAGGTATCAAGAATCTAACGTAGTTTTGAATTTTTAATGCTCTTTTGGAACTATAAAATAACAAATTCTTTCAAAACTCTCTCCCAGGGTGGTGCGGTGATGGAGGATGCTTGTGCTTTGCCAAGGTCATTATCACAGTCCTGGCCTCCTCCACACCTGGTGCGGAGTCACCTCCCTTTCTTGGTCACCGCATCCATATCTGACCCTGAAACAAGTCACATCTCCCTGGTGTCTCCGTTTGCAAAACAAAGAGTTTGGAATAAAGTTTCTCTAAAAACACTTCATAGAGTCCACATTTTATCACTTCACAGATAAATCTGGTGCTTTGTTTTGTTTTTAAAAGTCTACCTATTGAGGAGTCTGCGCTAAAGCAAACATAAACAACAACAAAGCCCTGCAGTGTTGTTTTTTTTTAACATCTTTATTGGAGTATAATTGCTTTACAATGATGTGTTAGTTTCTGCTGTATAACAAAGTGAATCAGTTATACATATACATATGTTCCCATATCTCTTCGCTCTTGCGTCTCCCTCCCTCCCACCCTCCCTATCCCACCCCTCTAGGTGGTCGCAAAGCACCGAGCTGATCTCCCTGTGCTATGAGGCTGCTTCCCACTAGCTATCTGTTTTACATTTGGTAGTGTATATATGTCCATGCCACTCTCTCACTTCGTCCCAGCTTACCCTTCCGTCTCCCCGTGTCCTCAAGTCCATTCTCTGCGTCTGTGTCTTTATTCCCCCTGCAGTGTTTTGCGTGGGAAGCAATCTGGTTTTCTGCAAGCCTATCCTATCTGCCTAGGGTTGGGGGGCTGAGGACCAGGAAGTGTGGTGAACAATAATACTTTTGGGTGTTTTTCTTTTTTCCTTGCAAATGGATCCACTTTGGGCTGGGGGAATGTGTGAGAACATAGGGAACATTCCATTCTGGTGTCACCTGGCTCCTGTCCCGCTACTATTAGAGGGATCTGGTAACAGTTAAAGCATTGTTCCAAGGGGCTTTGTGTCGCTTTCTTCTGCCTTTCAAAAAGCCCCCTTTTAACCTCCAAAAGTGGTGGGTTAAAGGGAGGGTCCTGAGGGAGAAGCTCACAGGCTTGGCCTGTTCCCTTGTCCCACTTTGGCCACCCCCCTCCCCTCTGTCTCAAGGCCAAAAGAGAGAAAGTTCTGCATTGGCTTCAAACAGAAAAGCTCTTTTCAGGGACGGGTGGGAGGGCAGGGTAGCTTCGGGCTAAGAGTGGCCATTTTCCAACTTCTGAAACAGCCTCCTGTGTCAGAAGAAAACATGAGCAACTGGAAGGAAGGAAAATGCGATTTTTATCAGATTTGTGAAAGCAGTAGAGGGTGGAGGTGGTGTGGATGCAGGGCTGATGGAACAGGGTGAGCATTTCCTCTTGGCTGGTTTCAGAGCCTCCTCTACACGGGCTGCTTCCACATTTTCAGGGAGGTTGCGAGTGATTGAAAGATGCAGGGAAATTGTTGAGTTGGTTCGGCAGCTGGGGTGCTGTCCTCCAGGAAAGCCCCACTGGGTGCTGAGCCGTGCCGCCTTCTCATCTCTTATGAATGTCACTTCCCTGAGGCACCATCTGGGTAGAGCCCTGGGGCCTCAAGGAAGGTGGTGCCCTCCCTGGGATGGTAAATTTCAGGGGTTTGAAAATATGAGAGAAGAGTCTCTTTCTCTTACTAGTTAGAAATAAAACCAAAACTTTTTTTTCTGAAAGCAGACTATGGCTGGATATTTCTGGAGACCCTTGAGAAGGCAGAATAATTACATGGAAAAATGCTCATAATTTAATGTTTAGTGAAAAAATAGGTTACAGAACATTAGGTATAGTATGATCCCAAACTTAGATTATATTAATACATAAACATATAGGTGTACGTGTGTGTGCATGTGTGTGTATGCGTATGCTAACTGATAATAACTGTATGCTAACAGTTATTATCTCTGGGGGAAGAAACTGTTATGGACTGAATGTTTGTGTCCTCCTAAAATTCATATGTTGAAATCCTAACCCCACCAATGTGATGGAATTAGGAGGTGGGCCCTTTGGGAGGTGATTGGGTCATGGGGGCTTAGCCCTCATGAATGGGATTAGTGCCCAGAGACCTCTCCCCCTTCCACCATGGGAGGACACAGCAAGATGGCCTTCTATGAACCAGGAAGTCGCCCATCACCTGATATCGAATCTGCTAGTGCCTTGACCTTTGACTTCCCAGGCTCCCGAACTGTTAGAAATAAGCTTCTGTCATTTATAACCCACCCAGTCTCTGGTATTCTGTTACAGCAGCCCAAACTGACTAAAACAGGGATTATGGGTGATGTTTACTTCCGGTTTGTGCTTTCCTGTACTTCCCCAATCTTATACAATGAAATGAATCGCTCTCACAACGTAAGCAGTGCCCAGAAATGTTAAGAATTTTGTCGTCCTTGAGGCTTTGTGAGCTTTCTTTCCATGGGAGCATTTATAGGTTTTGAGTTTCCCTTCACACACCGTAAGAGTGATGGACCTATTCCCTATCTGCCTTCAACAGTATAAGGGTACCCGCCTCAGTCCGTGGGATGTCCATGAAAGCCTTTCATCCTGGACACAAAATGCAAATGTTCCCCCAGGATCCTGCAGCCCTGCAACCCGGTGCCCGGGATCCCTTAGTTTGTCAGCTGTCCCTGCCTTGCTTGCTTTTGGAGCTAATTCTTTTCAAGGTAAACTTGAATCGGCCCCCATCCTCACTCCCACTCTCCACACCTGCCACCAGCTTTATATTTTAACGAATTTATTTGTTTTGGGTAAGCTCTGATAGTCTGAGGCAGGCTTGGAGCTGACACAGATACACGACCACCTGAGATTTTAGGGAGATCATTCTGTCCTGTGTTTCTCAAATTTTCTCCCTTACAGTAGCGTATGGAAATGGATTATGTCTCCTTCCTGGTCTTAAACATCCATAAAAATTTTGTGATGCTGTAATATTTCTGTGTGTGTTTTAATAAAAGCTAAAATAAGGTTTTATATTGCCGCTTTAAAAACTTAGCAGGGAAAATAAAAATTAAAGTTAAAAAAATAAATGAGAATAAAACTGGTGTCTCGGGAAGGATGGGTTGCTTGCCCTGTGCCTTTGGGTGTCCCTAGCTCCTGCCATATTCCTGCAAGGATACTGGTCCCTCAATATGAGAAACAAGGGTTTGGAGCTACTAAATTCTACCTGTAGGGTGTAGAAGGCCTGGACAGGCCACTCCCTTCAGTGTTCCCTTTGCGGTTGTTAGAGAGATGAATACAGACCTTTCCTATCCTTCAGAAAGAAATATCTGCAAAGAAGTTTCACTTAACAATATTGGCCAATTTTTATATAGCAAATCTTTGATGCATTATTTTGCTGATGGGATTTCTGTCTCTTTTCTCCATTTTAGTAAGGATTCCCTCCCAAAGTAGTCGGGAGCCATGCTAGAGGCAGGAAGTGAGGGAGGCCAAAATAGGTCCTTCTGACATAGATGTAATTTAAACTTCTCACCCTGATGACCATGAAGCTGAGGTCCAGAGAGGGAAGTTAGGAGGAGACAGGCACTAAAATTCATTACCAGGGGCTGAGCACAGGACTACATAGTCCTTTCCACACCATGCCTCGTTAATCTTCACAACCCTGTGAGGAAGGGGTATCATCTCCACTTTTCAGATGAAAAAATGGAGGCTCGGAGAGGTCATTTAACTTCCTAAAGTCACGTAGACCATAAGCAGAGCTGAGACCTTCTCTCCAACTGACTTGACTGGAAAGCCAGGGATGTCTCCACCCATGTTGTGGTTCTTTAGGTCTCCATGCTCACCATCTTCCTGGAGGTATGTCATAGGAGTTTGTAACATACGTTTATCAGAGTGCTCATGTCTGGAAACAGTTAACTTTTAAATTAAATTGGGAGGAAGTTCTGTCCCTCACCTGCTCATATGCTTTCTTGGGTAGAAATGAAAGGAAGGACAGGAGTGGGTGAGGAATATAGCGGCATGGAGGGTTGCAGGTGTGTGGTGTCATGAAGAATGTTCTGGAACATGCTGTTAATACATGCAGAGTGTTTAGGAATTATTGTCATATTTTGCTTTCCTATGCATTAGAAAAGACACACACCTGTTTTCCAGTGGGAAAGTCATCTGTCATTTGGTTGTGGCAGAATACAGGTTAAGAACCGTCACAAACAACCGTGCTTTGGGGGACTCACCTGAGACTACTCTGACTGATTAGTAACAACTTTAATCAGAATCCAGGTTTCCCATTTTCCAGTCCAAAACTTGTGTAACATTGTCACTTTTAAGATTTGGCCTGTGAGTGTTGACTTACATGATACTTTAACTGAGAAGAAGAATTTGGCCACCTCAGAGAACCCCAAAGGCTTTACCTAAGACCAGTGAAATAAACAGACCCAACCTTAAAGGTCTGCACTTTGCACATGTTTCTTCCTTAAGCCATTAATCCACGTAGCAAATGGTTATTGAGGAAATGCTTGTTAAATACTATTTTTTACAAATTAATTATTTATTTATTTTTGGCTGCATTGGGTCTTCGTTGCTGTGCACGGGCTTTCTCTAGTTGCGGCAAGCAGGGGCTACTCTTCATTGCAGTGTGCGGGCTTCTCATTGTGGTGGCTTCTCTTGTTGCAGAGCACAGGCTCTAGGCACGCGGGCTTCAGTAGTTGTGGCGCACGGCTCAGTAGTTGTGGCGCACGGGCTTAGTTGCTCCACGGCATGTGGGATCTTCCCGGACCAGGGCTCGAACCCGTGTGCCCTGCATTGGCAGGCAGATTCTTAACCACTGTGCAACCACGGAAGCCCTCGTTAAATACTTTTCAGATGTATGACTGAACATCTACTGTGTACTTAGGGAGGGGGTCTTCACCCACTTTAGGGATCTGATGAAAGCTGTCCTTGTGGCAGACAAATGAACATCCTCAAAAATATTTACAGACATTTTTAGAGGGTTATTGGACCTGCTGAAGTCTGCGCTTTGAGGTCATAGACCCCAGGTGAAGAGCCCCTGATCTAAGGGCTCAACCTTGAATCAGACAGTTTCTGTTCTCGAGTCACTCGTAACCTGGGTAGTTACCGCTTAACCATGAATTTCTCAGCCCATTTCATTTCAGGATTGACAAGCATGATCTGGTAATGAAGTAAAATATGTTTCTCATTACAATTCTCACGGCACTGAGAGGAAAGCCATTCATGTTCAAGCTTTAAGAGAAAGGCTTCACGCCAAGTACCATGGGGGCACAAAGACATACCCCACACAGTCTCTGCCCCCGAGGAGTCCTTTATCTCCTAGGAAGTATGGACAGTGATACCGAAACATAGCAGTTTCAAGGTCTGGTGAGTGGGACCGCTGATGAGCAGGGAGGGTGCCTGGTGGGCTCAGGTGAGAGGAGGGGAAGCTGAGGCCAAATCTCTGCAGTTCCTGTGATGGAGACACAGAGCAGGGTTCCAGGCAGGGTAAGTACTCAGATACTGCGGCTGTTAAATCTCACCCTAGAGCCCAACATCCAATATTACTGGAAATAATTGCAGAGTGGGGGTGGGTATCATGCAGCCGGGGGACCTGGGTAGGAATCCTGACTCTACCAGTCACTGCCTGGGTGTCCTCAGGCCAGTTCCTTAATGTCTCTGAGCCCCCATTTCCTCATAATATTACTGAAAAAAATTAGAAATAAGACATAATACAGTATACATTGGCTGCCTAACAGGTTAAGGTGTGTTAGTTTTCACCCCCTAGTAAGGCAGGAGCCAGGGTGATGTTAGCTCCTCTGACGTGGCCCCTTATCAACTCCTCCAAGTGGTCATGTCTGCCCAACTTCCCAGGCAGCCACTCATTCCTTCCAACCCATTTCACCAGACAGCTTTGGGAAGGAGCAGGGCATCTGGAAACTGGAAGTTCAGTCCCAGTCCCCTCACTCACCAGTTTGTGAGTAGCTACTTAACACCTGTTCCTCAGTTTCCTCATCTGTAAAATGGGGATATGATATGTGTCTCACAGAGCTGTGGTGAAGATTAAGTGAGAGACTACATGTTGCAAAAAATCAAGCCATTGTGAGTGATCCACAAAAATGCCTGTTGACACCATGATGATCTCACTGAGTCCGGGAGGAAGAGTAGGGACCAAGGCAAGGTCGCCTGGCTTGTCCTCTCTGAAGAGAAGATGGAAAAAGAGATCAGATGGAGACTGGGGCTAATGATTTGGTGTATTCTCTTTCTTTGGGCTCATCAAAACAGAACTACAAGGGGCCTTGAAAGGGAGAGAATGCATGTTTGCCCTGAGCCTGCTCTATGCCAGGCACCGAGGGAGGTGCTTTGTATAAATGAGCTTATTTCATCCCGAGGTCAGCATGCTTATTGCATTTCAGAGATGATACAACTGAAGCTCAGGAGACCCTTTCAAGAAACTTGTAATCAGGATTGCCCTTGAGTGTAACAGAAGATGGTTTGTTCAGAGGGAAAAAATGGAGATCAAAGACAGGTCAAGTGGAAGAGGAGAGAAGATGCAATCCTGAATCTTTCTGGCATCCTCTTTGCAAAGACTTAGCATTTCACAGAATACTAACGTTTCAGAGCTAGAAAGGAGCATATGGAGATGATCTAGGTTAGATTCTCTTTTGTAAGGTGAGGTTCAGAACCTGTAGGGGACTTGCCCAAACTCATGGCTGCAGAGCAGAGGGGGCTAGACTATAATTTAACCCTCTGGGCCCTGAATCCAGCCTTGCTCCATTGCCCCATTATTCCATACTTCTGTGTGTGCCTGTGTGTCTGACTAGGAAAGGAAAAACCTGGAGAGAAAAAATCTCTTTTGAGAGCATCACTCAAGTGAGAGGCTCAGGGATTCGCTGAAAACACGTTAGACATTTCGGCATTGCTGAGATGATTGTCGGTAACACTTGACAGGTTGCTTTTATGTCCATAACTTGTCTTTCTGGGTCTTGTGTAAGCAGGGCAGGTTGGCTCTGGGACCTTTGGCATTCACATGAGCTAAGAATGCTTTACTACAACTACACTTTGCTACTTGAACATTATTAGTTTTGAAAAATGCTGTCTGGTCTCAGACCTTGAGTTAAACTTGGAACTGATAGAGCAGTAAAATGCAGTATAGATACAGTGAGCTGTGGACAAGACACACTGATTATTCATTCAGCTCGTGTTTAGGGAGCACCTATACTTACGCTTGCTAAGCTCTTCTGTAGACCTTCCTAATGGAGGGAGAGGATCATAAATGACTAAGTAAAATCCATAATAGTGATAAGGAGAAGGTGACAGGAATTTCTGGAGATGGGGAGTTCAGAGTAGGCCTCACTGAGAAAGGGACATTTGAACAAAGACTTGCAGGAGGCCGGAGAATGAGCCACAGCAGTGACTGGGGAGGAGTTGTTTTGGCCAGAGGGAAGAAGAAGCACAAACTTCTAGAGACAGGAGCCTTCCTGGGAGATGGAGAACTAGCACAGAGGCCAGTGTGGCTGGATCAGTGCGTTAGGAAGAAGTCGTAGGACACGAGGTCAGCGTGGTTGGTACCAGGGGCCAGAGCATGGCAGGGACTGAGGGCTGGACCAGAGTGACAGCAGCTCGGTGGGGAGAGATGGTGTGATACTGAATGTATTTTAAACATATCATCCAATGCGGTTTTAGTTAACAAATATGTGATGTGTGCTTTTAACATTCAAGGTAAATACAGCACAACTCTGAAGCGCTCACCATGAAGATGAAGCGATAAGAAAAGTAAAGACATAGCTGCAATACGAGATCGTGTAAGGCGAAGCCCCAAGGGGAACAAATCACTAGGGGAAATCGTCCTTGTTCCGGGTCAGGGTCAGGGACATAGGCTTTACTGAAATATGTGAAAGGCCTAGCCCAGGAGGCAGCCCTGTTCTTAGGATAAATATTAGTTAATTCACTTGGGCCTGAAGGATGCTGCTTTGCCCTCATGTGCAGAAAGATGATGATAATGACTATTGTTCTTTGAATTTTCTTTTTTATTTCTCTTTTCCTTTCCTGTTTCTTTTTTGACTTTAAACAACAGAACTTTATTGTCTCCCAGTTCTGGAGGCTAGAATTCCATAATCAAGATGTCAGCAGAGCCACGCTCCCTGTGACACCTGTAGGGGGTACGAGTTCGCTTCTTTCTGGCTTCTGGTGGTTTGCCAGAGGTCCTTGGCATTCCTCGACTTGCAGTTGCCGCACTCAGATCTCTGCCTTTGTTGTCACATGGTGTTCTCCCTGTGTCTCTGTCTTCACGTGGCTGTCTTGCAATAGGACACCTGTCATATTGGATTAATAGCCCACCCTACTCGAGTAGGACCTCATCTTAACTAATTACATCTGCAACACCCCTATTTCCTAATAAGGTCTCATTTTAATGTACCAGAAATTGTTAGGACTTCAACATATCTTTGCCAGTGGTGGTGGTGGGGACACAACACACTTCTACCCATAACACCAGGCTCATTTGATTATATTTCCTGTCAGGGCTTTTTACAGTAAACTAGCTTTTTTTGCTGTTGTTCATTAAGATTTTATCAATTAATCCTCACACTAATTCCTTGAGGTGGGCCATTATCATCTCTCTTTTGCAGATAGGAAACTTGCTGAAGATCACACAGCTTGAAGGATTTGGAGGCAGGGTTTGAACCTAAGCAGCTGACTCCCAGGCCTGTCCACTCATGGGGTTACTGTGAAGAGGAAAGGAGTTATAGAATACACGGGGGAGTAGTGGCCTCAAACCGATGGTTCTTATGACAATAAAGTCATTAAACAAATACCAAGCACCTGCTGTATATTAGACACTCTGTTGTGCTAGAAGACATGTGAGCCCAAGTAGACTCGGTCAGAGTGGACCTTGCAGTCCATGGAAGACAGACACGAATCCAATAACCACACAAATGGATGTGGTTAAGTACAAACTGAGGTTGGTGCTCTGAAGAAAACTGACCCAGTTTTAAGAACGTTGAACCGGGAACTGGTCAAGATTGAGGGAGAGGGATATCTCAAAATAATATGATAATTATTAGGAATGAGGGAGTGACTTGGGTGGGATTCAGTGTAAGTGTCTCATAAGTAATCAGATAAATAAGTAACCCAGTGTTCTTTCCATACCATGGGCTGTGGCACAGCAGCGAATTGTGAAATCAATTTGGTGGCTGCAACTGGCATTTTAAAAATAAAATGGAATAGCATCAAACATCAGAGGCCTTGTCCATAGGAAGAGAGGTTGTGAAACTTTCAGTTATACAGTATATGTGTGTGTTGAGTGTGACCTGAGTCCTTATGTAAAATGTATTTCATAATGTGTTATCATCAAAGAAGTTAGAGAAACATTAGATGAGCTTTTGTGATCGGGTGGGGTCCTCAGTTTGAATCCCAGCCTCGCTTTACCTTCCCGGGGTCACTTCGGGCAGCTTATTTAATTTCTCCAAGCTGTTTCCTCTCCTGAAATGGAAGAGCATCTCTCCCATCAGTTGCAGGCAAAGAATGAGTCAATGCCTGGCGAGTGTCTAGAACAAGACCCTCTCCCTTCCCACAGTGGCTTGGTCACGTTCAGAGGATGCTCACCTAGCTACGGCAGCCCCCCGCCCCCCACTCCCTCACACCTGTATCCCTTCTAGACAGTGAGCACCCAGAGCCCCTTGCACCACGAAGCAACCTCTTTTTGTGCCCCACGTCACAACTCCTTGCCCGGCCCCGCAGCTTTGGGCGGTGGTGGTGGAGTGTTCTTTGCCCACTGCCAGTGTCAGGGCTTTCTCTGTAGCTGAGGAAGCCTGCTCAGCCCACGTGTAGGTATAGCCTGGAGCTGGGGGCCCTTAGTGTCGCTGGAGAAACCCTCAACCATGAGGAGAGTGGCTGACAGGTAAATGCCTCAGTCTCCAGTCCTTCAGACTCACACCCTATACCGTCCCTGGGGGGCCTGGGCTCCGTTTCCCAAGGCGGTAACCAGCTCTATAATGTACCCTTAACTGACTTTCTCCCTGCTGGTCTCGCTTTCCTATGTCCCTCATCCTGCTTCCTGGGATCTTTTCCCAAGAAATTACCTGCTCCCAAGTGCTTCTTTCAGGCTTTACTTCCAGGGAACCATTTGAAGTCAGGCCAGCACCGAAATAGGCTCAGGTAACTTTTCTCAACAGCTCCCAGTTAAGGAAATTCCATCCAACCTGCTTGCTGGCTCTCACTTCCCTGGACTAATGAAAACTCAGAAGGCGGGGACAAGGAAAACCCAGAGAATCCACACTATATGTTGATTTTTGGCAGCCTTCTCAGTTTGAGTTTGAGTTCGGGCCAGGTTGGTTCATGCCTGACATTCTTTCGCGTTCTGGAGGATTCACAGCGAGTATTAATTAATTGCATCATAACAAATACATGAAGGTAATGACAGTTGTCATTTAGTGAGCAACTTGTTCTATTAATCTTAAATGTTCTATTTCAACTTCTATTAATATTATTAGAAATTTAAATGTAATATTTAAATTTTAATTTCTTTTTTAACAGCTTTCTTAAGATGTAATTCACATACCATACCATACAATTCACCCATTTGAAGTGTACAATTCAATGGTTTTTAGTAAATTTACAGAGCTGTTCAGCTATCACCACAGTCAGTTTTAGAAGATTTTCATCATCACACAAAATAATCCCTTATCCATTAGCAGTCCTTCCTTCCTTCTCCCAAACATCCCCACCCCGCAACCCCTGGCAACCACTAATCTATTTTCTATCTCCATGGATTTGGGGACAATTCATAGAAACAGAATCATTTGTGGTCATTTGTGTTTGGCTTCTTTTACTCTGTATAATATTATCAAGGTTCATCGAAGTTGTAGCGCGTATCAGTATTTGATTTCTTTTTATTACCAAATAACATTTTATTGTATGGACGTACCATGTATCTACTACTTTTTTTTTAATAGTCATAATCAACTTTTATTGATTTTACATAAACAGCTTAGAGAATGCCTTTGGAAACCATGTTTTCCCAACATATTTATGTTACAACACACGACATTTCTTTATGAAAGTATTTGTTAAATCTTTTTGCAGAGTGAGTGGGGAGAAATGAAGAAAGAGGAGGGGAAATAAGATTTCAAAACTAATCTTCAGTGATAGGCCTAAATATTTGGCAATTATTTTCTTTTATAGAAAATCACCGGATTGTAACTTTGAAACATACCAAAAGTGCAGCGCATCAATTTAATTAAAAAACCAGTGGTGTCTAATATATTCTTTGGGCATCAAATTTCCCTTTCTAAATATAATCAGGGTCATATAATTTTACACTTATTAAATAATGGTTGAAAACAATAACCATCAAAATCTTTAAATAATCCCAGATCTGGATTAAATCATGGTAGTATTAATATTTTCTAAAATTCCAATTTATTTGTTCATCAGTAAAATGTAACAGTTGACAATGTCTCCAGAGAATAAGTTTTCTATGTGTAGGAAGACAATAATCTTATAACACCTGCCATTAATCAGGTCACTGAGCTATCACAATTTATTTTCACACTGATTTTTCCACTTCCACAAAGTACAAGTAGTGGTTATCATACCAATTCTGAGTACTTAATCATTCCTGAAACAAGGAACCATCTTCATATTAGTACTTCTTTGTTATGGCGTTTAGTCTTGATATCATTAAGCACAATGAGTGTTACTTAATGAATATGGATGAATTAAGGCAAAAGGACATAACCTGGTCCCCTCAATAATTTATCCTCTACCTTTTAAAAAACTGTTGTTGAGGCTATACAAATTACAGATCTACGGCTGGAAAGACACAACTTCTCCCTTAGACCAACATTCAGTATTTTGAGCACGAGGTTAAAGTCATGGTGTTCACGGCATGTTCCCTTGTTCTACCATTATGGTCGTTCCTCGCCTGTACCCACAATACTGATTTTCAAATGATACTGTTCGCTTGCTATGCGTCCTGGCTGTAGATTATTTTCCTTGTTTAAAAATACTTAATAATTGGGCAATAATCGACTCAGTCCTTGTAAACTCTCCATTGAATATTTTTTCATTTTTACCACCACTTACTGCATGGCTGTTGCACTTTTTTTCTGTCATCTTCTTCACATGATTAAGTGGTCTGTTCCCTTCAAAGGAGGAGGGATTTTTGAATGAGCCTCCAATTCTATCCCACAATGTGAAATACTGTCCATAGTTATAGTCAAAGAGCATGTGGTGGTCTGTGTGAGGAGCTGAGCCATTAATAAATGGCCTGAAGATATGGGGAACACGAAAATCACCATCATGAATAGAAATTGTCCAGATATTGACGAAGATGTACAAACCTAAATGAACTACCTTGTGTAATGGGAAGATAAATGGGTATATGTGGTAAGGTAGACCCTGAAGGAAGCCATCCAGAGGATGAAAAGCATGACTTGCAAATGGAGTTGGGATCTTCCAGATATGATGAGGTTTGTGTAAGCGCATATATACAAGTCTATGATGAAGGCCTCTGTGAATCCAGTACATCAGCATGTCAGTGAAAAAGAGAAAGGACAGTACACAGGCAATGAATCGAAGCCAGCCGTATGGAAACTCCTCTATGCCTTCACGTAGTTTGCTATAACCTCTCACCTCTAGCAGGAGCACTGAGACCGTGGGGATGCTTATCCGTGGCATTGACTGGACAGAATGCATAATCTCTTGATAGACTTGGTTCTTTAAAAATTGTGGGTGTTGGGCTTCCCTGGTGGCTCAGTGGTTGAGAATCTGCCTGTCAATTCAGGGGACACGGGTTCGAGCCCTGGTCTGGGAAGATCCCACATGCCGCGGAGCGACTAGGCCCGTGAGTCACAACTACTGAGCCTGTGCGTCTGGAGCCTGTGCTCCGCACCGAGAGGCCACGATAGTGAGAGGCCTGCGCACCACAATGAAGAGTGGCCCCCACTCGCCGCAACTAGAGAAAGCCCTCGCACAGAAACGAAGATCCAACACAGGAAGAAGAGTTCCTTTAAAAAAAAAAGAAACAAAGGATATAAGCACCGAGATTTGTTATAATCAGGAGACTGACAGCTTGTTGGAAGATGCTGTCCTCTGGCCATGTGGCTGGATATATGTACGGTGTAAAAAAATAATAATCTGCCGCCTTGAGTACAAGCTCCATCTTAGCCCCTAGAAAGGGTCCGCCACCCGCTGCTGATTCGGTTCCTGCGGGCCCCGGCTGCTCCAGCTACTCTCTATTACTTTTTGATTGTCTCTTTTCTTCACCGTAGTACTCCTAACACCTAGAACAGTGCCTGCCACAAAAACTGTTGGATAAATATATATGAGATATATGAATGAGTAATTGGTGAGAGATCTCACAGTAGGAATGAAACTTAGTCCAAAAACTAAGCTGTGAAAGAGGTATACGTTTCTTTATTTTTCTATAACTAAGTTAAATTCCTATTTTGAGAACCATCCTGTGCAATTCAGGGTCTCCTAGCCTGAGAATACATCTGTCTCCAGGATCATCCCCTACCCACACTGGCATCTTCTGAGACAGCCTCATTCCCCAAGATTGCAGGTATAGGAGTCCATCAGGCAGGATGCAGCTAGCTTACCTCCTTTTCCAGCAGAGATTCTCCTTGAAACTTCCCTGCCTTCCAGTGTGCAGGTGTCGCTGCCAGGCAAGCCTGAGGGATAGCTGTGAGGCTGTCTGAGATCCTCTCTGCCTGGACACACAGCTGGTGGCTCCTTCTCTGGAGTCCTGCAACCTACCCAGGTGTTGCAGACTGACAGAGGACAATTGGATTGTCCCCAGTACTTGACTCTTGTTCTCATCCCCTGACTGCCCGCTTTTTTAGCTAGCTATAGTGGGAAGAGCAGAGGCTTGATCCAATAGCCACAAGTTCAAATTCAGGTTCTTATCAACCTAGCTGTATGATCTTGGACAATTCCTTTCCCTCTCCTGAGCCTCACTTTCCTTACTGGTAGTGTTATGGGGGTGAACAGTATAATGCCTATGTCCCCCCAAAGTCTACTGGCCCTTTTGTCCCTATGTGTTGAGGCTGTTCTGACGTCAACATAAACACGAAGCAGTTTTGTACTTTGGATGATCACCACCCTGCCTACTCCTATCCTCAGCCCCACTCGCTCTACTCCAGCCTTCATGGTCGACTCAGCATTTCTCTAATGCTCCAAGCATGTTCCCATTCCAGGATCTTTGCGTTTTCTGTTTCTCTGCCTGGAATGCTCTTCTCCTAGACACCGGCAGGGCTAACTCCCTCATTTCCCTTAGTTTTTGATGAAAACTCACTTCTTACAGGAAGACTCCCTGGCCTGCCTCAACACCACTCCTCTTCCCCCTCACATACCACCCGCCCAGTCTGTCTCCTTCCTTGACCTCGGTTTGCCCCCAGCTTGTACCACTACCTGACATCTGCCATCCTTCTTCATCATGTGTCTTCCCCACCATAATGTCAGCTACAGGAGAACAGATTTTGATCAGTTGAGTTTGCTAGTGCAGCCCCAGCACCCAGAATCGTTTGCAAGATGTTGTGGGGCTTCCCTGGTGGCACAGTGGTTGAGAGTCCGCCTGCCGATGCAGGGGTCACGGGTTCGTGCCCCAGTCCGGGAAGATCCCATGTGCCACGGAGCGGCTGGGCCCGTGGGCCATGGCCGCTGAGCCTGCATGTCGGAGCCTGTGCTCCACAATGGGAGAGGCCACACAGTGAGAGGCCTGCCTACCACAAAAAAAAAAATAAGATGTTGTGAAAATATTTGTTGAATCAATGAATGAACGATGTGGGGAATGGGGAAAGTCTATATTGTCTGGCTTGTCATATTCACTGTCTGCTTTCTGGGCTCAAGCCCGGTGGGGATTTCCTGGCCTCTGAGAAGCCAGTTTCCTCCTCCCCTGCATCTTCCCACCCCCAGCTCTTCAGATGTCTCATCAGCTCCTTTGAATTTGCATGCCCCACACGAGGAGGTCAGCCACAAACCGCCTACAGTTCCGGAAAAGGCAAACTTTAAAAAAACTTTTTTTTTTCTTCCTGTCTGCATAAAGTGCAGAGGCCTGCCCGAACATCAGTGCGATGGGAACACGCGTGCAGCACGTGGCAGTACCGTCCACGGCAGGCGCCCAGATGCCTGCTGAGAGGAGCCATGACGAAAGCTGAGATTCAGAGGTGCTACCTCCGCTCACAGCTCCATCCTGGGAGGGAGGTACCGTTCAAAGGTCATGTTTCGGAATCTGAACACACTCCACTTCACCTTCTTTTAGGTTTTAAAAGCTCATCAAGGAAGGGAGAAGTAGAATCTGGAGGAATTGGTATCTGCATAGATGTTGTAGACCCCTGCTCACCCATCTATCTCTACAGGGCAAACCCTGAGGTTGTTTATAATGTGCAAGGGGGTCCAGTAGAGGTGTTGACACAACGCATAGAGGACGAGGGCTTTGTCATTTTCTTCTACACTTGACACGGCTGCTTCAATGTGCTAAGGCAGGCAACAGCATAACTGAAGATGTTGGGTTTGTTTGGGGCCTGAGCAGCATGTGGTCTAATAAATTGGGACTGGTTTATTCTAACTCTCTACTCACCTCCAACTTGCTGTGTGACCTTGAATGACATTCCCAGCCTCTCTGAGCCTTAGGCTGATCCTCTGCAAAGATCATCCACTGGCAAATTACAGTATCAAGTGGTTTTCAAAGGCTAGGCTACTGCTCAGTGCCTTTACAAGGAGATGCCTGAGATGTAAAAGCTTTTGTGTACAATTTGCCTGAGACCTAAAGCGGAAGTGAGAAACAGCTGAATATCTGGTGTGTCCAGTTCTCAGTAGAGATGTGAACATCTTCTGCAAAGCTTCAGGCACCGATGGCTTCCTGTCAGTGTTTTACATCTGAATGCCCAGCTCAGGTGGATTTGTCAGTTTCCATTTCTCCCTTGTTGGTGGCAGGATCGGAGGACTCATGTGAGGAAGCCAGACTCCATCCTTGACCTTCTTCTCTACACACGTCTAATCACCAGTTCGGAGCAATTCCCTGTCCTAAATTGCCTCCAAGTCACCCACTTGTCTCCATTCCCCTGGACACCACCCTGACCCAACTCTCCACCCCACCCAACGCCCTCCTGCAATAGCCCCCTATCCTGTGTCCTCCCTGGTTTGCAGAGCAGCTAGAGTGAGGGTCGGAGCTAGACTAGGGTCACCGCCCCCCTCTACCGCTCCAGCTGCTTAAGCTCTTCAAAGCCTCTCCACCGCTCTCCTATAAAGTCCCAGTTCTTCCTATAACTCTCACCGCCTTCTGTGTTCATCTCTGCAGCCCTTCTGCCCACTGCACTTTATAACCCTGGCCACGTGGAATCACTTGCCCCCTTTCCCACATCTGTCCCTCACGTGTGCTGTGCTTCTGTTTGGAACCAGCATCCTTCCCATCTTCACTCGGGGAACTCCCACTTGACCCTTAGGCCCCTCGATTTGGGAGGCACTTTCTCCCCGATCTACTGTCTCTGGCTTAGGCTGAGATTTCTCCTCCTGTGCTAACTGATTAACTGGAGGCATCTGCCTGGAATGCTAGTCTGAGAAGGTTTTGGAGACCAAAGTGAGTGAGAAAGAGAGCTGTGAACGGTTGAAGGCATTTGCAATGGAAGGAGGGGTGTGTGTGTGTGTGCGTGTGCAGTTAAGCCTTCACCACCTGATATGACCCTTCCCCTTGCCTATGTCTAGCTCCCTCCCCCACCCCCACCGCCGTGAAATCCTCTGACTGCTTCTGCTGACACAGATCTCACCTTCTCCAAATGTCTTTGTGTAGAATCGAAGCCACAGAGCTAGCCCTGAATTCTTCCATAATTGCGTTAGGCATCATTTCTGTCTCCTGAGGCTGGGTGCTCCTAGGAAATAAGAAACTTCTAATGGAATCTTCTCTGTTCCCCATCCAGCAGGGCTGGAAAATAGTTGCTGACAGCTGGATGGCTGCTTGCAGCCCTTGCCTCTGGCTCCCCAGTACCCTGTCGATGGTCACGTGTCCTCTTCCCCACAGGCTCTAAGACCCCGAGCTCCCAGTGCTCTGATCTCATCTCCTGCTGTAGCCTGTGTCATGCTTGAGCTTCTCACGGTTCCCCCACTTCCCACTGTTCAAGTTCATTTCAAATGTCACCTCCTGGAAGACCCTTTCCTGACTGTCCTGCTCCTTTATGACTCTCTAGAAAGTTACGTTTTTTAGACCATGTGTCTTCTTTTGCTGGGTTTCCTTTTTTCTTATTGTCTGGCTCCCCCACCCCCATGCCCCCCAAATATAAACTCCCACATTTTGTCTGTCTTGTTCTCACTGTATCCCCAGACCAGGCACTGTGGCTGAATGGATGGATGAGTGAGTGAATGAATGAATGAACGAATGAGCGAACGCCTGAGGAATGGGCTGTCTGTCATTGAGACTGATCCAGTAGGGGGGCATCTTTTACCAGACTGCTAAGTTCCCAGGCCTTTGGAATTACAGCATCTGGCTCTGCACATTCAGGAGAATTGTAGATGGCCTCTTGCTTTCTGGGAGAAAGCAGTGGAAAGAAAGAAAAGAGAAAGAGACAAAAGGAGAGAGAGAGAGAAGGAAATGGTTGCTGGATTTGAATGTGCACTGGGCCACCTGAAAGGCAAAGGAGGCTTCAGCCACTGTTCTGCTCCCCAGCTTCTCCCACTCCTGGAAAGAAAGGAGGCTGGGAAAGTGTCCCTTCCGGTGGCCATATTTGCTGAAAAACAATAAGCCACGTTTCACAGCTGATGCACCAGAAAGGAACAAATACCCCTCTGACGGGCTCTGAGCCTAGGACTTGAGAATCCCCTGAAGATGTTAAGGGAGTTTAATATTTCCCAGCCGAAAGTGCTTTTGGAGAAAGGAAACAGGGAGGGAGGGAAGCATTTTCCTGTATCCTTTTTGGTCTTAACAAACCAGGACTGTTCCTCCGGAGAATGCTTTGCTTTTTTTTCTGCAGTTTATTCTCAAAACCTGTTCAGTGTTGCTCAAAGGCCGTCTTTCCTCCAGGACCAGGCAGAGAACTTATTAACCTGAGATAGCTGTTTGTTTCTAATATTTTTTACTGTGATAAGTTTGGAAAATACCAAAAAGCAGAATTTTAAGGAAATTAAAACAATCTATATTCCCAGCAGTCAGAGGCAAACCTCCAGGCTTTTGCTTCTCTCATATATGCTTATGAAATTTGGGAACATGTCATATATACTGCTTTCTCATTTGACAATATGTCATAAACCATCATGAACATTCTTACTGAAGAGAAATTGTTTTTGCTTTCTTATTACAAAATAATACACTTTTGCTATAGAGATCTAAAAAAATAAAATGAAATGAACAAAAAAACCCAGATAGCACAGAGACATTGTAAAAATCTGTAATTTCACAATTCAGAGGTAATCACTATACAATATGTACCTAACTATTCTTTAAAAGCATATTCCTAATATATATAAAATATAATTATATCTAAAAGCTATTCTTAAAAGGATAAAAATTGAGCCATGTTGTACGTTCAGTGAGGTCAGGGAAATAGTCTCTCATAATATGACCATTTAAAATCAAGTACATTTCATATACAACATGATTATTATGTGATGGAATATGGCAGTAGCTCCAGTGAAACTTATTTAAGTCACCTTCTCCCTTGCTTTTCTCTACTATGGAGCCTAAAAAGTGAAAAATACTCAGTTTCCCTTGTTGCTGAGGGTGGTCATGTTATTTATTCTGATCAATAGGACAAAGGCAGTTACCTGAGAAAGACTTCTCTCCCCCAATAAAAAGACAATAACTTAAGAAGAGAAGACTTTTTGCCATTTACACTACCATTTCTTTTTTTCTTTTTACACTACCATTTCTTTTTCCTTCTTGGAATGTCGACGTGATGCCTAGAATGCAGCAGCCATTTTGAAAATACGAGGACAAAATCCACAAGCAAAGGACAGTATAGCAGGAAAATAGTAGAAACTGTTGATGATTTTCCTGATAACTTCTCTAGCTCTGAACTGGAGTGAGAAAAATATGCTCCATACTTGTTTAAACCACTATTTGTGAGTTTTACTGTTAACTATCTGTGATTGCTCTCCTAACTGATTTGAGATGTGTATAAAATCCAGCATTATACAAGTCTGCCCTTTATCTCTCCATGCTCCATGCAAAATGACCAACTCTCATATTCGAACTTGGTGGGGCCATGTTCACAATAATATGCTTAATCCAGGAAGGTACCTATTTCAACTGTTCATTTCAGTGGGAGTTCATAACATCTGGCTATCTTCACTCAATTATTTTTATGTAGCTTTGTAATTTTTCTGTCTTCAAACCCCCTTCAGCGACCAACTTACCATCCCAAGTCAAGAGCTGAGCTGTATATTTCTGTGTACCAACCCATAGCACAGTGCTTTGTGAAAGGGAGATACTCAATAAATGAGTGGTTTGATTGTCTGATTTTAATTCTCTGATTTCTTGGTTACAGAATGTGTAAGGATTGCTAAGACTATTGATTTAGACATCTTTACAGAATGCAGGAACACAAAACGATGCTTGTTTTTTAAAATGCTAAGCAGAGTGGTCAAAATGACCCTACTGTACTCTTTTGTTTAAGGAATATTTCCAGCTGCCCATCATCCATCATTTAATTATTGTTACCAGCAATATATCTCAGTCCAGTGGTAAGATTAACCTTTTGAACGAAAGGTTCTGTTTGAAAAGATCTGGAACTGATTGGTGAGGCAGCTATGGCACTGCTCATGTCTTCTCCTGATAACAGATGGGAGGTGGTCAATTAGTTGAGCTACGCTCGGTCATATGGTCTCTTGTAATTGAGGGTCTGGTGTTCTTGCCTGTCTGAGCAGGCGGTGGGGTCAGCAGGGAGCCTCACGGCAAGGCAGACAAAGAGGGAAGAGGGTAGTGTGGTTGCCCAATAAGTCTTCAGGACAAATTGATCCGAGCTGTTTGTGGTTCCAAAAGTCACCATGTAGCTGTCCTTGGTGTGTCATTGGGCAATGGTTGGGGGTAGGGGTGGGAACCTTGACCTCTGCCTGTCCGCTTGCAGCAGAGGATGAGAGCCAACTGTTCAATGAGTATCTTCAGTTCATGTCTTGTTTGCCTGGCTCAATCCATCTTCTTCAGCCATGGGGACCAGCACAACAAGGAAGAAATCACTTGAGAGGTTAGTCTTGTTGGCTTCTCCCTGGTGGGAGGCCAGAGAGCTAAAAGCCAAGGCCACTTGGTGACTGTAGGAGCCGAAGGGGCTTTGGCCTCACAGCCCATTAGGTGAATCAATTGAGCAAGAGAAGAACAAGGACAGCCAATGGCTGGGATCCAGGAAGGCGAGGTGCCAGGGGAGGGTGAAGCAGGAGCGAGGCCTCAGGGCTTCGTTGGAAAGCACAGAACAGAGAAACAAATTCTGTTATGCTCCTTCATCCCCCGAACCAGTTGTCCTTAAGAAGTAAAAGTTCATGTTTAACGGACTCTCCTTCATGCAGAGACCACATTTACGGAAACACCCTAAGTCATTTTCTTATAGAGGCATCAGGAGAGGGTCCACAAGAAGTGAAGGAGGAAGATGCTGGCTGGGTTAGAAAGGATCATGGATGTCTGCACATAGAGGGATTTGGAGGTCATTTAGGCTTCCAACTGCCTTTTATGGAAACGCTCAAGGGAGGGAGAGTGGCGTGCCCAAGGTCATATGGGTTCAGGGTGCAACCTGGCTTTTTTATGCCGGGCCTGGTAATCCTTTTCCACATATCTTCCAAGCCTTCTTTTATATTTCCAGTGGGAAACGGCTCCCCACTCCCCTTCAGCCTCTGGGTTCTAATTCCTGCGCTCTGCAAATCCCTTTTCCTTCCCCTCCCATCCTCTGCCCATTGATGACCTTCATTAATAAGGGAAAAGGAAATAAGTATAGAGCCCAGAGGTGGCTTGGTGCCTGGGGATTGGGTGAGTGGTTATACAAGCAGAGCATTTACAGGGAAATGAACATCATCTAAGATTCAGTTTGCTGACCATGACACCCCAGACAGGAGTGTCTCCATCTTGGGCCTAGAAATTTATTTCAACATAAGGAAGATCTTATTAGCCTCATTTAAAGAATAAAGAAAATAAGGCACCATGAAGGAAACGCTTTGCTCAAGGTCACAATGGTCATATGTAACTGAACAGGGGGCCCTGATTGACTCTACTGTAGCTTGTGGCTTCAGCATAGAAGAGAACAGCTTAGTGTGGTGCAGAATTTATTTAATTTATTTACATTGCTTCCAATGTAAACTGGGAGATCAGTAGCATCTTTTTCATGTGTAAGGAAGTATGGAAGTCCCTGGGCGTTGGTGGAGCTCAGGCACTTTAATTGTTGGGGTCCTCGGAGAAACAGGTGCTAAAGGAGTAGATGTGGACGAGATTTATCGGGGGTGATGCTTCCGAAGGATAAAGGGAGAGTGAGCAGAAGTGTAGGCAGGCCTTGGACCAGGATGCAGGTCTGAATCCTGTGAAAGGAGAGAGGGAAGGGAGCATTGGGTAGGAAGAGCCTCAGACCACAGTGCAGCTCTGGAACGTCTCTGCTGGACTGATGGAGGAATGTCCCGGGGGGCAGGAAAGGACTGGCTCTAGGGCCCCCGTTGTGCCCAGCCACTAGCCAGCAGCAGCCTGGGGGAAGTGTGGCCTTGGTGGGAATGTGCAGTGGTCCAAAGGGGCGCACCTAGAGGCTGTCAGTCAACCATGCTCCTGCAGCAGGTTCTCTTGAAGGTGAAGCTGAGCTGTGCACCTCTGTGGCTGCCACAACGTGCAATGTTTGCCTGCACACCCTGTGTCAGGTTCCATGCTCGGCCTGGAGGCTACAGAGATCTGAGGAACATTGTTCCCATCCCTCAGGGAGCTCATGATCTAGCTGGGAAGACCAAACATGCACACCTGAGTGAGGGAAGGTGTGTTAAATAATGACAAAGGTAATAATAACAGGTGAGTGATGGAGCAGTTTGAAATTGAGGGGAGCGATGTGTGCTGGTGGTTCAAAGAGGGATCCCTGGAGGAAAGCTTGGGATGTTCCCATTAGGCAATATGATAGGCATGTGTGCCAGGTGTTCTGCATCATTTCCGCCTTCCCCATGCCCATGTGATGCCTCCATCCATTCGACATTCACCAAGTACCTACCAACCATGAGGCTCCATGTCAGGAACAGTAATCATGTGGGTCATCAACAAGCTTACAGTATTGAAGGGCCTTGTAGTCTGATGAGTCATTTCAAAAAACAAACCTGTAGAAGTATGTGTGACTTTGTGTGGGGCTCCTAACAACGGAAGTCCTGCTTATATCCATGGTGAGGCACAACAACGGCAAAGCCATTCACTTCATTACCATATATCTGTTAAGCTCTGTAAAGCACGATGTGGTAGTAGGAAGTCTTTTCTTTCCATTCATCATAA
The DNA here is from genome assembly GCF_963455315.2 of Globicephala melas. Lineage (NCBI taxonomy): Eukaryota > Metazoa > Chordata > Mammalia > Artiodactyla > Delphinidae > Globicephala > Globicephala melas. The sequence goes on from NC_083329.1 coordinate 17,597,832, forward strand.
AAAAAAAATAGAAAAAACATGAAAAAATAGAATAACAAATCATATAATAGACCATGAACACACACATCAACCAGCTTCAACAATTATCGGCTCACGGCAAATATTGTTTCACCTTTAGCCTCATCTAGCTCCACCATCTTGTATTATTTTGGAGCAAATCCCCAACATCATATAATTTCACTGGTGAGTATTTTAGTATATGTCTCTGAAGAACAAGGATGCTGTTCTTCTTCTAAAACATATCCACAATACTAGTATCATGCATTTAAATTTCCTGAACCTCAATTTTCTTATCTGTCAAATGGGCATAATGATATCTATCCTGCAGGGCTGTTAGAGTTTTATATAGAGTGCTTAGTCTAGTAGCTAACCACAGTCATGTTCATATTATAATGTGTATGATCTTTGCTAGGCAATGTGGAGGAAAATAAAAGAACCCCAAAGCATGATTTCTGACCCCAGACTTTCCAGTCTAATTAGAAAAACTAAGAAACATATTAGTTGTGTGTGTTAGTTCTGCTTTCATAGGACACTTTGCACGGGAAATGATATTTAGTGAATTTGGTTTTCTGCCATGAAATGCAGGGACATTTTCATATGTTCAGGATCTATATCAAGGGAGAAAGGCTTCCTTAAATAATTAGTCTCGGTAACAGAGGACCAAACAGAATCCCAATTCTTGAATTGCCCAATTATTCTTCTTTTGAATAGAATTAAATTACATTACCTGAATTTTTTAACACATATATTCTTTCTTTCTTACACAATCTACACATAACATCACACAAACATATAAAATCTGTCTTGCACACACACAGGTCTTGCATCTTTTTTTATACACTTTTGACTTGGTGGTGTGGTAGCTTTTATAATTTCCAATTACTGACCTTTTGAGTTGAATTTCGTCAGTCTTATCAGTTCATATTATTACTAATGGTCTTTATGTCTCAAGATCTGTATTAATTCCCTCAGAGTACTGGCCATTCATATAAAATTCCCTGGACGATCATTCAGCAGCAGGAAGTGTTTTTATTCTGGTCGCAAACACTATTTCATGCTAATCCCCTTGTGTCTCAGGGTTTGTACAAGTGCAAAGAAGAAAAGGCACTGAATTCAATAGCTTGGCCTTTCCTTTTATTTTCTGTCAGCAATTTTCAGTTGGTTTTTTCCTTGTAAGCCATTTGGAAAATGAGCAATTTTTATTTTCTGAATGATACCAAGCTCCAAATAATATAAATTACAGGGGTCAGTGCTTAGGAATCGTGATGAAAACTCAACAACAAAAAAACAAACAACCTGATTTTAAAATGGGCAAAAGGCTTGAATAGACATTTCTCCCAAGAAGATGTACAAATGGCCAATAAGCACATAAATGGATGCCCAGCATTGCTAATCGTTAGGACAATGCAAATCAAAACCACAATGCGATACCGTCTCTTACTCATCAGGATGGCTACTATGAAAAAAACCAAAACAAAACAGACAAACAAAAAAATCCCAGAAAATAACAAGTGTTTGGGAGAATGTAGAGAAATGGGAACCCTTGAACGCTGTTAGTGGGGATGTAAAATGGTACAGAAAACAGTTTGGTAGTTCCTCGAAAAATTAAACACAGAATTATGACATGATCCAGCAATTCCACTTCTGGGTATATTCCCAAAAGAACTGAAATCAGGGACTCAGTGAGATGTTGTACGCCCATGTTCATAACAGCATTATTCACAACAGCCAAAAGATGGAAGCAATTCAAGTGTCCATGGATGGATGAATGTATAAACACAATGTGGTATATACATACAATATTGTACAGCCTTAAAAAGGAAGGAAATTCTGACACAGGCTACAACTTGAATGTACCTTGAAGACATTAAAGCTAAGGGAAATAAGCCAGTTACAAAAGAACAAATACTGTACAATTCCACTTACATGAGGTACCTAGAGTAGTCAAACTCACACAGACAGAAAGTAGCACAATGGTTTCTAGGGCCTGGGAGGCGGGGAAATGAGGAGCTGTTGTTTAATGGGTACAGAGTTTGAATTTTGCAAGATGGAAAATGTTCTGTGGAGGGATGGTGGTGATGTTTGCACAATAATGTGAATGTACGTAATGCCACTGAACTGTACACTTAAAAATGATGATGATGATAAATGCTGGAGAGGGTGTGGAGAAAAGGGAACCCTCCTGCACTGTTGGTGGGAATGTAAATTGATACAGCAACTATGGAGAACAGTATGGAGGTTCCTTAAAAAACTAAAAATAGAACTACCATATGACCCAGCAATCCCACTACTGGGCATACACCCTGAGAAAACCATAATTCAAAAAGAGACATGTTCATTGCAGCACTATTTACAATAGCCAGGACGTGGAAGCAACCTAAATGTCCATTGACAGATGAATGGATAAAGAAGATGTGGCACATATATACAATGGAATATTACTCAGCCATAAAAAGGAATGAAATTGAGTTATTTGTAGTGAGGTAGATGTCTGTCACACAGAGTGAAGTAAGTCAGAAAGAGAAAAACAAATACCGGATGCTAACACATACATATGGAATCTAGAAAAATAGTACTGATGAACCAAGTGGCAGGGTAGGAATAAAGACGCAGATGTAGAGAACGGACTTGAGGACACAGTGGGGGGGAGGGGAGGCTGGGACAAAGAGAGAGAGCAGCATTGACATATATACACTACCAAATGTAAAATAGATAGCTAGTGGGAAGCAGCCACATAGCACAGGAAGATCAGCTCTGTGCTTTGTGACCACCTAGAGGGGTGGGATGGGGGGTTGGGAGGGAGATGCAAGAGGGAGGGGATATGGGGATGTATGTATACATATAGCTGATTCACTTTGTTATACAGCAGAAACTAACACAATATTGTAAAGCAATTATACTTCAACAAAGATGTAAAAAAACAAACAAAAAACCCCTTCCAAAAAACAAATAAACAAAAAAATGATGATGATGAAGGGAAAGGGGGAGGGGCAATATAAGGGTAGGAGATTAAGAGGTACAAACTATTATGTTTAAAATAAGCTATAAGGATATATTGTACAATTCAGGGAATATAGCCAATATTTTATAATAACTATAAATTGTGAATTATATATGGTATACCTCTAACTTATATAATATTGTGCATCAACTATATTTCAATAAAATTTTTTTAAATAGTAATAATGGTAAATATTATGCTATATGTATTTTACCGTAATTAAAATTTAAAAAAATCTGTAGTAAAAATGAGTCATGATGATAATACTAATATAGACTTTAATATACCAGGAGCTGGTTTTTACTTTTGGGTTTTTTTTTTTTTTTTTTTTTGGTTTTATTGGGTCTTAGTTGCAGCACTCGGGATCTTACTTGTGACATGCAGGCTCCTTAGTCGCGGCATGCATGCAGGATCTAGTTCCCAGACCAGGGATGGAACCCAGGCCTCCTGCATTGGGAGCATGGAGTCTTACTCACTGGACCACCAGGGAAGTCCCATCCAGGAGCTGTTTTTAGAACTTTACGTAAGTTAACTCATTTGATCCTCACAATGATCCTATGAGCACCATTATTATCCCCATTTTACAGATGAGAAAGCTAAGGCACAAAACAGTAGAGTGATGTGACCATGGTCACATAGCCTATAAGTGGCAGAGCTGCGATTTGAAGACAGGCCATCTGGCTCCAGAGTCTGTGGTTTCAGGGACCTAATCCCAGTACACAGACAAACTGAGGAGGCATTGAAAGTTCATATTCAAGGGAGGATTGCCTTGAATATTCAACGATCAACTGTTGAAATGAGAAGAGGCTAAGATCATAGAGCACACTCGCTTGTGTGAACAAAAAGCCTGGACCGACCACTACTAGATGGATCGTCTTGAGAAGCGGGAAGCCAGGGCTTGAAGCTCTGTGGGCTGCAGAGTTGTCGGGCACCTCCAGTGGACACCAGGACTGAGAGGGTACATTGCCAACATTTATTGTGAGCTTGGCATGTGCCGCGCTCTGTTCTAAGAGTTTACATATCTTAACACAGCCAACGCTTACAGCAACACTACGGAGCACTTCTGTTTTAATGACGAGGAGATAGGGGAATTCTCTGGCGGTCCAGTGGTAAGGACTCTGCACTTTCACTGCTGTGGGCCCAGGTTCGATCCCTGGTTGGGAAACTAAGATTTCGCAAGCCGCGCCATGCAGACCAAAAATAAATAAACAAATAAAGATGAGTAGAAGGGTGGAGTGCTTAAGGGACCGGCCCAAGACCACACAGCTGATGGTGGTACAGAAATCAGGAGCGTCATATCCAAGCAAGATTGCTGGAGTTTTAATCCCTTTATGTGTAATGGAGTTGACGATTGCTGGCTCTGAAAGGTTTGTCACGATGAAAATAAATATGAGAGGACTTTGGAAAGCAGGTAGAACCATTCCAAAGTGGACCAGCATTTGCCTTTTGCTGGTTCTAGGTTTGGGCCATAATTCTCTGATCTCCTCTTGTTGAAAATTCTATTTTTGAGAATCTTAAGCCTGAGCGTCCCGTTCAGGGACACTTAGGAAAGCCCCCTTCCAGGACCAGGTCCTCAGAAGATGCCTGCAGTAGGGAAATAACCTTGGTCACAGGAGCCAAATTCTCTGCTCAGTAGCTGACACACAATCGATGCCATCAACCGTCTCAGGACAGACAGCCTCAAGGAAGTTAAAAGCAACGGCACTTGTACCCTTCTCTGAAGGCAACAGAACACACGTACATAAAAGCAAGGAGGCTTACATGTGAATATATGTAAACAGATATGTATTCTCACAGATATGTAGGAGCACGAACCTAGATGCATACATGTTATATATGCACACATGCACACAAATGATTTTGGGAGTGCTAGAAAAATCACTGAAGGAAGAATGGGAATAAGTGGCAGCTTGTCAGAAACAGAAAAAATGAATCTAAGAAGAAAGTGGTAACGTGAAATAACAGAAAGGTCATGGGCTTTGGAGTCAGATGACCTTAGCCTCAAGTTCCTTCTCTGCCACATATTAACTGTGTGACCTCAAGCGAGCTGGTTAACCTCTCTGAGTTCTACTCTTTCATCCCGTGAAATGGGTATAAGTATTCCTACCCTACAGGTTTTTGTGAAGAGAAAATGTGACAGGGAAGGCAACTGTCCGGGACCTGGTCACCTATCTGGTAGGTGCCAAAAAATATTGTATTTTTTGCCACTAAGATGAACGTACTGATAAGTGCTTGCCTCGTTCTGTATCCTGGTGCCCAATCCCTGGTGCTCTGATGCAGGAGGAGATCTAAAGGGAGCCTTTCATTTTCCAGAAGTGGATCTTATAGATGGCTCAGATCTTATAGATGGCCTAACCTTAGAGAGATTTTCTAACTGAATTTTTCTGACAGTGTTTTGCCTGCTGTGTACTGAATTCTACAAGTAACAGGCCCAAGGAAACCCAATAAAGTTGGCATGGTCTTGGTGCAATGAATCAAGAGCCATGAGACGCCTGGCTGGTTCCAGACCTCCGGCATGCCCACACTCCTGCTGTTCACGCTGTGATCCCTACTCCCAGGTAAGAAGTACTTTGCCCTGGAATCTCCACCTGGGAGGTGAGCTGTGTCTGTTCCCATCTCCTGTGCTCACCTGGCCTGCTTGGCCTCATCTCCCCCCATGGAGATCTTTGTCCTCCTGCTTCTGGGAGGATCCCTCTCCCGTGGTACAGGACTGTGCTCTTTGGTTAGGTCTGGACAGGTGATAAGAAGCTGGATGGATTCTCTAGCTCTGTCTCTGGTTGATATCTTTCCCACACCATTCCACTCAGAACATCTGTTCATATTGTTTGTCAAGTGCCCGTAAGGGTTTCGATGAAACATTCCTGGCCACGGGACAACCTGGGGACTTGGCCAGCCTTTCAGCTGGACTCTCCCCACGTTCTCTGTTTCTTTCCTCCTGCTCTTGTCTTCATAGCCGTCTCTGCATCTTCAGACTCGCATGTTCCCTTATCCCCTTCCACACCCCATGCTGTGGACGGCATCTTCTTCACCCAGGCCCACCCTCATCTGCAGTGCCCCCTCCAAAGCTACCCTTCCTTCCATCTGAACAGCCATGTTACTGCTCTTGGTTAGATGTTAGGAAGAAAGCAAGATGATCTAGCCTGTGTTTGGGGATCACCTAGCTGCCTTTAAATCAGGAATGACTGGCTCACTAGCTCTGTGCCTTGTAAGATATTTAATCTTTTTGAGCCTTAAGTACAAATTTTTAAAATGCAGACAGTAACAACTATTTGTTGGCCTAATTACCACTTTCTCCATAAATAATGTCAAATCTCTTTTTCTTTCTTTCTTCTTCTTCTTTTTTTTTCCCTTGGACTACGCTTCCTGGAAGCCAAGTCTGAGTATGTAAGAGAAGAATAAAGCCGTTTTGTGTGTGAAGAGCTGCAGTACAAAGAACGCAGAACCTAATTCTGCCTCAGTTCTTGGCTGGGTGACTTCTGGCCAGTTACCCAAACTTTCTTATTCTTTATGATCTTATCTTTAAAATGGCAATAAAAATAATACCTCCCTCATCCCTAGGCTTGAGGGGAGGATTACACGAGAGGGAATGTATGACAGTGCTTTATGTGTTGTGAAAATCTGTGCAAATATCACGCGCAGCTACTGTTGTGATATTCTCTCTTCTGGCTAGAGAGATGTCCTTCAAAAGCTACTTCTCTCACCTGCTTTGTTTCCTTCTTATTTCCCTGCTATGAGATTGTGAATTTGTGGATAAAAGGGAGTGGAGAATGTCCATATAGCATTATTTGTAACAGCAAAAAAGTGGAAACCATCCAAATGTCCATCAGTGGATGAATGGAAAAACAAATTGTTGTATATTCTTACACTGGAATATTATTCAGCAATAAAAAGCAATGAAGTGAACCTTGAAAACATTATGGCAAGTGAAAGAAGCCAGTCACAAAAGTCAAATAGTGTATGATTCCATTTATGTGAAATGTTCAGAATAGGCAAGTCGTGGGAGACAAAGTAGATTGGTGGTTGCCAAGAGCTGGCAGAGGTGGGAATGGAGGGCAGGGGATGCGGAATGACTGCTAATGAGAAGGAGTTTCTTTGTGGGGTGATGAAATGTTCTGGAATTCATTCTGTACAGCTGTGTGAATACACTAGCAATCACTGAGTGGTGTACTTTCAATGGGAGAATTGTATGGTATGGGAATTAATCTTCATGAGGCTGTTACATATTTTTTTAAAAGGAGTGGCGATACAACTCTGCTTTTCCTCTTTTATCCCCTGGTCTGATACCCGTAGGGAGTTCCCTTGGGGAAAGTTTGGCTACACTTGGCCCCCCGACTTGAGTCCATTTCCCGCGCGCCGTTGCTGGTTTCTCCCTTGTCCCCTTTGGACGGGGCCAAATCCCCCGTGACAGAGCCCCCTTCACTGTCCTGCCTCCATGCACTGAGGACTCTAATAAAACTGCTGCCTCCTGTGCTGTAACATTGTTTCGTGAGGGTGGGGAACTCACCTTGGTGCTCGCCCAGTGAGAGACGCCAAATAAATATTGTTGAATGGCTGATGGGGAGGTTGGGGTATGGGGAGGGGGAATGACTGCTAACAGGCGGGGGTGATGAAATGCCCTAAAATGGATTCTGCCGATGCTTAGTGTTATTCACCTAACAAAGGGGTTCTTCTTAAGTTCCTTTAGATATTGACCTCTAATATATCAATACCTCTTAAGGGTTTGATTACACCTCCTCAGGGCCCGTAACAACCTCACGGGAAGTGGCAGAGTTCTCTCATTTAATCCTTGCAGCAACGAGGGAGGGGCTAAGAGGCGTGTTCAGGGCTGGAGAGATGGAGGGCCATTATTCACTCCCAGGCCTGCTAAGCTTCCAGAACCCACCCTCTTTATGATACCTCTGTGGCCTAATAGAGCACTGATAGCATTGGAAGGGGAGGGTGATTGGGAAGGCTGAAGAATAAAGAAAAGCTCGAAGTCACCGCTAATCAAGGACCCCTAGGAAATGCATGAGAAGCATCTCCAACATGTGAGGGCGAGTCACTGGGGTCTCCACCACCTCTTCAGGGTCACAGTCAATGAGTTGCACAGCTGGTGTCAAATATGCTCACCCCCTGCTAACCCAAGCCTGCTTCCCAGCAGCAGCAAGGGTCCTCTTGGTGATGTGGAAGCATCTGTGCAGGGAGCTGGGCGCCACGTGATCGCTCAGGGTCCTCAGCTGCAGCCCCTGGGCCAGGTGCTTCCACTGACGATGAGGTTCCTGAGCTTGGGGCTTCACTTCCCAGTCAGAAAGTCCCGCCAGGCAAAGCCAAGAAGACACCAGCGGCAGCATCATTAAATTATAACAAGCCCTGAAACTCAGACTCAGCCCTGGGTCTGTTTGCCTTTGCGGGTCAGGAGGAAGCGTGTGATTGGCTGGCTGAGCTCGGCCTAGAAGGCCTTATCTCTGACTGGTTATTATTTGATTAAAGAGGGCTTCCTCCTCCTGTGGTGTTTCGAAACTGTGCTGGGAGAGTTGCTGCTGCCTGGGGACTTTTTCTGAGGTTACTACCGAGCACCCAAAGACCTTCAGTCTTTGGCCGTACAAACAAGCACCCCGAAGAGATTTTCATTCAGCCCCACACTCAGGCTGGGGCTGTTTTCTCCAGAGTCTCCATCAGCTTTGCTAATCAACTGGTTGGAAATAAGTCCTCAAACAGCACAAAGTCAAGGATACAGGTATTAAAAATTTTTTTTTTCTGGGGCTGTGGGTCTAATTTCTTAGGATGTCAAGACATTAGAAATGGGGGTGGGGAAAGGGCTGGGGCAGTAAAATGGAAAGCAGGAAAGGCAGAGAAAGTGGAGGAAGGAAGTGGAAGGAAAGAGAACTCAGAATCTTGGAATTCTACAGAACGGCAGAGCCAAGGAATGAGCTGTCTGCTGCTGGAGAGAGCTGTAAGCGCGATCGTGAGGTATCGTTCGGGTCTGCGTGTTTTGCCCCCATGAAATCCTTCCCCAGGTCTAGCTGCCCCCTTGGCCTCCTTGTCATCCTTCCTGCTGGCTCAGAACCCCAAAGTCCTGAGAGGGTTCTGCACACTTTATGAGAAATCCAGTTGCTTCAGCTTGAAACGTTGTCACATCTGATCCTCAAAGCCCTACTTGGTGGTACCAATCCTCGTGATGTTGGCATCAGAGAAGGAAGAGTGGGACCAAGCTCCTTGTTCAGGAGAATTTGTCTCCCACTTTGTCTGGGATCTGCACCTGATGTGACTTGTCCATTCTCATCCTCATTATAGTCCCACCTCGGTGGTGTTTCTTGAGCTTGAGGTGGGCAGACAGAGCTTGACGTCAAAGGACGTCCTTGCTACGGATGGAAGCTGGGCTCCTTGCGGTGCCAGCAGGGACTTAGTCACTTGGAATGAAGGTGAAAGGGAGATGACAGTATGGATTCCGTCCTCTCTAATTGTTAGGTTTAGCTGGAGGTGGTTGAGGAGGGGAGGATATGATACAAAAATAAGAGAAACGATTTTATTTTGGCATTAACGGAAAAGAATACTTTTATGCTGAATGGTTATTCTTAAAACTGATTTTTCCCTATGCATTTTAGGTTAAGAGATAGCCATGCCAACTGCGTTTCCTTTCTCTAGTCTTGGTGGCTGTCTTAATCTCCAAATGTTTCCATCTGTGTTGTCTTAACTCTTGAGTGTTTGTATACGGATTGTCCCTGCTTTGTTAGCTGCGGCAGGATGCTGTCGAGGCTTGGTCTCAAAACTGCTCCACAGGATGGAAGATGGTTCTTCTTGCTGACTGCTTCGTGGTTCCCAGGGAGTTTTCTCTACTGAGGCCCTATCGTATTTCTTGAGACTCTTCAGAGTAATTGGTCTGAGAAGTTCATCAAAGTGAATCCTGCTTCCCCCTCATAATTTCAAGAGAAATATCAAGAGGTAGAGGATAAGTCCAGTACACAGGGTTATGCTTCCTGGACCCTGATCTAGCAACAGGCTTGGTAAGACCGGGCACCTGCCCAGGGACACCAGCTCTGAGCTGTCCTCTGTTCTAGAGCCATCCCTCTCCTGTTCCTCCTCTCTCCCAGATGTCTTGGGCATCTGGTTCTAGAACATCACAGCCCCCAAAACATAAGCCAAGGCCCGCAGGTTAAGGGAATCTCCCCAGTCTGGTAATCTTGGTTAGAAGAGTAGTGCAGCATGGGGGAAGGGTCATGCAGATCCATTGCTGGAGTTTGCTTTTTCAACTTGTTATTTAAATTGTCTAAGCCCCAAGTTCCTCATCTGTAAAATAGGTATAATACTTCTCTCATGGGGTTACTTTGCGAATAGAGATTCTGCTTTCATTCATAGTGGTGTGTGCCTACTGTGCGCGAGGCGTTGGGATATAGTGGAGAATGAGGCAGAGAAAGCTCCCTGCTCTCCTGGAGGTTACAGGTAAACGGGGTGGGAGGTGATAGGCAGTAAAAATATCACACAAATAAATAGGTCATCCCCATCTGTGATGAGAAAAAGAACAAAGGACCTGATCTGGATGGGGGTGGAAAGCTAGTTAAGAAAGCCCTCTTTGAAGAACTGAATGATTCCTAAGACTGAGTCGCTGCTCGCTGGTGTTTTATGATTCCTTGACCCACAGCAGGATAGAGCCAGATCAAACGGGAGCCTCCTGACTCCCTGTCCAGTGCTCTTCTACCCAGCGGCCTCCACTGCTGGAGAGAGGCTGGGCCCAAACTCAGGGAGGGTAGGAGGAAGAAGTGGCCGATTCTGTCTCCTAGAATCCCTTTTCTCCAGCACCTCCTTCCTACTCCCCAGCTGGAGCCCAGTATCCTCACTCCCCTGGGATCTTTTCTATCAGATGAAAATCCCTAACCCCTTCCCAGGGATGCTGGGGTGGGAGGGGCCAGATAAGAGGCTCTCTGTGTCTTTCTCCCCCAGGTTCCTACACGTCGATCCTGGATGACTAACCCACCTGGGGCGGTCATCTGTGGTGGTGAAATTCCATGCACAAGAAGGCTGGGAGGAGAGCAGGGAGCTGAGGATTTGGGGGTGGGCCCATCATCTTCTCTGGCTGCCCATGAGTGTGCCCAAGGCTGCCCCCTTCCTCACCCCCTCAGCCTCCGAGGAGCACCGTGTTCCTTTCGCACTGTACGCGGTGTCTATTGTGAGCCTTCTGGCAAGGGCTTCAGTGACGGCTCTTGTAAGGAGCTGGTTAGCATTTTTTCCAGACAAAGCCAGTTCTGGGAGGTGCTGGGGAGGCTAAACCTGCAGGGAGTGATGAAAGGAAATGGTCAGTCTCAGGCTCCTGAAAGAACAGCGTCAGCATCTTCAATTCTCTCCCACCTTCCCCGTGGGGAACCCTGTCCCCGTGACCCTCAGAGGCATATCAATTCTCCCTTCGTCTCCTCTTCCTTAGCTGGGGCCTCACTCTTTTGCCTTCAGCTGTCTGCTAGCCAGCCCCCACCTGTTGCTTGCTCGCCACGGTAAGGCTTAGTAGGACCTCCCAGGGTCATCAGTGTTTTAGCCAGTGATGGCTGAAGGGAGCAGTCATGGTGGGAAGACAGGCAGTAGGATTGATACCTCAAGGCACATAACTGTCTTCAGCTGAATTCAGGATTTAAAATCCTCTGTTTGGTGGGAGAATCACAGAGGATTGGATGGTGAGAAAGGAACAGAGATGCCATGCCATAAATAATACGCTGCACAAGACCATTTCCAGCGAGACTTTGTTTGCGGTACGCGGGCCTCTCACTGCTGTGGCCTTTCCCGTTGTGGAGCACAGGCTCCAGACGCGCAGGCTCAGCGGCCACGGCTCACGGGCCCAGCCGCTCCGCGGCATGTGGGATCTTCCCGGACCGGGGCACGAACCCGTGTCCCCTGCATCGGCAGGCGGACTCTCAACCGCTGCGCCACCAGGGAAGCCCTCCAACAAGCCTTTGAATAGCGAGTAGTACCCCAAAGCAAATTCTCCCCAATAGGTCGTAAGAGGAAAATGGCAGGATATTTGCAATGGGAAACTCACTCTCACCGTTCAGTTCCCAGAACCCACAGCCTTGCTAATCCCACCAAGGTGGAGCTCAGTTCTCCACCTGCCGAGCTGCATTTCAGATGTTTAGTGGGGCTCTGGTTGTCACACTGAGCTGGCTAATGGAAACGCTCCATCATCACCCCTGGGCTCCCGAGTCCTCTCCCCACCCCATCCTCCCCTTGCCTCAGCGCACCTGCTGGGTAAGCTTTGCATTTGGCCTCCACCCAGTGCCCGGTGGGGATGGCAGGATGTCTAGCTGAGGTTTGCTCTGTCTATTGTGCTTCAACATCCTGCCAAAAATCAGATTGGCTCAAGAAAAAAAAGACACCCAAAATGAGTCTTGAAAGAAAGCAACATCCAGTTCCCCGTGGGCTGGACTTTCTCTGCAGGGAAGGGGTACTTGTTGTGGAACTGAAGCCTGGTGTCTCCTGGTAACCGTGTCGGTGATGTTTTCTTTGAGTCAATTCCAGAAAGTGATTATGAGGAACGAGGGCCTGGGGAAAGTGAAAACCTCGGGACTGAGAACTCTCCTCAGACTTGGCAATGGGGAAACGGGAAGATCAGGCAGCAGGCAGGCAGGAGGCTGGCTGCCCCACACCCTCGGCCCTGCTTCTGTTCAGACAGCTGCTCAGACGCAGGCAGCAGAGCTGAGCCTTCGCTCAGCGGTCCCCTGGCACCTTCCTGGGGCAGCAACAGTCCGAGCTCCCATCAAGCTCCCCTTGGGGCGCATTTTAATTATCTTGTGGGTTGATGCTCAGGGTGAGCCTGCCAGGTAGGATGGAGGTGGAGCCCCCTTCCACTACACTAGGCAGAAACTGCATGCATGATTAGATAATAGAAAATGTGCCTTCTAATCCTCAGATCATGTGGGTCCTGGAAGCAGCACCGTGTGTCCCTTGTGCTTTGCCATTGCTCCTTCAAAGGCCCGCTTGCTATACTACCACATCTAATTAGCTCTGTGACTCAGGGCAACGAGGTACAGACACTACTCTCAAGGAACTTAAAGCACAGTGGAAGAGACGGGTGATTAAACAAGCAACATCCTGTAGCATTACAGCGTGGAGGGTGCCTCCACAGAGCGGTAGTTTATTCTCAGGGCAACTCCTGTGCCCCCATTTCTACCCCTCCCCCGTCCCTATCCTTGGCCTGGGATATCTTCTCCATTCAAGCTGGGTCTCAAGTCTCATTCTTCTCTACACAACTCCAGTGGCTACTCACAGTACCCAGATTCCACACCGCAGAGAGGTGCTGGTCTATGAGGTTTTTCCAGTCTCTGGTGACACATGAACTAAGGACAAAGTAGCACGTCTTTAAGATGGCTGTGGGTGTTCAACTTGAGAAACTTCCCCTTGCTCTGAGAGTCTGTCCATCCTGCTTGTTGGGTTGTTAAAACATTCTTTCTTTATTAAATGATGTTGTTTGTAGATTGTCAACTTCTGTTCAGTTTAATTTTAATATTATGACTGGGCAGAATAAAAAAGTGATAGCTCAAGGTCTGGGAATCGTTGCCCTTCAAGCTGCTCCTCCCTGAAATTAGCACCCATGTCCAGACCCAAGCAGGAGCCCCTGGGGTGTCTTTCTTAGTATCTGATTTTCCAGTCTGCAGCAGAGTGGCAGAGCTGATATATTCAAATTCCACTCACTTCCCCAAGACACTTAGCTGCCTGTGGCAGCCAAATCGTTAAATAGACACTACTGTTTTCTTGGCATCCCAGGCTCCTGTATGTTTAATGCCTTGAATATCCGATTTCTGGGCCAAACTCATGAAAATCTAAAGGGGAATTATCTGTCTCAGAAAGCAGTTGCAATGGAAATAAAAGCCATTAGTACTCAGTGTAAACAGGATGTTTAATTTTTCATTGAAATTTCAAGATAAAAGTCCATCTTCAGAGTTGTGTTAACTGAGATCTCCAGCTTCCACTGAGAGGCAGCTTAGAGACTGCTGGAGAAGATGCCAGTGCCCTGGCTCAGGGTAGCCTTTTGGGGGCCCTCTGTCTACCTTCTTAGGTTAGGGGACCTCGGGGTCAAAGCATCTCCTCTGGTTAAGTGAAGTCCATATTGCATCTGGTTACCCTGTCATTCTAGGTGTGATCTAGGGCATTGGAAGTCCCCCATGAAGCTTGATGGATAGAAGAAAATGTCCCCCAGGCAAACCAAATCCCGATGACACAAGTGGTAAAGTCCAAATTCTTGGGCTGAAGTTGAGTGTTTGTGTTAAAAGTTGTTTAAAATGAGGGAATCATACTGGGCTTCGCTATTTAGCTGTAAGGAGGGTTTTGTTTTACCCATTTTGCAATGTTGGCTTTGCTCTGTGAAGGCGGTTGCAAAGGAGACCCTCATGTTTGCACTGAGTACTTCTTGGGGTCAAGGATATAACTTACGTGTGATGTTAGTGGACACCTCTTCTCCTTCTGCCCATCTCTCCCCTGGGACCCAACACATCTCTTGGCACATAAGAGGCCAAAAAATTGTTGGTGGCGACAATGACAATGCAAAGGACTCATATGTTTTAGAGAGAATCAGTTTCTGGCAATATCTACTTGACCTCATATGACCACCCAATCATTAATATTTTTATCTTGCCTATTTAATTATTAAAAGAAAATTCTTTCTTGGACTTGATCCTTGTGTTTGGTTTGCAACCCTAAGGAAAGGAGGGAGTGGGAGTGTGACACTGGTGGCAGCAAAGGCCTCTAGGTGAGCACTCTGTGTTCTGAGTCTTGGTCTCCTAGTTCCAGAACCTCCCTTGGCTGCTTATTCAGGGGATGATCCAGACTGAAGAGCGACAGTCTTGGTCCTTTAGAACCTGTGGAATTGTGTTTGGTTTGCCTGAGCCATTATGCCAACATGGTCTTTCCTTCCCACTGAACCCATCCCTCTTATGGCAGGCAGCCTTCTGGCTGGCTAGCCTTCAGGTCTGGCAAGAACCCTTATAGAAGGCTCCAGGGGATGTCATCAACCAGTTGTTGATGTGTGAACCTGGGCAAGTCTCCTTATCTCTCTGGGTCATGGCTTCCTTGTGAAACATGCTGGATTAGATCAGAATTTCTCGACCTCAGCACATTGTGGGTCATAATTCTTTGTTGTGGTGCTGTCCTGTGCATCGTACAATGATTAACAGCATCCTGGCCTCTACCCACTGGATACCAGTGGCACTCCTCCCCTTTTGTGACAACAAAGCATTTCTCCAGACATTTCCAAATGTCCCCCGGGGAGCAAAATCACCCCCAGTTGAGAGCTGTTGGATCCGATGATATCTGTGTTTGAGAAACCACATTAGGAGCTGTTCGTTTATCCTATTTTATTGCGCTCCCACTATGCGTGGTGCAGTGTATTAGGTTTTACAGCCTAAATACTTTTTACAGATATTCTATTGAGAAAGTCCCATCTACTTCACGAAAAGCTGAATTAGAGCAGGACGGTGTCTACACAGGCATTGAGGCAAAGCGTGGAAAGAAGAGCTAGAATTCCTGTTTGGCTTCTCGCTGGCGTCATCTGTAAAACAGCAACGTTATACATTGTTGTGAGGACCTAATGCTCAGTGTTTATAAAAGCGCATAGATCATAGTAGACACTCAGTAATTAAACTCATTCCCCTTTTCTCTCCCCCAACCCTGAGAGAATCAGATCTGCACAAACCAGTTACTTGGCCAGCCTTGCTCTGCTGTGTCTGGGAATCTAACCTTATCCCACCATGTGCCCACAACCTCCTCCCTGTCAAGCCAACACTGATATGTCATCTCAAAAACAAATCTTCAACTGTTTGTTTCGAGGGGAGCCCCAGATCTCTTGTACCACCAGATTGTTGAATTGGTCCATCCTTAAAGGGACTGCCTCTCCCTAGCAAAGAAAAAGATTCTCCGATAAGCAGAGATTTGTAGATGCCACCGTTTCATGTTGGCTTGAGCACAAAAATGACAATAAGGAATTGAGGCTGAGGGAACCCCCACTTTCTGGGTTATCAGCACTGCTCCTCCTGGGGCATGGATTGGGCTGTGGGTTTTATCATCTCTCCTGGGTTCTAAGTGTCTCAAGGGCAAAGACCATGCATTGAACATCCATGGCAGGTCCTACACTATCTCCTCCAGGCAAAACATCTTGGTATTTTGTAGCCTGACCCAGTGAAAACTATAATGGTATAGTAATAAAAAGGTAGGGCAGGGACTTCCCTGGTGGCACAATGGTTAAGAATCCGCCTGCCAGGGCTTCCCTGGTGGCGCAGTGGTTGAGCGTCCGCCTGCCGATGCAGGGGACACGGGTTCGTGCCCTGGTCTGGGAAGATCCCACATGCCGCAGAGCGGCTGGGCCCGTGAGCCATGGCCGCTGAGCCTGCGCGTCCGGAGCCTGTGCTCCGCAACGGGAGAGGCCACAACAGTGAGAGGCCCGCGTATCACAAAAAAAAAAAAAAAAGAATACTCCTGCCAATGCAGGGAACCCGGATTCGAGCCCTGGCCCACGGAGATCCCACATGCCGTGGAGCAACTAAGCCTGCGAGCCACAACTACTGAAGCCTGCGTGCCACAACTACTGAAGCCCGTGTGCCTAGAGCCTGTGGTCTGCAACAAGAGAAGCCACCACAATGAGAAGCCTGCACACTGCAACGAAGAGTAGCCCCTGCTGACCGCAACTAGAGAAATCCTGCATGCAGCAATGAAGACCCAACACAGCCAAAAATAAATAAATATTAAAAAAAAAATGTTAGGGCAAGGGAGTTTGTTTGTTTTTTGCGGTATGCAGGCCTCTCACTGCTGTGGCCTCTCCAGTTGCAGAGCACAGACTCCGGACGCGCAGGCTCAGTGGCCATGGCTCACGGGCCCAGCCGCTCCGTGGCATGTGGGATCTTCCCGGACCGGGGAACAAACCCGTGTCCCCTGCATAGGCAGGCAGACTCTCAACCACTGCGCCACCAGGGAAGCCCAGGGCAAGGGAGTTTGAATCTGCATTTTCCTCTCTGGTCAGACTCTGACCAGGGGCTACGGGGCTCATGAAGGCAGTGTAGTTCTCAGAAGAAAAAAGAAAAAGAAAAAAAGGTTCAGGCTCAAATCCCAGCTTTGCCACTTACTCTCTGATTGACCTTGGGAAATTTATGTCACCTCCCTGAACTTCAGCTGTCATATCTGTGAGTCTGCAATCACAAGGGTTCCTCCTCATGAGGAATTAAATATTAGAACACATGGAAAGCACATGGCACAATTCTGGTAAATACTAAATGTTCCATAGAAATCAATTTTTATTAATAATATAAATGATCTGAAATAGTGGCTATTAAAAACAATAAATATAGTAGATGTTAAACAGACAACAAAGAGATGGACTTCTGGGTGGATGAAAAGGTATGAAATTGACTCATTGTGTTACTGATAGGAAAATAGGCTCAGAAAAAGGAAGCGAGTGGCAAGGGGTACCCAGGACATCATTGCTGGTTAAGGCAGAGCTGGGTCAGATGTTGCATCTCTAGATGCTGGTTCTACCATGCTGGGGCTGCCTTCCTGTGTTAGAGGGGAAAAAAATAACAACACTTGTTAAAGGTGGCAAGGCAGGCTTTACTTGGGACCACTGTGATAAATATAGGGACCACTGCAATGGGATTTTACAGTGGGGGTGAGAGATTGGGCTCAACTCCAAGTACAGCCTGGGCAAGTGAGGATTTACAGCTAAGGGGCAGGTTGGGGGTCAGTGGGTGGAAAATTACCAAGAAGAAACATCATGGGTGAGGGGGATTCTCGGTAAACTGATCCAACAGGATTCTTTGCTGTAGTCTCGGGTGTCAGATATCACCTGGGGGATGGCAGAGGATAAGGAACCCAATCAGATATCAAAGATGGGGGCTCTGGTGAAACTGACTTAGCAGCGTTCTTAGAAAAACTGGATTTTACAAGAAAGCACACACACGGGCCTCGGAAAAGCTTCAGGAGCCTGACTAAGGTTTGAATGTTTGTCACTATTTAAAGCCCATGTTTAGAAAATTGCATACAGATTGAGGAAAATGCACCTCTTGGTTTAAGAGCCACGTGCTGTTTCTAGAGGGACACTTTCTTCAGGGTAAGAGAGAAATGAGTATTTTGTCTACAGTGTTTCTAATGCCCTAGGGCTGCCTGAGAGAAAAACAGGGCAGAGAGGAGGCCTTGCCCCCAAGCCTCCGGCATAGCCAAGCACTATAGAAACCACCTTTGTCCCTACCTCCCATCTTCCCAAAGTTCAGCCCTTACCCTGCAGCCCAGGCTCAAGGGACTGGGGAGTTGGTCTTTCGCGTTAATGCTGATATTCAGTCTCGAGAGCCACTCTGATTAAACCCCTGGGCACCAATATGTTCACCTTCTCAATGAGGCTGCGGGAGATTTCTCTGGGCTGGCTCTGACCTGTGATTCATATCTTGTCTTTCACCTTTTGCCAACAAACTCATACCTTTGCTTGAGAAGAAAAGACTGAAGTTTTCAGGCTCAGTGGTTGAGAGAGGAAGAGTTTTAGTCGTCACAGTGCCTCGGGATACTTTATCCTTCAATCTTGCCTATCTTGGGCCTGCTTGGGATGTAGGGTATGTGTGGTCTATTAGGGTGTTGGCAGGTGAAATCACGGATAATTGCAATATGAATGGAAACTTGGTTCAAACAGAATACCGTATTTGCGTCAAACTCTCCTGTGGTCTCAGTGATGGTTACAAGTTAGTTGAGAAGTTGAAGCAGAGTCATAACTCTTACCAGAACTCCATCGCCTATTTTGCCTTTTTAAGCTTAGTTTATCCACCTGCTGTCTTTCTTATTTGAAAGGCACGCATTTTAATGCTTTTCTTTTACTTCCCTCCTCCTCTTTTGTTTAACCCCCTTCTAGCAAAGCACAGATAGAATGATGATTTAAAGGAGGGATCTGCAAATCATGGTCCCTGGGCCAAATCCTGCCCACGGCTTGTAAATAGAGTTGTACTGGCACACTGCCACGCCCCTTTGTGTATGTATAGTCGTGGTTGCTTTCTGCAACGGAGGTGAGGAGTTGCAACGGAGACCATATGGCTCATAAAGCCTTAAATATTTACTCTCTGGCCCTTTATGGAAAAAAGCGCGCTGACTCCTGATTTAGAGTGTAACGCGGGAGTTAAACATACCTCGGTTCAAATCAGGTCTTAGTTACTTGCTTGCTTTGACATTGGAAAAGCCACATAAACTCTCTGAAACCTAATCTGTACCGTGGGATAAGAAATACGTACCTTGGAGGGTTGCTGTGAGAATTCAGTGAGAGAGTATTTGCGGCCCTGTGCCTGGCACAGAGGAAAAGCTCAATAAATGTAGCTATTACGATGATCATTCATTCCTTTACCCACCAAATGTATTTCTAGTGCTTTCTCTCTGCTAAGCCTGGGGGGCTGCAGCAGTGATCAAGACATAGACGATTCCCACTCTCATGGAGCTCACAGTCTAATGGGGAAGACTGACAATATGAAGAAAATAAATCGAGAGATTACTTTCAGACAGTGATAAGTGCTATAAATAAAATAGGACAGTATGAAGGAAAGTGCCAAAGCAGGGGACAGAAAGTTGCTAACTGAGCTCAGACTGAAACATGAGAATGAGTCAGCCATGCAAATATCTAGAGAAGGAGTGTTCCTGGCAGAGAGGACAATAAATACAGAAGCCCTGAGCCAGGGGTGAGCTTGGGATGGTCCAAGAACAAAGAGATGGCCTTGGGGACTGGGGCAAAGTGGAGGTTTTGGGGTAGGGGAGACGGTAGAAGACAAGGCAACAGAGGTCAGCACAGGTAAGAGCATGTCACGCTCACAGATCCTGAGAAGATGCTTTCAGAGGCAGGGATGCAATCTAAGGTCATAATGGGGCAGAAATGTAACTGGGTCCGTGGCCTCATTCTATGACCTTTGTTGTAAATATATTATTCTTCCTCTTTGGTCTCTGGCATTCATCACTGTCAGAAATAGGAGATGAGTAGGGGCTCTAGTGAGCCCTAGTCAAAGTGCCAAGCCCATCACGTGGCCCCAGCAGGACACATCCACCTCACTTGGGCTTTCTCCTTACAGTACCCCTGACTCACCAAAAAAAAAAGTCTTCTGGCCAATGCCATTACCTCTTTGAAATCATTCCTTATCAGGAGACTTTAATGCTTCTCCAGGTGGAGCACTTAAGGTAAAAATCAGTTAATGTAATCTTAAAACCCCCTAATAAATTTCCCGCAACTTAAGACAACCAGATAATCATTTTGTCCCTAGGGTCACTCAAAATTCACAGCTCAATTCCCATAATTAGCATTTCTTTTGTATCTCAGTCATTGAACAGGGGGTGAAGAGCCCCAGTGATAATATTTTACCTGTTTGAGGTTTAAAAGGAAGCTTTGATACAATCAGGTAAACTGCCTCCAGAGTTGCCAATAATTACAGCCATACAGTACGTTCCAGTTCCAAGCAGTGTGCATACTTGGCTCGCTTAAAGGTAAAAGTGTACATTTAGTTTATCAACTTTGATCCATTTGGGGTGACTCCCCCCCCTCGTGTTCTCCTCTTCATTCTCCTCCTCTTTCATCACCTTTATCCTCACCAGAACCCCTTATTTATCAACCCCCTTGGCTAACAGTAGTTAATACTTCCTTTACAATGTGCAAGTACGTGTTTCTGTCTCATTTTGTTTCAGACATCCTTAAAAGAACAAGATCCAAAGGTGGCTCTCTTCCAAGCCATGCTTTCGAACACTGATTCTTAATCTGGGGTCCATGAATGATCATGGCGGGGGGCGGTTATGAGCCCCCTGAAATGGAATGCAAACTTTTACATGTACTTTTTTTTTTAATCAGGAGGAAGTCTAGAGTTTCATTACACTCTCAAAGTGTTCCCTGATTCTAAAAAGTTAGGAAATACTGCTTTAAAGACTTTACTGACTCAATCTATAACATGGTTATCAAAGGAAAATCCTAGAAATTTTCTATCTGAAAAAGGAACATTTGTTGAGTTGGAGCTGGGCAAGCCTGCGATTCTCAAAGGCCACATTTATCACTTATGACCTGTGGAAGCAAGGGGGATTGATGGTTGTTGGGTCAAATGCAGCCTTCCTTTTAGAGGACTACCCATTCTCCTGGGAATTCTTTTCATGACTGCAAACACTATATAGTTCCCACTGTGCACCAGGCACTGTCCTAGAGCCTTATATATTTTAACTCATAATCCTCACGTTAACCCTATAAAGTATGTACTATTATTAGACTTGTTTTGCAGATGAGGAAAATAGGGCACACACAGATTGAAACCATAGAATGAGCTTTATACTCAACATTCCAAGACCCTTCACAGGTCTGCATAATACAGTTTGCCCAGCTGTAATTAATGGCTCAGAATAATGATCATTTTGGATGTGTCTGAATGGCAGCCATGTTGTAAAACCGTGAAGCACATGCCCGATTAATAACAGGATTCCTATTTGTGCCACCTTTGGTTTTGTGAATAAGAGCAGATTGCATGTCACATGCAGAGGAGAGCCAGCTGACTACTCTGCTTAATTTGAATTTGGCTAAGAGTCACCGTGGTTTATAAAGTGAGGTTATTGACCAAGTAGATAATTTTATTATTGTAACTATTATTTTTTAACATCTTTATTGGAGTATAATTGCTTTACAATGGTGTGTTACTTTCTGCTTTATAACAAAGTGAATCAGCTATACATATACATATATCCCCATATCTCCTCCCTCTTGCGTCTCCCTCCCACCCTCCCTATCCCACCCCTCTAGGTGGTCACAAAGCACCGAGCTGATCTCCCTGTGCTATGCGGCTGCTTCCCACTAGCTATCTATTTTACGTTTGGTAGTGTATATATGTCCATGCCACTCTCTCACTTCGTCCCAGCTTACCCTTCCCCCGTGTCCTCAAGTCCATTCTCTACATCTGCATCTTTATTTCTGTCCTGCCCCTAGGTTCTTCAGAACCATTTGTTTGTTTGTTGTTTTTTAGATTCCATATGTATGTGTTAGCATACGTTGTTTTTCTCTTTCTGACTTACTTCACTCTGTATGACAGACTCTAGGTCCATCCACACAATTTGTTTTAAGAGTATTTTGGGGGGGGCTGGCTGGGTAGGAGGCTTTACTGTTTTGGCAGATCCTCTCAGTCATTATAGATATTGCTGCACTGTTAATAAAAAATATGTGCTTCTCTGTAAAGCATTAAAAAAAAATCCAGGGATGAGATGGCTGAGGTCTCAGCTCAAGTATCTCCAGATACATTGTTGTCCATTCCCTGACCTTTCCGTGTGTTATAGCTGATTCGCTTTGTTATAAAGCAGAAACTAACACACCATTGTAAAGCAATTATACTCCAATAAGGATGTTAAACCAAACAAACAAACAAAAAATCAAATTGTGATGGGCAATGAAAAGTGGATACTGTACAATAATGTGGAACGGAAGAGACTGTGGGGCAAGCAAAATGAACCGCCACCAACCATACCAAAGGCTGGTCTTCATCCACAGATGGTGATGTTGTGTATATGGTGGGATTGGAAGGGAGTCCTCTATCATGAGCTCCTTCCGGAAAACCAAACGATTAATTCCAACAAGTACCACTGCCAATAAGACCAACTGAAAGTGGCACTCGACGAAAAGCCTCCAGAATTAGTCAACAGAAAACGCACGATCTTCCATCAAGATAATGCAAGACCGCATTTTTCTTTGATGACCAGGCAAAAGCTGTTACAGCTTGCCTGGGAAGTTCTGATTCATCTGCCGTATTCACCAGACATCGTACCTTTGGATTTCCATTTATTTCAGTCTTTACCAAATTCTCTTAATGGAAAAAAATTCCATTCCCTGGAAGACTGTAAAAGGTACCTGGAACAGTTCTTTGCTCAAAAAAGATAAAAAATTTTGGGAAGGTGGAATTATGAAGTTGCCTGAAAAGTGGCAGAAGGTAGTGGAACAAAAGGGTGAATATGTTGTTCAATAAAGTTCTTGGTGAAAATGAAAAATGTGTCTTTTATTTTTACTTAAAAACTGAAGGCACTTTTTGGACAGCCCAGTATCATCAGCAGTTACTGAGCAGGTGGCCTAGAAATTTAGACAGACTATTCTCTAAGAAAATCACTTATAAATAATCTATAGGAAAACCAACATTGTGGGTATTAAGGTTTGTGTGATTCCACCCGTAGCCTATAGTGGTTACTAGGAATTCTACAATTCATGTATGTGGGCTAAATTTATAGATAGAGGTGAAGTAGGAACCCTGGACAGAACAGAAAGCCTCTGGAAAAAGTAACCGTAAAATAATTTGATGAAGGGGAAAATGTTTTGCCATCTCCTAAGCAGATTGGATATGCAACAGGAACAGGCGAGGTGTAAGTCATCCTAACTGAGTGAAGGGTCAGACTTAATCCCCTCCCAAGACAGCGGAATAACAAAGCGGGGCTGGGAGAGAGGATTGCACCCTGTGACCCTCAATTATGGAAAGCCTGTTTTCTAATGTCTTACCTTCATGTTGGAGGTCATCCTTGTAATAAATTTCAAATATTTTAAGGAATAATATGATGGTGACCGTCAGAGAATATCTGGTTAAAACTGCAGTCAGCTGCATCATGCTTATTCAGGTTTCACTTTATATCAGGCAATTTAGATCATTGGAAACTGGGTTGATAACACTCTTTACTTTGGAAAAATGCTCTTTTGGGAAATCTGTAAGTTAAAAGCCAGACACAGTTTTAAGGAGTATGTTTAGAATACCCAGGAGAATAATTTTCCAGAAGAAAATCTTAGAGCTTCTATGTCCCCAAAAGTAATGAAAGTAAATTTATTTAAAAGTATTCGAAAAATGAGCCTCAGCTGAACTTCAATTGATCTTCCTTTCAATTAGACTTAATAAGTAAGTTTCTAGCTTACTTTGAACTCATTAGAAAAAGAATGAATGCAGAGTAGTCCTGTTTCTCCTTGTCCCCTTCACGAAAATTTTTTTCTTTTTTGACAAAGACTGATTCTGAGGGAAGAAAAATAAAAATTAGTCTGTCTCCAGCCATGTCTAGCTTTTCTCTCAAGTATTTTCAAATTCCTTCCTTCAAGTGTATTGGGCACTAGTGTGCTTTGCCTTGTTCTTTCTTTCTTTTTTTTTTTTTGCGGTGTGCGGGCCTCTCACTGCTGTGGCCTCTCCCGTTGCGGAGCACAGGCTCTGGACGCGCAGGCTCAGCAGCCATGGCTCACGGGCCCAGCCGCTCCGCGGCATGTGGGATCCTCCTGGACCGGGGCACGAACCCGTGTCCCCCGCATCAGTAAGTGGACTCCCAACAACTGCGCCATCAGGGAAGCTCTGCCTTGTACTTAATTGTGGTGTTCTTATCCATTGTGGACCACCTCCCACTGTGTTGCTGGTTACCACTGGAGAGTTGGGCCCCTGTTCTCCCTTGTATTATGTTCTTCCGCCTACTCTGGCTCAGGAAGTTGGGGTGGGAGAGGAATGGGAAATCTGCTTCCTATCTCCCTGTCAAGCTTGGATACATGCCTTCCCCAAGACCCGTGAGTCCTGAGCCCCCAAAACTCTAGGTTCATATATCTCTCCTTGAATACTCCTGTTCCTAGAGCTACCCTTGTCCAGGACTCTTGACAGTTGTCATAGCCATTCACACCTTCCTTTGTTAGTAGGTAATTAACCATGTTGTATTTAGATATTTGACAAATAGATCTTAAGAATCTGTATTGTACAAGGTACTGTTAGGTGCTAGGAATACAAAGGAAAGGAATGGGAGAAATCAAGACGGACATTCAAGAGGGAGAGGCAGATCTTAAATGGCTAATTCTACAATTAATTAATATTCAATTATAATTGTGATAAGTCCCTTGGGGAAGAAGCATATGATATGGGGCCTGCCTTGGTCTGAGGGTCAAAAAGTTTTTCATGAGGAGGTGAGATCTGAGCTACGTTATGAAGCATGAGTTGGAGAGAAAAAAGGGTTGTGCTCTCTCTGCCGGCAGAGAAAGCAGTTTGTGCAATGGAAGAGTAAAGCCCGTTTTTCCTGGGGACTGAAAGAAAGAGAGGGTGACTGAAGTTGGAGAAAAAGAGGGCAAGTGGGAGGAGATGAGGGTGGAGAGATTAACAAGGGTGGAATGTGCCAAGCATTGGCAGTTCTAAAAACTATAAGGAATAATTGAAAAGATTTTAATCAGTCGGAGTGGGGATCAGGCAGAGAAATGGGGGTGTTTGACATCGTCAGTGTTGTACTTTCAAATGTTCATCCTGGCTGATATGTGGGGTGTTTGGGAGGGTGGTGCATAGAAAGCAGACATGAGGAGTCCAGGTACTAAGCTGCTGTGCCGCCCAGGGAAGATGGTGGTGGCCTGCAATGAGACAGTTCACGTAGAGAGGAAGATAAAAAGATGATGAGTTTAAAGCTATCTAGAAGGTAAAGTTGCCAGAAGTTAGTATTCGATTGGATGTGGGAAGCAGTTAAGAATGACTCCTAGGTTCCTGGTCTGCTAAGGACAGAGTGTGGAACGAGAGTGAAGGAGGGCTTTGAACCAGCAAAAGATGCCAGGAAAGAACATTCAGGTAGGTAGAAAGAAATCCAGCAGGACATGGGGTTGTGAAAGCTGAGGAAAGGCTTACACCCAGAGCTTGAACTTGCTCCACGAGCCATCAGTACGCAATAATCTGCCATCAGGTTATACAACAGTGGAAGAAAGGTCCCGGGTAAGTCTGGGCATGAAGAATCTAGCCTACATCAGGATCCCTCTCCCAGAAGACAAGGTGCTTTGTTTACAGTCAGCATCTCAGCTCCACAAACCATGTTGGATCATACGTTCCAAGAACCAACAGCGGTTTTCAGAGAAGTGGTCTTAAGCAATATTTGGGAAGAAAAGTTTTTCCTAAAAGACAACATCTTCAGAGATGCAATTCTAGGCACAACAAGGACAAACTTTTGTGATGTCATCTAGGGTAGTCTGGCCTGTTAGAGGCTCCTGAATCCCTTCATTCCAGATTGGGGCCTTTGCTTTATCCAGCCCAACCAGAAGTTTCACTGAGGTTGTTCTGATAGTCATTAGGGTTGTTCATAAATGTTTAGTTACCTTGTTTTGGGCACGTGGTGGGATTACACCACCTCTTGCTTCACTCTCTTGCTTTATATGATGTTTTAGCTAATGAAATGGGAACAGAAGTGATGTGTGGATTAAGAGCCAGTGCATGGTTCCCTATACTCTCTGGTCCCAGCCCCAGCAATCAAGGAAGCAAGTGTCAAGGTGGAGCCTCCCTTAGTGACCTTATAAGCAGAGCCCCTGTAATAACCTGCAGTCTCCATGTAGCATAGGCAAATAAACTTTGTTGTCTCAAGACTCTGAGACATTTGTTACTGAATCATAACCTAGCCCATCCTGACTGATACAGAGACATTCTTCCCAGAACAAAGTAATGGTTGATATGAGTTCCAAAGATTTTAGGATAAATTCTTCACTAGGATTCAAGCTCAAAGGAATAGGACCTCTCTTTTGTCTTCAGAGTCTATGCAAGAGGAGACTAACAACAATCATAATAATAGCTACTATCTAGTAAATCTCACCATCTGGCAGGCAATCTGCTAATTATCTGTAATTATCTGTATACATTATTCCATTTTACCTTAAAATAACCCAGTAAGTGAACATTAGCAAATCTACTTTTAAAATGAGAGAATTTGGGGGCTCAGAGAGGTTAAATAACTTTCTCAGGGTCACACAGCTGGTAGATGGCAGACCATGATTGGAACCCAGGTTGTCAGGCTCCAAAGCCCTGTCACAACTCTCAGACATTCTGCTGGAAGAACTCAGGGTTAGTCCACTTATGTCCCAACTAGCAGCAGCTCAGTTTTTAAGCCAACCACCTCTTAGTATCACTACCCTCAGCTCCTTCATGGAGTGGGGTTTAACATAAAGATAAGCTTTTCAGACCTGGGATCTGGTGGCCCAGTCCTAACTCCCAGGCTCTCACCTATGCTGGCTGAGTAACGCTATCAGTTACATGTTTGGGCTCTAGAATCAGATGGATCTGAATGCAAATCAGGGTTCTTCCACATACCAAATTCACCTAACCTCTCCCTGTGCCTCAGTTTTCCCATATGGAAAATCAGGGTAATAACAGTTCCTAGCTCATGGGGCTGCTGGGACGATGGGTACCTTATTTGCCTATTTGCTCTCAGATCCAATCCCCATCCTTCTCTGCTCTACTTTATGTCTGGGGAGGGGCTGGGTGGGTGGGTGAGGTAGCCCCTGCAAATTCATTCCTTAGATTCCCCTGCAGTTTGCTTCAGCCAGTAGGAGGGCTGGCAGACGAGGCCAGAAAGAGGTATAAGCCAGGGAGGGTATCCCCCTCTTTCTCAGGGGGCATCTCCAGCGGTGGCAGCTCTGTGATTTCGGCTCCCCCTAGGCAGCCCCTCTCTCCTTGGTCCCAGCTGTTGCCTAGGGGCTGTGTTAGCACCTGGCTTTGTCACTCCAGCCCTAGGGAGGGTAGTGATCTTCCATTGTTGCTAATCTCTAGGCTGCCTCACTATCCCCTTTTGTCCTTTCAGTTCTTCTAAGACCTTTCTAAGTAGAATTCTGTATTAAAGTCCACTAGCGGCTGTCTAGCACAGGCTATTTTTCACACAGCACCATGCCTGATACAAAGCATTGCTTGAGATAATGCCTATGGAGTGCTAGAACAGTGCCTGGCACGTAGTAAGTGCCCAATAAGTGGTAGCTTACAAAATGTACTTACCTCTTGCCTAGGTTCTCTGAGGCCAGTTTGCAGCAGGTAGGCCCCTGCCCACATCATAGCTCCTGAATCAATGCCCATTTCTCCTCCTTCTGGGCTGTCCAGGTCCATAGACCTGGGTTTGTTTTGATGCATTCTTTTCTAATCTTTATAAGGTAAAGGGCATGTGGATTCCGCCACGACATGTATGACATGTCACCATTTTATTTCTCATTTTTCAAACTTCTTACTACGGCTTAAAAAGCCCTGCTCTATCTGGCCCCTTCCGTCTTCCCAACCCCTCCCTCTGCCACATCCCCTTCACTCGCTCCAGCCTGCACTGGCCTTTGTTCACTTCTGTCTGCCAAGCTCTGTCCTCCTTCAGGGCTTTGGCAGGTATAGTTCCCTCTTTTTGGAAAGATCTTTCCTGGTCTCCTTTCATATCCTTCTCACACCCCAGCCTCAAGGTAGCTGCTCCTCCCTTAGAGAGGCCCTTCCCATCACCTTATCTAATGTTGGTCACCTCTGTTATTCTCTGTGACAGATGCTGTTGGATCTTCACTGCAGTTTCCAAAACTTGTCATGATTTTATTTGTTTGCTTGTTTATTACTCTCCCTACTGTCTCCCTCCCAACATTCCATAGGCTGTTAGACTATTAATTCCATGAGGGCAGGATCTATGTGTGACAGCCTCATCTGTGTAACCTCAGTGCCTGAAAAAGATGCTCGGCACAAAGCGGGCTCTCAGTCAATGTGTTATGCATGAATTGATGTTGAATTAATCTGTCTCCAAACTGCTCGTGTCAAGGGTCCCTAGAAGTCCAACGGTGATCAGTGTTGAGACTCCCCTCCTCTCCCTTTCCCTGGCACATGTGTTGTGAGCCAGAGGCCCTGGCTCTGTTCAGGCTGGCCCTCTTCACCACTGTTCCCTGCCTACACCCTGCACGGTGCGTGGAGCTCTGTTTTCCCAACTTGCTCAGCCACCGGGACCTTCACCGAGGCTCCCAAGACTCTCTATTCTCTCCATAGTGCTTCCACTTTCACCCTCCTTCTGAAGATCTGCCACCTCTAGGGCCTACATTGGAGCGATCTCCAATCAGATCCATGAGCGGAGTCCTCCATCCTGAGCCCCTTCTCAGCACCTGGGCCTTCCTGGCCTGTACTGCCTCAGATAACCTCTCCCTGTCACACAGTCCAGCTTGATTCCACAGAGGAAGCGAAGGCCCGTTCAGGTTTTGTCTCCTCTGGTGACCAAAGACAGTCAATAGTTTCTCATTTTTTGTCTTTCAGTAACAAAAAGGCTGCTAATGGCCATGACTTAGCCTCTTTCAACAGAACCTCAGGCCTTAAACCACAGAGCCTGGCTACACTCCTGGGAGAAGGAAAAATAACTTTCCTTTTTAAGAATAAATTAACAGTTGTAAACAAAAGAAATTGACTTGGAAGCTAATTTCTTAATTACTGCTCTAGCAGTTACTGGTTCAGTGCCCTGCTTCCAACTCTAGAGCTGGTGCCCTGCCCTGAGGCCCTGCTTGTGGCTGAAAGCCTGGAACCCTACCTAGTTCCCACTGGCCTTGCTTCCTGGGGTGGGTGCATCAGCTTTGCCATGCAGCCCACACAGTAGAAGATGCCAAGCCAGCTCTCCCAGAAGCATGACTGCCTCCTGCTTGGCTTCTTTGAAGTTTTTGGCTTAATCTACTATGAAGCAGTTTTCAGTCAAATTGAAGTACCTCTTC
This sequence comes from Globicephala melas, assembly GCF_963455315.2. Lineage (NCBI taxonomy): Eukaryota > Metazoa > Chordata > Mammalia > Artiodactyla > Delphinidae > Globicephala > Globicephala melas. The sequence continues at coordinate 17,627,243 of NC_083329.1, forward strand.
TGTCACACACGTGGTAAAAGTGAGTCAGAGGGGATTCCATTCTCTTCTGGCCTAAGGTACGTTCTAAATGGCAGGCTCCCAGGTCACGTCCATTGCCATCCCCCAGCGTGATATACTGGCAGGGACTATTTCTCAATGCTCTTTTCCTCCCATATGTTTGAGTTATTCTAGCAGCCGGAATCACTGTGCTTAAAAATTAAATATGAGTCAGGAATGCAATTTGTCTGTGAGTAACAGAAAAAAAAGATTTCAGTGGCTTAAAATCCAGAGGTGTGTGATTGGTAATGTGGGGTTTGGACATTAAATTACAGAGCAAATGGGGGAAAAAAGTGAAAAAGAAGAAGTGCCAGCTGTATCTGTTCCGTTTTACTAGGAAAGAAACACTTCTCCAGAAATCCTCAAGTTTGATTTTCTCTTAGGTGTCACTGCCCAGAACTGGGTCATAAGACCATCTTGGCTGCAGGGGACAGTTAGACTATTAGAGAACAAGATTATCATAATTAACTCAGATACTTTGATTCACTCTTTTCTCGGGGCTGGGCAAGAGATCACTCCGAATAAAATCAGGCTTCTAATAGCCAGGACCCCACAAGGAATGGGTATTGGACAGACAGGTCTCATTGCCTGCCCCAAATCAACTGAGTTGTAGAAGCCACAGGCTACTGAACTTGAGGCTGATTTTTGAATCTTTTGGGACACAATTATCAAACAGCTGTGTGTAAGTCTCCTAGGCTATCTTATCCTATGCTGCCTGGCGGGCGGTAGGTGTTCTATACATATTTATTAAATAAATGAATGAAGAAAACAAATCTAGAGGAAAGTGGATGATGAGAACAGCATAGATTCAGTAAGAGTAAGTCAGGCCAAACTTTACATCCTTTAAAAGTTTTTGATGGAGTAATTGTTGTATCTGAGATCAGGGCGTGTCATAGATATTTTGTCATTGGATTTCAGCAAGTCAGTTGACACTGTTCCTCATAATATTCTTGCAGAGAAAAAAAAGCACACATCACAATTTGACGGATGTAGCTGAAGCAAAACTTAGTGAGAAGTTTATAGCACTAATATATTTGTATTAGAAAAGAAGACAGGTCTCAACTCAAATCACTGATCTCAGGGTGGTATTTCAAGGTGTTGAGTCCCAGCCTTTATAAGGTGTGTTTTCACCATCATTCAGTTCAGAGTACTTTCTAATTTTCATTCTGATTTATTTATTCTTTAAACGGTGGGGTGTTTATTCTGTTTGTTTTTGTTTTTTAGAAGCATGTTAGTTTCCAAATATTTGGGGATTTTCCAGATACCTCTAAGTTAATGATTTCTAATTTCCATTGTGGTCAGAGTATGTTTTATGTGATTTGAATCCTTATAAACCTATTGAGACTTGTTTTATGACAGGTTTTACCAAGACACGTTCCGCATTCACTTGAAAAAATGATATCCTATCTATGCGTGTAGTGTTCTATAAATGTCAATTAGGCCAAGTTGGTTGACAGTATTGTACAAGCCTTGTATATCTTTACTGATTTTCTGCCTAATTGCTCAGTTATGGAAACAGAGGTGCTGAAATTACTGTTTATAATCATGGATTTTTCTATTTCTCCTTGAAAGTCTGTCCGTTTTTGATTCATATATTTGGAAGCTTTGTACTAGATGCATGAATATTTAGAATTGTTTCTTCCCCTTGATGGATTGACTCCTTTATCATTATGAAATGATCCTCTTTATTTCCGGTAATATTCTTTGTATTGAAATCTACTTTGTATGATATTAATATAACCACCCATATTTCTTCTGATTATCATTAGCCTGGTACATTGTTTTTCAATCGTTTAACTTATTTGTCTTTATATTTAAAGTGATTTTTTTTTCTTTTTATAGATGGCATACAGTTGGTTCTTGCTTTTTTCTCCAGTCTGACAATCTTTGCCTTTTAACTGGGGTGATTACTTATATGCATGAATTTAAATCTACCATCTTGCTATGTGTTTTTTCTTTCTCAATCCATTTTTCTTTCCTTTCTCCTCATTTACTGCCTTCTTTTGGATTCGAGTGACTTTTTTTTTTTTTAATGATTCTGCTTTATTTTCTTCATTGATGTATTAGCTACAACTCTTTGTTTTACTTTTACGGCAGTTGTTTTAAGAGTTGGAGTATACATCTTTACCTTCAAGTATATTACACCACGTTATGCTTAGTATAAGAATATTACAACAACAGATACTTCCCCCTTTCTGGATGTTGTGCAGTCATCATACATTTTATTTCTACATATATCATAACCCCCCCAAATATTGTTTTTATTTTTGCATTAAGCTATTATCTTTTAAAAGAGTTTTAAAAGGGAAAAAAATTATTTTCCTACAGATTTATGATTTCTTGAGCTCTTAATTCCTTTATGTAGATTCAAATTTCCATCTGGCTCTATTTTCTACCTGAAGGAGTTTCTTTTAACATTGCTTGTATTGTCTGCTGGTGGCGAATTCTTTCAGCTTTTGTGTGTCAGATATGTCTTTATTTTGTCTTGTGTTTGAGATACATGTTTGGGGAAAGAATTCTAAACTGACAGTTTTCTTTCTGAGTACTTTAAAGATGGTGCTTCACTGTCTTCTCATTTGCATATTCCTGATGAGAAGTCTCCTGACATTCTGATCTTTGTTCCTCTGCACTGTAATGTGTCTTTTTTCCTCTGTTTTTAAGATTTTTCACTTTATCACTGGTTGTAAGCAATTTAATTGAGATGTTCTTTGGTATAGTTTTCTTCTTGTTTCTACTTAGAGTTTGTTGAGCTTCTTGGATTTGTGAATTTATAGTTTTAATCAAATATGGGAAGTTTTCAGCCATTATTTTTTCAAATATGTATTTCTGATATTTCTCCTTTTCTTCAGGGATGCCAGTTGCATATATATTAAGCTCACTGATACTCTGTTCATTTCTAGTTTCAGTCTTTACTTTTTTCTATTTGTGTTTCATTTTGGATAGTTTCTATTGCAACATTTTCTGGTTCTTTTTTTTTTTTCCAGTAACGTCTAACTTGCTGTTCATCCTGTACAAGTGATGTGTGCATGTGTGTGTGTTAAAAATCTCAGACAATGGTTTTATAATATCTAATGTTTGATTTGGGTCTTTTTTAAGTTTTCCACATCTCTGCTTAACTCAATCTTGCCTCTACTTTCTTGGACTTACAGAATATAGTTGTAAGTATGTTTTAGTGTCCTTATTTACCAGTTCTATCATCTCTGTCATTTCTGGGACTTTTTCAGTTAATTAATTTTTCTCCTCATTGTGGTTCATTCTTTCCTGCTTCCTTTTGCATCCCTGATGATTTTTTTTTTTTTTTTCGGTATGCACACCTCTCACTGTTGTGGCCTCTCCTGTTGTGGAGCACAGGCTCCGGACGCGCAGGCTCAGCGGCCATGGCTCACGGGCCCAGCCGCTCCGCAGCATGTGGGATCTTCCCGGACCGGGGCACGAACCCATGTCCCCTGCATCGGCAGGCAGACTCTCAACCACTGCGCCACCAGGGAAGCCCATCCCTGATGATTTTTGATTGGAAGAGTAACATTGTGAATTTTACATTGTTGGGTGCTGGATATTTTTGATATCCTTTAAGTATTCTTGTACTTTGTTTTGGGATATTTTGTTCTTGTGAAGTTTGATCCTTTGGGGGCTGCCTTTTAAGATTTGTTAGGTAGGTCCAGAGAAGTTTTACTCTACGGTTAATTTTACCCCACTACTGAGGCAAGACTATTTGAGTTGCGAATTATGGGATTTTCCAGGCCTTATTCCTGGTCCCATATGTTCACTGGTTATCTTTTCACTCTGCCTTGTGGGAAGAGGCACACCTCTCTGGTACTCTACTCCCAATTCCAGCTGTTTTGGCCTTCCTGGTCTCCCAGTTCTAGCTTCTCAACTCAGAAAGTCTACCTAGCTCTCCCTGGATTACCCCTGTCTGCACTATAGCCTGGCAACTCTTTCTAGGCAGTAGGCTGAGGCAATCATAGTGCTTAACCTCATTCACTTCCTTTCCCTTATGGACCACAGTCCTGCACTGCTTGCTGTTTTATATATTTTGCTTTTTAAAAAAAATTTTTTTTATTGTTGTTGTCATCTTAGCAGGAGAGTAAATTCAATCCTTCAGTCCTTGTTGCTCCACCTTGGCTGACTAGATTGGATCTGGATTACTATAAGTTATTGTGGTTCTGTTGATAAAAGACTGCCTAGGGTGTCACTTGCTTCCAAAACAGTTCTCATTTAGTAATCTGTGCACTGCAGTCCACATCTCCTCCAAGTACCGTAAACTCTTGTGCAGTGGGTGTTGCAGAAGAGTTGCCTACAAATGAAGTTTATATAAGAACCTAATTTTCCCCTCTGGCTTACACTTTAATTCCCGTGGTGCTCTACATCATTTCTCATTACTTTCTCTTTAACAGTGACTTCACATCCTGTGACTTTCCTGTATTTTCTCCCCTCCTTTTCTTTTTCTTTCTTTCTTTCTTTCTTTTTTTAATGTCAGGGGTCAGTAATCTGTACACAAATTTCATGATATTTTGGGATGAGAATTCATCTTATTCTAGTCATCATAGGCCTTAAATACTTAGGTGTGTGCTTAGAGCTAAGGTGTGTGAGGGGGCGTTGAATAAAGACAGGGTCCTTGACTTCAAGAAGCTCAAAATCTTTTTTTAAATGAATAACAATTCCTGCTGCTTTGAATTGTCTTGGGATGGATTTACAAACAGAAGTAGGAAGTGCCAGAGAAAGAACTCTTGTTTTACTTCTTGTTCCTTAGCTTCAACAAGTAGTTACTGTGTTTACTGTTATGTATTTACTATAACAAAGTATCATAGTGTTACCTAAGAAACAGGCACTGGGACTTCCCTGGCCGTCCAGTGGTTAAGGCTTTGCCTTCCAATGCAGGGGGTGTGGGTTGGATCCCTGGTGGGGGAGCTAAGATCCCATGTGCCTTGTGGCCCCAAACCCAAAATGTAAAACAGAAGCGATATTGTAACAAATTTAGTAAAGACTTAAATGACAGTGTGTTTATGGAGGGCTGGAGACATCAGGGAAGTCTTGGAGTCCTAGTTCAACACAGAACTTGTCAAATTTAGCTGAGAGAGGTGTGAGCACAGTTAGGAGTATGAGGGCCCAGGGCTTGACAAGGGACGATGGGAGAGGCTGAAGCAGGGGCTCTTGATGGAGAACAGTGGGAAAAGTAGAGGCCTCTCTGTGTAAGCCTTAGATGCCAGGCTCAGGCATTTGGACTGTGGGAGCTGTGGATGGTTTTTGATGGATGGACATGGGCAGAGATTGTTTGGAAGAGAGGGTTAGGGTTCATGTGTGCAGAGGAGATGAGGACTGGTGGCAGAGGCGTGACGGCAGGGATTATGCCTTAACGATCTTTGTACCGTCTGCTAGTTCATAGTTAATGCTTGTTGCTTAAGTGCATGTAAAAGGTTATCTTTTCCCTTCTAAATTGCTAATCTCTTGATAACCACTGGCCTTGTCAATGGTACGACAAATACTGTGAAAGAAACTCTTTGTGCCCCTTGTTAATTTGTTTCAAGGACCAAAGGCAGAGAAATTTGGACTCGGGCTCGTCCAAGCCTTATTTATTTCTCTTTTAATTCCTTATATTCTTCCTTTAGGAAAAGGCACTCAGCCACTGTTTGGAAAACTACACAACAGGGTCATTCCCAATCCCTACCTCTCTCATGCCCAATAAATTCTGCAGTCTTACAAATCTCATAAAAAGACAGCCCACGTGCAGGCTCCCAGGACAGCCGGGCGGAGATACAAACTTCTAGAGGAACAGAGCTCACACAACGCAGATGCACCCACACTCACGTGACTCAGCGCCCAGGCAGAATCACCGCGCGTTTAGGCAGCACACGCCGTACCTGGCCACACAAACACACTTGCGGGCACACCTTCTACTCTCGGACCTATCCCCAGTGCCCGAGGCCACGAGCCGCGCAGAGCCCCGGCCGCTGGGCCCTGACGCCTAGCCCCAGCCCTGGCCCTCCCGGAAGTGGCTGGCCCTCGTCTGCGCTCGTCACCCCCAGGCGCCGATTGCGTCATCATGGCGCGACGTTGCAGCAGCGCCGGCGGAGGCTTGAAGTGCGGGCAGCTGCAGAGGAGAAGCCGGCGGAGCCGAGGGTGCGAGCGGCCAGGGCGGGAGCGGGCTGAGGGAGGCTGCTCGCGCCGGGAGCGCCGGGACAGGTGCGTGGTCGCCCTCTCACCGGGCCCGGCGCTACTCCAGCAAGCTGCCGGGCGGTCCGCTCCCCCCGGCCCTCTCCCTCGAGCTCCCGGATTCCCCCTGAGAGATGGGCCCGGCTCGTGCCGGCGTGGGGGGTCGGGCTTTTTCTCTCCCCGGGAGACCGGGCTGCGGCAGGTTTCCCCTGGGCGAGAGGGAAGTCCCTGTGGGCTCAGTCCCCCGCGCACCGGAAGGGCACGTGGAGTCATTGGCTTTGGCGTTGAGGCAGCAAGCGTGCTCTGGGAGCAGCTGGTGCTGGGGACAGTCCGTTGACAGATGACCACTGATTGAACTGAGCACTCACTGTGCGTCAGACACTGTGCCAGGCGTCTTAGGGGTATTATCCAGTCCTCCCAGCAACCCAGGAGGTAAGATTTATCATATCATGCCCATTTTCCAGATGGGGAAACCAAGGCATGGAAGTTAACCAACTCGTCCAAAGTCACACAGATGGTAAGCAGGGGGGATTCGAACTCTGATCTGTTTGGCTTCAGAGCTGGCCCTCCTGCCTCTGTCGCTTTTAAAACCCACAGTTGGCTCCCCTCAGCCCACAGCCTGGCGCCTCCAGGATTCTCTTTTTTTTTTTTACGGGGGGGTGTACTTTTCAACCTTGGACAAACGTGGGGAGGGAGGGGTGAAGCGTGGACTTCCTATTGGCACAAGACTGTTTCCACCTCTCGTCCTGCCCTCATCACAGGGGCCAGACGAGTCTTCATTTTCCCAGGCAGCAGCTGGCTCTGCCGGTTGTAGTTACATTCTGCACCTGAAACTGATAGCTGAGTTTTATAATACAGAAGAGCTTTCCTCCCAGGTGCATTGCTTTACTATTCCCTCCCCTCGCCTATTATGGTAGATTGCTACTCACATAAAATTGTTAAGAATGTGTATAGTCATGCTGAGGATAACAGTTACCACTGTAAATCCACGTGGGGATTGTAAAGAAATCGGCATCTGCCCTCCAAGGAACACTGTTAACTTGGACATGATCTTTCAGGGTTTTAAAGGACTAATTTAAGGCCAGGTGAGAAATAGTCAAATGCTAAAATAATTTGAGAATTATGTTAGAAAATTCTTATATCTTAAGTTAATATCTATTTTCTTTAGCAGTTCACTGTTAGTGAACATTTTTTCCTAGGGTAGGAAAAGGCTTATTGAAAAGATATGAAAACTTATAAATCAGATATTTTAGAACAGTGTACTTTTGTCTTAGAGCTGTGTAGATGTATTAAAATTGCAAACATCATTTCATTTAAGGCAGCACAGAAAATTCAGAGCTTAATTCAGTTGAAGTGGGAAACTTGAGAGGTGCTCTCATTACCGTTACCCATTTTACATTGCACAGTGTGTATGACGAAGAATTCCCAGCACATAATTTTTCAAAAGTATGTACTTGTGTGCATACATGTAACTTTAATTTAATAAATGCGTATCTTCATACTTCCAGGAACTATTCAGTTACACAGGTGAAATAATTGTTTGTCACATACCTGAAATCAGCTGTTATTGACCCTCGTGAATTCATAGCTGTTTTGTTCATGAAGTCCAAAGATAACGAATGTTGTTTTTTGTTTTTTTTTAAAATCAGGATGGCCTGGATTCATATATACACATCAAAGTCCTTTTTTACACATTGACTAAACATGGGGAAGTCCTCCATAGTTCATTTGACATCCTATCATGGGGCAAAATAATATAGAAATCAGAATTTTGAGTTCTAGTATTTGCTCTCTGGATCCCTCATTAACTTATACGGTATACATTTTTTTATAGCGCATGATTTGGGAGTTACGCTTTGTGACATGGATGAATCTGCACTGACCCTTGGCATGATAGATGTTTCTTATTTGCCCAATTCATCTGAATACAGTATTGGTCGATGTAAGCATGCAAGCGAGGAATGGGTAAGTTTAAGATACAGGTTAAAAGCATTCAGCCTAAAGATGTTCATTTCAGTGTGTATGAAGGTGGAAACACTGGAAGCAACAGAAATTCAAAAAGAGGTTAATAGCTACAGAAACTACCTCCAGCTGTTAGAAGATTTGTTTATGAAGTCTAATATTTAAAAATTCTTATGATATTATGTTATTGGGAAGAGAAAATTGAGTAGGAAATTTAAGTACAGTGATTATGTTAAAAAGCAATAGGAAAAAAAACCTATTAGTTGTTTTGGGTGGTGTAATTATAAAGAGATTTTTTTTTCTTTTTGTATCTGTTTTCCATGATTGCATTTCACAAGTGTGAATTTTGTAATGGAAGTAAACTTTATTTCAAAAATTGAAAATAGGAGATTTTAGTATGTATCTCAATCCAAAGGGCATGCTTTTTTTTTTTTTGTATTGTTTTCCCTATGTCAATATAACATGGCATGTTTTAAATGTTTCCTGAGCACTATCTGCTTTAGATAAAAAATGATGTTGGAGTTTTGGGTGGTTTTTTGGTTTATTTTTGAGAATGTGATATCAGTGGGATTTGAGCAACTGATGAACTCAAAGTTAAGAGAAAATTATTTAAAACAGAAGAGCAGAGTTTGACCCTAATTGGATAGTATGGCTATAATTTAAATTCCAGACTTTAAACTCTCTTGTTAGGATAAAGGAATATTATATAAGTTTACCTTGTTTTTCATTTAAAGTAAAATATTTTAAACCGTATTATAACAACTTGTTTACTCTGGGTAAGGCTTTTGTCGTTCTTTTGTGGGAGTGTGTGATTTAAGAGGGAGTGAGGTGAATTGTTAGCATAGGGCTCCCGGAGTCTGACTTTATTCCTTCTGCTACTGTCAGAAGGCTATCTGACCTTTTATAACTTAGTTTTTAAACCTTTGAATGCTGCTTTGAGTGTTGCCAGCTATTGCTATGCTTAGGTGCTCAATTTTTGCTTATGTTCGCAGTGTTGGTCGTAGAGGGAGCACCTTGAATGAAAAATCACTCTGAGAAACACATGCCACCAAAAAGAAAATATGTCAGAAGTTTCTCTTCTATCTGAACTAGCTTAGAGATCAAGTGGACAAGTATAATTTTCTTGTTACTGACACACTATTTTTTCTTAATATTTATTAGGGTGAGTGTCGTTTCAGACCGACTGTCTTCAGATCTGCAACCTTGAAGTGGAAAGAAAGCCTAATGAGCCGGAAAAGGCCCTTTGTAGGAAGATGTTGTTATTCCTGTACTCCCCAGAGCTGGGTAAGAATGCTGCCTTTAATACCTTTGTTGACCTTTAATAAACAGAGTGAAATATGTGACACAGGTTTCCAACTTTGTGTGAATTTTATTATTGTGTAGTCTTAATGGACTTAATGCATTTTTAGAACTTAGGCCCATCTTTATAAACCAAATATTCCAAGTAAAGATGTTGACTCAGTTTTTCTTTCCATTCATTTATTCAGTGAATGTTGGTCTAATAGTTGATGCCAGGCTATATTTTGTTTTGTTTTTTCATTTTAATGTGACTTTAGAGGGAGAGTAGATCTTACTTTAAGATAACCCTTCCAAAGAGTTGGTGGGAACCTTCATGTAACTTCAAGATGTTGCAATTTAGCACTGAAAGTTAAAAGTCCTAGCAAGATGGATGAGAGAGAGAGTGCGCGCGCCCGCGAGAGAGAGCTCACACATGAGCGTGGAGCAGGACAGAATAAGAAATTAAAGCAGTGGCTTTGCCCTTTTGCTAAGTGTCTGTTCCTGCGGTGGAGGGAGTGAGGGGTTTCGGTTGACTCTGTGATAGGGAAGGATGGTTACTAGAATGTTATGATGAAGATTTAGGAAGGAGTGTGCATGTGCTTGTTGTTCGTATTTGATGGAAAAAACAAGCCATACAAAATCTTCCACATTAGAGTGTAGTGTTTGGGAAGAGTCGATTGGATGAGAAGTATGCTTCTGAGGGCATTTTGCCAGAGGGATGAGTTAGCACAGGAATGTAGACTCTAATGTGGCTGTGTTCTAAGGCAGTAGACTTACCTTTTAAAACGTATAACTGGATGGTAAGCTCTCTCTGGGATGGGCCAGTTACCAGGACATGTAAGTGCCATTTATTAACCCTGCAATTTATAGAAGTTGCTTATAACCTGCGTGAACAGCTAACAGTGCTGTGAGAATTCTCCACTCAGGTTTGGCTTGGCAGAAAGTCTTGTATAAGGAATTTACTAATCTGAGAGAGATTTGTGTGATACCCAAGCAGTTTATGTTAAATATTCAGGTCTGCTCAAGAATATCTTGATAGAAATATTGTTCCTCTTAAATCACAAGTGCCTTGTTGCAAGATTATGGTGGAAGTGAAGGATCATGGACATTTTCTAGTCTAGGAGTAAGGCCAGTTCAGATTAATAGGCCAGTAGAAATAAAGATTTAAATAGATCATGTGGCTTTTCTTTTTAGATCTGGCATCTCATCTAATTCTAATTTTGAATGCTTAAAAGATCAAAACAATACCTTAACTCTAATGTGTTCTTCAGTCAGAAGAGAGTGTAAGAAATTATTTGGTGGTGGTGATGGTCTGGGGTGGGGATAGGTGAGTAGTATAACAGATAATTGATTTTTGCCTACGTATAGTACCTGATAGAGCTAAACTTGATCTTATATTCTTCCATGGCATGTTTTTCTAAAATAATTTTTGTTTGACAGTATTTTTGTAGTAATTTTTTGACATTTGCTACCCTTTCTATGAAATCCTATTTTCCTTTTCTCTAAGGAGATATCACTTAAGTATTTTGACATCTTTTATTGAGGGTACATTGTGCTTTCTCAGCATTTATTTGTGGAAAGTTTACCTTTTTGCCCCCATTGTTAAAGTTATGGCCTTTCTCTTTTTAGCAGAGCTATTTCTGGATTATCTTTCAAGATTACCTGTAAAGAGGGTGACCTTTAGCCATATGTTTTCTCATTAAGTAGACAGTCATTTTAGGGGAATAGAAAGACCACATTCTTTGAAGCAAGATCTGGGATTGAATCCTAAACTTCTGCAAGCCTCAGTTTTCCTATCTATAAAATGGGGATAATAATTCTTATGTGTCAGGATTATTGGGAGATTTAGTAATCTCACAATAACTACATGATACTTAGCATAGTATTTTTGTATTTTGAAAACACTGAAATCTCCAGTTTTCCTGTCAATGACTTAAGCTGTCTCTGGCTTTAACTCTTTTTGGTTGGGGATGGGGAGTAGGGCAGGAAAGTGAGAGACAGTAGTTCCTTTGAAAGCTGCTGATGATTAGTTTTGAGTTTGTGACCTTCTTAGAAGGCTAAAAAGTAGTTTTCAATAAAACACCATTTTTCTTCATCTCAGATTTTTGAAGCAATGCCTTACTTTATGCTTGAATTATAAAAGTCCTCAAGAACTAATAATGTGAGTCCTTCACCAGCAATCCAGTCATATATTTATGTCTAATTTTATTTTGTTTTATGTAGGATAAATTTTTCAACCCCAGTATCCCATCTTTGGGTTTGCGGAATGTTATTTATATCAATGAAACTCACACAAGGTAAAAAGACATTTCTTATACTTCTAATGCATGTCAAGAGAAAAATTCCATAATAACCAGTTAACACACTTTAAGATGAATCTCTTTATTTATTTTTTTTAGAGTTAATAAGATACTAACTTCTGACACAAAAGGCTTTATCTAAAAATTGGAACCTGAGAAGACCTATTGCTATTTCCTGCTGTAATTATATAATATTTTCATGAGCATGTATATATCACTTCTGGCTTTCTTTACCTTATTCAGATATTGATGCTGCAGCTGAAATGTGCCAAAATGTGACAGAGATATGTGTGAGGAGAGGTGTAGGTTTGAATGTCTTATGATCTATTATTATTTTATACCTCAAAGAAAGTGTAACTTTTTGAAATCTACCTATCTACAGAGATTTGGAAGATATTTTTCTCTATTGAACAGATGTTCTTTGATTTATTATTAGCTTAAGACTTTTCTTAGAATTCTTACTTCCAAATTCCAGGCATATGGGGATAGGCTGTTAGGCATCAGAGTGGGAGAAAAGAGGCTTTGTTCTAAGTGAATTTAGTCTAGGGGATGAGGAAAGAGGGGGAATGTCTGCGAGACAAGAGAGAAACGGCAGCCAAAAATGCTACCAGTCCTTATAATTCTAAGATTAAATGCCTGGAGTAGGTCAGTAGTAGGCTCAGGTGATGAGAAATACACAAAATTCCATTAAAAAACTGATCCAAGAAGTCAAATACTTAAATTTTAAGTCTTTCTGATTTTACTACTCATATTTTGATGATGATATTATAAGTGAGCATGATGATATTTGGGTATAAAGTTTTTTTTTAAATAGAACTAAAGTCAAGGGATGTGTTTTTTCTAATTTCCATGCTACCCTTTCTTCTCTCTCTCTCTTGCTCTCAAGTTTAAAGGAAAGAGGAGAAATTTCTTTTTCCTTTGGTTGACATGATTAAGATCCTAAGCAAAGGAATCCCATTGAGTCTTTTCTTTATGTAAGTAGATATTTTACATACAAAACCGAGGAGTTCATTTGTGGTCCTCAGTTGGAGGCAGTTAAGAAAAAAAAGCATATGAGATACACATACACACACACACACACTTTTTAGCATATGTTGTATTGACCAGGCAGTGTGGAACTATTCAGTGTAATAAGCTACCTGTGCAAGTGAGTTGGCTATTTAGCTCTTCTGTGTGTTGCATGAAGCATAGCCTAAACATTTTTACACACACACACACACACACACACACACACACACACACACTGCTTTCAGTCCATTGTGAAGGGATTTCATCAAGAGTTTGGACTTTGTACATTCCAGTAATAGTTTTGAAAATATTCACTGATAGAAGAGTTTAGAATTAAACACTTAACATATTGGGCTAAGTTTTCAGAGAAATGAGACACAGGAAAGGAGGAAGAAAAAGAATGTCAGGAAGGAGAGATGAAGGAACTTTTTTTTTTTTTTTTTTGGTGGTACACGGGCCTCTCACCACCGTGGCCTCTGCCGTTGCGGAGCACAGGCTCCGGACACGCAGGCTCAGCGGCCATGGCTCATGGGTCCAGCCGCTCCGTGGCATGTGGGATCTTCCGGGACCAGGGCACAAACCCGTGTCCCCTGCATCAGCAGGCGGACTCTCAACCACTGCGCCACAAGGGAAGCCCCCTCAAATTACTTTTCCTCAATTGAAGGCTTTTTGGATCTTTCCAGAATTACTTTATAATTGAAATCTTCTACTGTTTATATGCTTATCATTATGGAGGACATGATAATGAGGCATTATATAATCATTACAAATGGTTTCAAATCACCACATAATGGAAGCTTGTAGCATTCTTATTCTAGATCCCTGTCCTTAACCCCCGTCCAGATAACACATAGTCACTGTCCCTGATGGGAGTATGTCCTGTTCCCTAGGTATGCTGAATGTGCTTTCAAAAAAGCTACCCAAACAGTAAGAACTTCCGGCTTCATAAGCGCAGAGCACAAATATTCAGACCACTGTTTAGTTTCCTTGACTTCTCTCAACTGATCAACTTTGTCAATTCAATTTGACAGTCAGTGATCACCTTAGAAGAATTACTGTAATAACAACAAAATAGCCCTTCATCGTAGGAAAAGACTCCCAAATTATTTTTTATGGCCCATAGCTATAGATATAAGCTATATAGCTTATATATAAAGCATTCAACATATTTGGTTTTTCAAATGGTATTAAAGTAAGATGCTTTTATTTCTTTTGTTTTTATATTTGGATTATTAGTTTGCGGAGTAACACTATTCAAGCATTAATACATAAATTCCAAGTTTAAGTTTTAGCTGAGAGTACATGAAGGAAATTAGAAATAAAACTGTCTGCATAGCATCCTGAACTACTTACTAAGGAGAATTTGCTACAGGAATAGATGAAATGAGGATTTGTTTTTACAGGAGGGGAACCTGTGTAGTTTAAGCAACTTGTTTTAGGTATTCCCAGACTACTTCTCTGCTAAATCATTTTCACGTTGCAGGCATCGAGGATGGCTTGCAAGACGTCTTTCTTACGTGCTTTTCGTTCAAGAGCGAGATGTCCATAAAGGCATGTTTGCCACCAACGTGACTGAAAACGTACTGAACAGCAGTAGGTAAGGGTGGGACGCTGCTGTAAAGGGGAAATGTAGGTATGGGTGGTGGGTGTAGGGAAGTAATTTCCTTTATCAACCTTTAGTTTCTCTGGGACTCTGTCTCAAGAGGTGTTTGTGTTTCCAAACGTTCAATGTTCAAGCTCCAGAAGAAAGCAAGGAAAGGCAAGAGAACAGATGGTTTTGGTGCCATGTGGGAATAGCAGTCTTGTTTCATGCATTAATAATTGAATGGGCTTCTAATAAATGAAAGGCGAGTTGGAGTTCAGATATGCACATATTTCCAGAGTTCTCTGTTAAGTGTTCTGTAATATGAATGTTTGGGACGATGCATTTCCTATTTTATAGCCAGAAGAGAAGCGAGTTTGATATTTCTGTCAAATAATTGTTAAGTACCTGGGCACAAATTCTTGTATTAGAAAGTCATTATTAGAAATTTTAAGAGAATGAGATAAGTGTCCTTGCCCTCAGAGGATCTTGCTTAAAAATGGAAGAGACTGACTTGAACTCAAAAGGATTGGGGAAATCGTTGTGAAGCTCAGCCATTAGCCTATGGGAGTTTGGGTGAAGGTTGGTTTCTATTCCACCTCATTGTTGTGGCCTGTGTTAGACACCTACCTGGATTTGGGAAGCTGGAGACCAGAGTGGATTGAAAGATGCTTAGAAATGCAAGCCCAGTGGTATGGTTGTTCAGGGCTGAACAGTAGTGGCACGTAGTAGGTACTTTTATATTTATTGAATAAATGAGTGAATAGTTGATAATGGAGATATAATAATTACATGAATTACTTGCGAAAACATTCCTGGCTGTATTGAAATAAATGCTATTCATGGAATAGAATTAGGGATGGTGCATAAGTGTCATGTGGAATTGATCTTTCTGTAGTAACGAATGATGGGGTTCTGTGGAGTTTTGCTGTACACTAGCCTAAAATCAGCAACACTGGGAGAAAAAAACAATTATTTGAAACTCCCTTGGATTATTATATATTCTGTTTTCTAGATAAAGCCCCTCAAGTATGTTTCATTCCATCCAGATATTTTGAGTAATAACTAGGATTTTAGAAGTGATTTAAGGAGGTTTAAACCTCATTCGTTCTTCCCTAAGTCATGTGGAAGATTTACAAGACTGGGTTAAATCTTCGCTTTTACCTTACTGCTTACTGGTCTGTGCTATTTAAATCTAGAGCTGTGCCTTTTTAAAATTACTGGTTTGATTTGGAAAATACTTGTAAATATTTATGTCCACCTTTGATCCCTCCTAGAGAGTTTTACAAATAGTTCCACTAATAAGCCACAATGTAAATGAATAATAAGTTTGGTATTCAAAAGAAAAATCACACATTACTTGGGCAAATGGGCTTGGGATACCTCTGAATTATATGCCTAAAGGGATAATCTTCCTTTTCTTCCTTTCTGCCACAGTGTAACTGTGCCCCTCACAGCATAACTGGAACATTCGAATTCACATAGTTGCTACCCAGTGAATTTGAATTAAATTTTCAAATCTGCCTTCCAGCTTCCTCAGGAATTCATTGATTTAGGAATATAATATCCTTAATATTTAATAGACAGCCAAGGAAAGCACTTCTAACTTGAGCTTATTTTCTTGTGTTATCACATAAAAGAGAAAGTATATTTTGTTTTGTGATTTGTTATCTGTAGTTTAGAAAATAATACAGAATGTAGCATAGAGCCAGTTACATTGTCTGTCTTTCCACTTTGAAATCAGAGTACAAGAGGCAATTGCCGAAGCGGCTGCTGAATTAAACCCTGATGGTTCTGCTCAGCAGCAATCAAAAGCTGTTAATAAAGTGAAAAAGAAAGCCAGAAAGATCCTTCAAGAAATGGTTGCCACTGTCTCACCGGCCCTGATCAGGTATAAAAAGCAAAGCAGAAAACTTTCAGCAAGAGTCATCCTGTTTTGAGCAGACAGGACTGAACCGTTGCACTTTCCTAGCACAATGCTCTTGGTCCAAAAGAGGTTTTATCATATTCTGATGTTAAAAACCAACTCCTCTTTTTATTCTTTTTTTTTTTGCGGTGCGCGGGCCTCTCACTGTTGTGGCCTTTCCCATTGCGGAGCACAGGCTCCAGACGCGCAGGCTCAGCGGCCATGGCTCACGGGCCCAGCCGCTCCACGGCATGTGGGATCCTCCCGGACCGGGGCACGAACCCGTGTCCCCTGCATCGGCAGGCGGACTCTCAACCACTGAGCCACCAGGGAAGCCCTTTTTATTCTTTAACTGTCATGAGAAGTAGCACTTGGGAGGTTTCAAGGTGCATTAATCTCTGTCAGCTGTTACCAGCCATTGTAGTACTGCTGACATCTTCTAGACTAGTTGTGAGCTGGGTTTCACGTGCCCATGTCTTTTTGTTTTCTCTCAGTTTTATTGAGATATAACTGACATACAGCACTGTATAAATTGAAGGTGTACAGCATAATGATTTGACTTACATATGTCATGAAATGATTACCACAATGAGTTTACTGAACATTCATCATCTCATATAGATACAAAATCAAAGATATAGAATGAAATTTTTTTTTTCTTGTGGTGAGAACTCTTAGGATTTACTCTTAACAGTTTTCATACATAACATACAGCAGTGTTAATTATATTTATTGTGTTGTATGTTACATCCCTAGCACTTATTTATCTTATAACTGGAAGTCTGTATCTTTTGACTACCTTCGTCCAATTCCCCCTTCCCCCACCACCTCTGGTAACCACAAATCTGATCTCTTTTTTTGAGTTTGTTTGTTTTGGAAGTATAATTGATCTACAACACTATGTTAGTTCCTGTTATATGACATAGTGATTCAATATTTCTGTACATTTCAAAATGATCACCACTATAAGTTTAGTTATGATCTGTCAACATACGAAGATATTACATAGTTATGAACTGTGTTCCCCATGTTACATTTCATACTTGTGATTCATTTATTTTACAACTGAAGTTTGTACCTCTTAATCTCCCTCACCTATTTCTTACATTCCCAACTGCCTCTCCTCTAGCGACCACCTGTTTTTTTTCTATATCTATAACTGTTTTATTATGTTGTTTTGATTTTTAGATTCCATACTGTATAAGTGAAATCATACAGTATTTGTCTTTCTCTGTCTGACTTTTTTCACTTAGCATAATGTCCTCTAGGTCCATCCATGTTGTCACATATGGCAAAATTTCATTCTTTTTTTATGGCTGAGTAATATTCCATTGTGTGTTTTTGGGTATATGTGTGTACATACCACATCTTCTTTATCCATTCGTCTGTTGATGGGCACTTAGGTTGCTTCCATATCTTAGCTATTATAAATAATGCTGCAGTGAACATAGGGGTGCATATATGGCTTCTAATTAGTGTTTTCATTTTCTTCAGATAAATACCCAGGAGTGGAATTGTTGCATTATATGGTAGTTGTATTTGTAATTTTTTGAGGAATCTCCATATTCTTTTCCATAGTGGTTACCCTAATGTACATTACCACCAACAATGTACAAGGGTTCCCTTTCCTCTACATTCTCCCCAACACTTGTTATTTGTTGTCTTTTTGATAATAGCTATTCTGAGATCATATCTCAGGGGTGAGATCATATCTCATTATGTTTTTTTTTTATATACAGCAGGTTTTTGTAGTTATCCATTTTATACATACTAGTGTATACATGTCAATCCCAATCTCCCAATTCATCACACCACCACCACCCCCCCCGCCACTTTCCCCCCTTGGTGTCCATACGTTTGTTCTCTACATCTGTGTCTCAATTTCTGCCCTGCAGACCGGTTCATCTCTACCATTTTTCTAGGTTCCACATATATGCGTTAATATACGATATTTGTTTTTCTCTTTCTGACTGACTTCACTCTGTATGCCAGTCTCTAGATCCATCCACATCTCTACAAATTACCCAATTTCATTCCTTTTTATGGCTGAGTAATATTCCATTGTATATATGTACCATATCTTCTTTATCCATTCATCTGTCCATGGGCATTTAGGTTGCTTCCATTTCCTGGCTATTGTAAATAGTGCTGCAGTTAACATTGGGGTGCATGTGTCTTTTTGAATTATGGTTTTCTCTAGGTGTATGCCCTGTAATGGGATTGCTGGATCATACAGTAATTCTATTTTTAGTTCTTTAAAGAACCTCCATACTGTTCTCCATAGTGGCTGTATCAATTTACATTCCCACCAACAGTGCAGGAGGGTTCGCTTTTCTCAACACCCTCTCCAGCATTTGTTGTTTGTAGATTTTCTGATGATGGCCATTCTAACTGTTGTGAGGTGATACCTCATTGTAGTTTTGATTTGCATTTCTCTAATAGTTAGTGATGTTGACCAGCTTTTCATGTGCTGCTTGGCCATCTGTATGTTCTCTTTGGAGAACTGTCTGTTTAGCTCTTCTGCCCATTTTTGGATTGGGTTTTTCTTTTTTTTAATATTGAGCTGCATGAGCTGTTTATATATTTTGAATATTAGTCCTTTGTCCGTTGATTCCTTTGCAAATATTTTATCCCATTCTGAGGGTAGTCTTTTCATCTTGTTTGTAGTTTACTTTGCTTTGCAAAAGCTTTTAAGTTTCATTAGGTCCCATTTGTTCATTTTTGTTTTTATTTCCATTTCTCTAGGATCAAAAAAGATCTTCCTGTGGTTTATGTCATAGAGTGTTCTGCCTGTGTTTTCCTCTAAGAGTTTTATAGTGTCTGGTCTTACATTTAGGTCTCTAATCCATTTTGAGGTTATTTTTGTGTATGGTGTTAGGGAGTGTTCTACTTTCATTCTTTTACATGTAGCTGTCCAGTTTTCCCAGCACCACTTATTGAAGAGACTGTCTTTTCTCCATTGTATATCCTTGCCTCCTTTGTCATAGATTAGTTGACCATAGGTGTGTGGGTTTATCTCTGGGCTTTCTGTCCTGTTCTGTTGATCTATATTTCTGTTTTTGTGCCAGTACCATATTGTCTTGATTACTGTAGCTTTGTAGTGTAGTCTGAAGTCAGGGAGTCTGACTCCTCCAGCTCCACTTTTTTTCCTCAAGATTGCTTTGGCTATTCGGGGTCTTTTGTGTCTCCATACAAATTTTAAGATTTTTTGTTCTAGTTCTGTGAAAAAATGCCATTGGTAATTTGATAGGGATTGCATTGAATCAGTAGATTGCTTTGAGTAGTATAGTCATTTTCGCAATACTGATTCTTCCAATCCAAGAACATGGTATATCTCTCCATCTGTTGGTATCATCTTTAATTTCTTTCATCAGTGTCTTATAGTTTTCTGCATACAGGTCTTTTGTCTCCCTAGGTAGGTTTATTCCTAGGTATTTTATTCTTTTTGTTGCAATGGTAAATGGGTGTGTTTCCTTAATTTCTCTTTCAGATTTTTTATCATTAGTGTATGGGAATGCAAGAGATTTCTGTGCATTAATTTTGTATCCTGCAACTTTACCAAATTCATTGATTAGCTCTAGTAGTTTTCTGGTAGCATCTTTAGGATTCTCTATGTATAGTATCATGTCACCTGCACACAGTGACAGTTTTACTTCTTCTTTTCCAATTTGTATTTCTTTTTCTTCTCTGATTGCCGTGGCTAGAACTTCCAAAACTATGTTAAATAATAGTGGCAAGAGTGGACATCCTTGTCTTGTTCCTGATCTTAGAGGAAATGCTTTCAGTTTTTCCCCATCGAGAATGATGTTGGCAGTGGGTTTCTCATATATGGCCTTTATTATGTTGATGTAGGTTCCCTCTATGCCCATTTTCTGGAGAGTTTTTATCATAAATCGGTGTTGAATTTTGTCAAAAGCTTTTTCTGCATCTATTGAGATGATCATATGGTTTTTATTCTTTAATTTGTTAATATGGTGTATCACATTGATTGATTTGCATATATTGAAGAATCCTTGCATCCCTGGGAAAAATCCCACTTGATCATGGTGTATGAGCCTTTTAATGTGTTGTTGGATTCCGTTTACTAGTATTTTGTTGAGGATTTTTGTATCTATATTCATCAGTGATATTGGTCTGTAATTTTATTTTTTTTTTGTAGTATCTTTGTCTGGTTTTGGTATCAGGGTTATGGTGAATGAGTTTGGGAGTGTTCCTTCCTCTGCAACTTTTTGGAAGAGTTTGAGAAGGATGGGTGTTCGCTCTTCCCTAAACGTTTGATAGAATTTGTTAGAATTCACCTGTGAAGCCATCTGGTCCTGGACTTTTGTTTGTTGGAAGATTTTTAATCACAGTTTCAATTTCATTACTTGTGATTGGTTTGTTCATATTTTCTATTTCTTCCTGGTTCAGTCTTGGAAGGTTACACCTTTCTAAGAGTTTGTCCATTTCTTCCAGGTTGTCCATTTTATTGGCATAGAGTTGCTTGTAGTAATCTCTTAGGATACTTTGTACTTCTGTGATGTCTGTTGTAACTTCTCCTTTTTCATTTCTAATTTTATTGATTTGAGTCTTCTCCCTCTTTTTCTTGATGAGTCTGGCTAATGGTTTATCAATTTTGTTTATCTTCTCAAAGAACCAGCTTTTAGTTTTAATGATCTTTGCTATTGTCTTCTTTGCTTCTATTTCATTTATTTCTGCTCTTATCTTTATGATTTCTTTCCTTCTACTAACTTTGGGTTTTGTTCTTCTTTCTGTAGTTCCTTTAGGTGTAAGGTTAGGTTGTTTATTTGAGATGTTTGTTGTTTCTTGAGATAGGATTGTATTGCTATAAACTTCCTTCTTAGAGCTGCTTTTGCTGCATCCCATAGGTTTTGGGTCATGGTGTTTTCATTGTCATTTGTCTCTAGGTATTTTTTGATTTCCTTAGTGATCTCTTGGTTATTTAGTAACGTATTGTTTAGCCTCCATGTGTTTGTGTTTTTTACGTTTTTTTCCCGGTAATAGATTTCTAATCTCATAGTGTTGTGGTCAGAAAAGATCCTTGATATGATTTCAGTTTTCTTAAGTTTACTGAGGCTTGATTTGTGACCCAAGATGTGATCTATCCTGTGCGCACTTGAGCAGAAAGTGTAATCTGCTGGTTTTGAATGGAATGTCCTATAAATATCAATTGAATCTACTTGGTCTATTGTGTCATTTAAAGCTTGTCTTTCTTAATTTTCTGTTTGGATGATCTGTCCATTGGTGTAAGTGAGGTGTTAAAGTCCCCCACTATTATTGTGTTACTGTGGATTTCATCTTTTATAGCTGTTAGCAGTTGCCTTATGTATTGAGGTGCTCCTATGTTGGGTGCATATATATTTATAATTGTTATATCTTCTTCTTGGATTGATCCCTTGATCATTATGTAGTGTCCTTCTTTGTCTCTTGTAACATTCTTTATTTTAAAGTCTATTTTATCTGATATGAGTATTGCTACTCCAGCTTTCTTTTGATTTCCATTTGCATGGAATATCTTTTTCCATCCCCTCACTTTCAGTTTGTATGTGTCCCTAGGTCTGAAGTGGGTCTCTTGTAGACAGCATATATATGGGTCTTGTTTTTGTATCCATTCAGTGAGTCTGTGTCTTTTGGTTGGAGCATTTAATCCATTTATGTTTAAGGTAATCATTTATATGTATGTTCCTATTATCATTTTCTTAATTGTTTTGGGTTTGTTTTTGTAGGTCCTTTTCTTCTCTTATGTTTCCCAGTTAGAGAAGTTCCTTTAACATTTGTTGTAGAGCCGGTTTGGTGGTGCTGAATTCTCTTAGCTTTCACTTGTCTGTAAAGCTTTTGATTTCTCCATCAAATCTGAATGAGATCCTTGCCAGGTAGATCTTGGCTGTAGATTTTCCCCTGGCATCACTTTAAATATGTCATGCCACTCCCTTCCGGCTTGTAGAGTTTCTGCTGAGAACTCAGCTGTTAACCTTATGGGAGTTGCCTTGTACATTATCTGTCGTTTTTCCCTTGCTGATTTCAATAATTTTTCTTTGTCTTTAATTTTTGCCAATTTGATTACTATGTGTCTCGGTGTGTTTCTCCTTCGTTTTATCCTGTATGGGACTCTCTGTGCTTCCTGGACTTGGGTGGCTATTTCCTTTCTCATGTTAGGGAGGTTTTTGACTATAATCTCTTCACATATTTTCTCGGGTCCTTTCTCTCTTCTCTTTCTGGGACCCCTATAATGCGAATACTGTTGCGTTTAATGTTGTCCCAGAGGTCTCTTAGGCTGTCTATATTTCTCTTTATTCTTCTTTCTTTATTCTGTTCTGCAGCAGTGAATTCCACCATTCTGTCTTCCAGGTCACTTATCCGTTCCTCTGCCTCAGTTATTCTGCTATTGATTCCTTCTAGTGTAGTTTTCATTTCAGTGATTGTATTGTTCAGCTCTGTTTGTTTGTACTTTAATTCTTCAAGGTCTTTGTTAAACATTTCTTGCATCTTCTCGATCTTTGCCTCCATTCTTTTTCCGAGGTCTTGGATCATCTTCACTATCATTATTCTGAATTCTTTTTCTGGAATGTCGCCTATTTCCACTTCATTTAGTTGCTTTTCCTGGGGTTTTATCTTGTGTCTTCATCTGGTACATAGCCCTCTGCCTTTTCATCTTGTCTATCTTTCTGTGAATGTGGTTTTTGTTCCACAGGCTGCAGGATTGTATTTCTTCTTGCTTCTGCTGTCTGCCGTCTGGTGGATGAGGCTATCTAAGAGGCTTGTGCAAGTTTCCTGATGGGAGGGACTGGTGGTGGGTAGAGCGGGCTGTTGCTCTGGTGGGCAGAGCTCAGTAAAACTTTAATCCACTTGTCTGCTGATGGGCGGGGCTGGGTTCCCTCCCTGTTGGTTGTTTGGCCTGAGGCGACCCAACACTGGAACCTACCTGGGCTCTTTGGTGGGGGTAATGGCGGACTCTTCCCAGAACTTCTGCTGCCAGTGTCCTTGTCCTCATTGGTGAGACACAGCCACCCCCCGCCTCTGCAGTAGACCCTCCAACACTAGCAGGTAGGTCTGGTTCAGTCTCCCATGGGGTCACTGTTCCTTCCCCTGCATCCTGATGTGCACACTACTTTGTGTGTGCCCTCCAAGAGTGGAGTCTCTGTTTCCCCCAGTCCTGTCAAAGTCCTGCAATCAAATCCCGCTAGCCTCCATGTCTGATTCTCTAGGAATTCCTCCTCCCATTGTCGGACTCCCAGGTAGGGAAACCTGACGTGGGGCTCAGAACCTTCACTCCAGTTGGTGGACTTCTGTGGTGTAAGTGTTCTCCAGTTTGTGAGTCACCCACCCAGCAGTCATGGGGTTTGATTTTATTGTGATTGCACCCCTCCTACCGTCTCATTGTGGCTTTTCCTTTGTCTTTGGATGTGGGGTATCTTTTTTGGTGAGCTCCAGTGTCTTCCTGTCGATGATTGTTCAGCAGTTAGTTGTGATTCCTGGGCTCTCGCAAGAGGGAGTGAGAGCATGTCCTTCTACTCTGTCATCTTGAACCAGTGCAATCATTGTGGTTTTGATTTGTGTTCCCACAATGATTTGTGATGTGGAGCATCTTTTCATGTGCCTGTTGGCCATCTGTATGTCTTCTTTGGAAAAAATGTCTATTCAGATCCTCTGCGCATTTTTTTTTTTTTTTTTTTTTTTTTGCGGTACGCGAGCCTCTCACTGTTGTGGCCTCTCCCGTTGCGGAGCACAGGCTCTAGACGCGCAGGCTCAGCGGCCATGGCTCACGGGCCCAGCTGCTCCGCGGCATGTGGGATCTTCCCAGACCGGGGCATGAACCCGTGTCCCCTGCATCAGCAGGCGGACTCTCAACCACTGCGCCACCAGGGAAGCCCCCTCTGCGCATTTTTTAATTGGATTGTTTGTTTTTTGATGTTGAGTTGTTTGAGTTTTTTGTATATTTAGGGTATAAGCCCCTTATCAGATATATCCTTTTCAAACATCTTCTCCCATTCAGTAGGTGGCCTTTTTGTTTTGTTGATAGTTTCTTCAGTCTGAAAAAGCTTTTTAATTTGATTTAGTCCCATTTGTTTATTTTTGCTTTTGTTTCCCTTACCTGAGGAGACATATCCAAAAAAAATATTACTAAGACTGATGTCAAAGTGTATATTGCCCATGTTTTCTTCTAGAAGTTTTATGGTTTCAGGTCTTAGATTTAAGTCTTTAATCCATTTTGAATTTATTTTCATGCATGGTGTGAGAGAGTAGTCCAGTTTGAGTTTTTTGCATGTAGCTGTCCAGTTTTCTCAGCACCATTTATTATAGAGACTCTTTTCCCCATTGTGTATACTTGCCTCCATTGTCATAGATTAATTGCCCTTATAATGTGGGTTCCTTTCTGGGTTCTCTATTCCGTTCCACTGATCTATGTGTCTGTTTTTGTGCCAGTACGTGCTATCTTGATTACTGTAGCTTTGTAAGATAATTTGAAATCAGGGAGCGTGATACCTCCACCTTTGTTCTTCTTAAGATTGTTTTGGCTATTTGGGGTCTTGTGTTTCCATACAAATTTTAGAATTATTTATTCTAGTTCTGTGAAAAATGCCATTGGTATTTTATAGGGATTACATTGAATCTGTAGATTACCTTGGGTATATGGTCATTTTAACAATATTAATTCTTCCAGTTCATGAACACAGTATATCCTTCCATCTGCTTGTGTCATCTTCAGTTTCTTTCATGAGTGTCTTACATTTTTCCAAGTACAGGTATTTTACTTGCTTATGTAGATTTATTCCTAGGTATTTTATTCTTTTTGATGCATTTATAAGTGAAATTCTTTTCTTAATTTCCCTTCAGATAGTTCATTGTTAGTGTATAGAAATGCATCTGATTTCTGTATATTAATTTTGTATCTTGCAACTTTACCAGATTCATTGATAAGTTCTAGTAGTTTTTGATGACCTCTTTAGGATTTTCTAAGTATAGTATCATGTCATGTATATACAGTGACAGTTTCACTTTTTCATTTCCACTTTGGATTCTTTTTATTTCTTTTTCTTGTCTGTTTGCTGTGGTGAGGACTTTCAATTCTGTGTTTAATAAAAGTGGCAAGAAAGGGCATCCTTGACATGTTCCTGATCTTAGAGGAAATGCTTTTAGCTTTTCACCATTGAGTCTGGTGTTAGCTGTGGGTTTGTCATTTATGGCCTTTCTTATGTTTAGGTATGTTCCCTCTATATTCACTTTGTTGAGAGTTTTTATCATAAATGGATGTTGGATTTTGTCAAGAGCTTTTCCTGCATCTTTTGAGAGGATCATATGATTTTTATTCTTCAATTTGTTAATGTGATGTATCACATCGATTGATTTGTGGATATTGAACTATCTTTGCATCCTGGGATAAATTCCACTTGATCATGGTGCGTGATACTTTTAATGTACTGTATTGTTGAATTTGGTTTGCTAATATTTTGTTAAGGATTTTTGCATCTATGTTCAACAACGATACTGGCCTGTGATTTTCTTTTTTTGTGATGTCTTTGGTTTTGCTATCAGGGTGATGCTGGCCTCGTAAGATGAGCAGAATGCAGAAGTGTTCCCTCCTCTGCAATTTTTTGGAATGGTTTGAGAAGATATGTGTTAACTCTTCGCCAAATATTTGGTAGAGTTCACCTGTGAAGCCATCTGGTTCTGGACTTTGTTTGCTAGGAGTTTATTTTTTTATTACTGACTCAGTTTCATTACTGGTAATTGGTCTGTTCATATTTTCTATTTCTTTCTGGTTCAGTCTTGGGAGATTGTACATTTCTAGGAATTTGTCCATTTCTTCTAGGTTATCCGTTTTATTTGCATATAATTGTTTGTAGTAATCTTGTGTGAACCTTTGTATTTCTGTAGTATTGGCTGTAACTTCTCCTTTTCATTTCTGATTTTATCTATTTGGGCCCTCTCTCTCTCTTTTTCTTGATGAATCTGCACATGCCCGTGTCGTGGAGTGATTTGTATGCAGGAGAGGGATCACTACTCACCTAAATATTTGCTCGATCATTAGCTTCTGAAGTATAAAGTGTGCAATGAGAATGAAATGTAAGATTTTAGTACATAATAAATGGATGCTTCTGTAAGTAGCATGTGTAAGGTCAGTTATTTAAGTTCACAATTCAGATGTACACATACACACACATACATGCACACGTGCTCATAAAAAGTCAATTACAATCACTCACGTTGCAGGTTCAAAACTTTAGGTAGACAAATGTCAAATATATATGTTTATATATATAAATATATGTATATACATTAAAAAATTTTTTTAACTTCCTTTCAGACTGACCGGATGGGTGCTGCTAAAACTGTTCAACAGCTTCTTTTGGAATATTCAGATTCACAAGGGTCAACTTGAGATGGTTAAAGCTGCAACTGAGGCAAGAACTATGTGAATCTGTCGTTCTGTATTCTCCACATTTGCAGAGCGATTTTGGAATTCTTTTTCAAATGTTTCCTTGTATACTGTTGTGCATTCCTACACATTTGCAAGATTTCCCCCCGTGTGAGATAACTACAGTAGTTATGTGTTTGTGGGAGATAAGTGGGGTAAAGGAGCACCTTCCAGCAATATGCAGGATTCCTTCTGTAAGTTATCTTGCAATAACTCTGAAAATCAGGTAGAACAAGCCTTATTTTATACATGAGGAAATAAAGGCACATGTAGATTAAGAAATTGTCCCAAGTCACAGCCAGTAAGTCACTTGCCCAGGATTTCAAACCAAACCAAGCTTGTGGCCAAAAACTATGTTCTTTTTATATGATTAGGGCTTCCTTTCAGAAGATATATAGTCAACTTGAACTCTTGATTGTTCTCCTCCTTCCCTGATTCTTTTCTGTTGGTGTAGTTGTTTTTAGCTAGATGATATTAAATTGAAAGAAGTTCTTATTACGGAAAAATGTTTTTAAAGAATGAGTCACTAAGTAGCTAGTGTTTGAATGACCTTAACCAAATGTGAAGTTGCAAACTGTAATTGAACTTTCCATCTGAATTTTAAATTTGGTGTTTTTCCTTTTGCTAGATGAATTTGCCACTTATATTTCTACCAGTTCATAGATCACATATTGACTATCTGCTGCTCACTTTCATCCTCTTCTGCCATAACATCAAAGCGCCATACATTGCTTCAGGCAATAATCTCAACATCCCCATCTTCAGGTAAGACCAGCTTATTTGGAAAGTTAAGGTATGAAGATTATATTTTGAATTTTTCTTTTTGTATTATACCTTTTGATACATTTATTGTAATGAGGACATTAACTTTTTTATTTTTATTATAAAAGTAATGCATGCTTATTGCAGAAAATTTGGAAAGTACAAAAAAGCATTAAGACCATCATCATTTGAACTTATTTGCAAAGCAGAAATAGAGACACAGAGATAGAGAACAGACGGGGGAAGGGGTGGGTGGGATGAATTGGGATGAATTGGGATGAATTGGGATTGACATATATACACTACTATGTATAAAATAGATAACTAATGAGAACTGACTGTATAGCACAGGGAACTCCACCCAGTGCTCTGTCGTGACCTAAATGGGAAAGAAGTACAAAGGGGATATATTTATACATGTGGCTGATTCACCCTGCTGTACAGCAGAAACTAACACAAGATTGTAAAGCAACCATACTCCAATAAAACAACAACAACAAAAGACTGTCATCATCATTTCTGTGTTTTATATGGGATATTTGGTGAACTGTGAATAGCTAAACTTATCAGCAGTATTTATCAAACATATAAAAGGCAATTAGAAAGATAAGATAGCAAATTACTGTATCTGACTTGGCAGTGCGCAGGTGGGGTCAGGGTGGTGGTAGGCAGGTGGTAATGGTATAAAGGTAAGAAAGAACCTTACCTGTTACTTTGACCTCGTAATTTAGTAGAGCTAGAAACATAATAATTACAGTATAACATAAAAGGTATGTTTTAGAGGTTTTCAGGGGAATGCAGTGCATTCCATTCAGAGGGAATAGTATGTGAAAAGACAGAGTGATTTAAAAGCATGATATGGTCATGAACCAGCAGGCAGTTCTTAGCCTCTAGGGTTAGAATGTAGGGTGCGTTAGCAGGGTTCAGAGGTTGGAGGTGGTGACTGCATAGGTGGTGAGAGTTAGGTCAAAACAATTTCTAAGCCAAGAGTTTAGAGTGTATCCCATACTTGAGAAATGATACGTTCAGATTCGCATTTTGAAAAGTCATTCTGGATTAGAGGGAGTTAGATCAATTCTGACTCTATTGCAGTAGTTCAGATAAAAGGTAATGAAGGCTTAAATAAAAGTATAACAGTGCTCTTGGAGAAGAGGTCACAGATTTGAAAAGTATTTAGTTTCATACTTCAAAGTACAAAGCATCTCTCAGGTCAGCTCTGTGAGTAGTAGAGAGCACGAGGAGGATGAATGTGGAGCGACTGGAAGGGAAGCAGGCTGTGCAGGCGGCGCTTCACAAGGGGGCAGTCACTGCTTTGCCTGCCATGAAACCTGATCCTCAGCCTCACAGGACAAGGAGCTCCTTCCTAATCCCTTGGCTCAGAGTTCTGTAGCTAATCTGATGCATGTGGATGACTGAAGAGAAGCCATTCGTTCATGCAGTAAGCCAGTACTTACCCAAATGTGCTCTAGACAAGGGAGAACAAGATACATAGTCCTTACTTTCAAATAGCTCATAAAATAATGGGGAATGTAGGCAAACAGCTAGCTCTAATCCAGCGTGATATGACCCTACAGGGCAGACATGCTTTTCCAAGTATCAGAATATCTATGTTTTCTCTCATGGGTACCTCTTCCCAGTGTCAAGGAACCTGGAAAGTTGAATTAGAAAGTCATCAGAAACGTACTTAGGCATGAAGAAGACTGTTCCAGCTGGGCTCTTAGAGAAGCCTTGCCCCATAATAGTTTGCCTCTTCTGTAATCAGAACAACTCATGTCCTCATTCCCTCCAGGTTGGATTGGTTCTCCAGGTGGATCTCTGGGGAAGTACTTAATAAACATTGATCATTTCGCATAAGCCAACTTCCCTTTTCACCACCTCTATGCCAGTCATTGCTCAGCTTATCATTCCTTCAGGCATGACAGACTCTCGATAACCTGGCCTGTTTATTTGCAGTGTTCTTTTGTTACATGCCAGTCTGTACATTCACAAACCACTTTTCAAGGGGGCTTATTTTTGTGGATGGTTCATCTCATTTATTAAGAATTTATTCTGCAGAGTTTTACTTTCAAAGAGTGACATTAAGTTCTGGATATATCTTACTGTGGCCTCCTTATGCTGACTGTAGAAGATTCCAAAACTATATATTAATATTTATATTAATATCACTCTGTTTGAACAGAATAGGAGGAGGCTCTGAGTTTGGAAAAGCTGACTTAAGTTTTGGAAAGTTTCAACCTCATATCAAAGTAATTCATCAGTGCTGTAGACAGAGAAGTGGGGTTGTGCGAATTGTTTTATTCTATGTATGTGTAAATGAAGCAAATTTTGGTTTCATGTTTTGGGAGGATGGTTGTGCTTGGTTCCAGTTTGATAAAGTTACTCTTGTCTTACTGGGATACTCTCTAAGAAATACTTACTTGAGAAGGTTTCCCCAAAGGAGCTTTTGTAACATCACATTTGTAACATCACATTACTACACATTGTAGTAAATGTGCCTTAGGAAAATTTTGGTATGTCTAAAGGTCAGTGTCTTAAGACCCTGGGCAGGGTTTTTAAATTTAGCAGTATGCTATAATCCTCTTAAAGTCTGTACCAGCACCTTTGCGGGATAATATATCATGTAAACTCCTTTTGGCTTAGAACAGATGTAACAGAGCTTCATTATACACAGTGATATTCTGAAGGCTAATGAATAATGTAAATGACTGAAACACGTCAATATATGGAAAATGGAAAAATGTCCACATTTTCACAATCAGCAACTCAAACAATACATGAGGTTTATATCCAAATGACACGTTTCGAATAACTTGGAATTTGAGTACTCTTTTTAAATTTTTCTTTTTAAAAAATTAATGCGTTCTTAAATTTATAGTACCCTGATCCATAAGCTTGGGGGCTTTTTCATACGACGGAGGCTAGATGAGACGCCAGATGGACGGAAAGATATTCTCTATAGAGCTTTGCTCCACGGGGTACGTGTGATCTCTAATTACTCTTAAAGTCATTATGGTAGCTATCACAGTAGAAGAAAATGAGACTTGATTCAGACTTTTTATTTTTCGGTACGCAGGCCTCTCACTGTTGTGGCCTCTCCCGTTGCGGAGCACAGGCTCCGGACGTGCAGGCTCAACGGCCATGGCTCAAGGGCCCAGCCGCTCCGCGGCATGTGGGATCTTCCTGGACCGGGGCACAAACCCGTGTCCCCTGCATCGGCAGGCAGACTCTCAACCACTGCGCCGCCAGGGAAGCCCCTTGATTGAGATTGTTAAAAAACAGTTGTCTGAGTAA
Source organism: Globicephala melas (assembly GCF_963455315.2). Classification (NCBI taxonomy): domain Eukaryota; kingdom Metazoa; phylum Chordata; class Mammalia; order Artiodactyla; family Delphinidae; genus Globicephala; species Globicephala melas. The sequence goes on from NC_083329.1 coordinate 17,657,935, forward strand.
TTATTTTCGTGATTATTGCTTGGATATGGGTTTGATGATTACTTTTTGTTATCACCAAAATATAACATTGGAGAAGCTCTTTTGATATTATCTGTGTGAGCAAAATATTTTGTCAGAAGTTATAGGTTTTGTTTGTTTGTTTGTTTTGTTTTTTTAGGTTTAACTTTGCTGAGCTTATTCTAAGTTGGGTGATCTTGAGTTCATGAGTTCATATTTTACTTTCTCCTTATATTCCAGCATATAGTTGAACTACTTCGACAGCAGCAGTTCTTGGAGATTTTTCTGGAAGGCACACGCTCTAGGAGTGGAAAAATCTCCTGTGCTCGGGCAGGACTTTTGTCAGTTGTAGTAGATACTCTGTCTACCAATACCATCCCAGACATCTTGATAATACCTGTTGGGATCTCCTACGATCGTATTATTGAGGGTCATTACAATGGTGAACAACTGGTAAGAGGACCACCTGCACAAAAGTCATCTTTGCTTTTCCAGTCTTTTGCTTTTAGATAAGTGCTTTTAGAATTAGTTGAGAATATTTTTGTTACTCTCTAATTTTATAACACTGTAGGAAACTTGGTAGGGTGGGCTTTCATCCCGTATGGCAGCCTGATTGGTAGTGATGATGTGGTAATTTCCTGCATTTGGAGGAAGTGGCATGATTAGATTAATCATGCCTTGGTCGTGGGGTCGGGAAGTAGAAGAATACTTGGTACTGAGTTGCCACCTCTGCCCTGGGGAGGGTATACATGGCTCGGTCTCCCCAGGGCTTATTGCTTATGTGTAGAGTTTAAGTTACACCTGAAGAACTGGTGGGATCATGTTGGCAGAGCAACTGCAAATTAATTTTGAGACTGCAGTAATTTTTTTAGTGAACTTTTTTACTGAAGTAAATAGTTACAGAAGAATGCACCCATCATACGCATGTAGCTTGAATTAGCACAAAATGAATACACCTACATAACCAGGACCCAGGTCAAGGACCCTAGAAACCTCCCTTATCCCTCTCTCATTGTTTTCCCCTCAAGGGTAACCACCTATCTTGACTTCTTACTGAATAGATTAGTTTGCCCATTTTTGAACATGATATAAAATGGAATAATGTAGTGTGTGGACTTTTTATCTCTGGTTTCCTTTGCACAAGCAACACCTGTTTGTTGTTACAGGTAGTTACAATTTGTTCATTGTCATAGTTGTACAGTATTGCAGTGTATGAATATACAATTTGTCTATTCTACTGCTGAAAAAAAGTTTGGTTTCCTGGTTTCAGCTGTGATCATTCTTGTACATTTCTCTTGATGACCATATGTATGCATTTTGTTGGGTATGTGCCTGGGAGTGGAATCAGTGGATCATAAAGTATGTGTACGTTCAGCTTTGTAGATGCTGCCAAACAGTTCTCCAAAATGGTTTTACCAACTTGCTATTCCTCCCAGCAGTGTGCCAGTTCCAGAGGAGTTTAGTTTTGTTCTTATTTAGTGTGGAAGTCTTGGTCATGATACTTGTTTCAAGCTTATTGCCCCAAACATATCAGAAGCTCAAGGACTCCTAATAATTGGAGGCTTTAGAAATAAAGTGATAGACCTGGATTATTATTATTATCTCTTGTGAGACCCCTCCTTGTGTTGCCTGTGTCAATTCTGAACATATGCTCCACTCACCCTGACTGCGTCTCATGACATCATATCTGAGTCCTGTGTCCCTTATACAGCTGACATTGTGCCTTATGTGTGTTAAATATTCAGGAAACACTTACTGAATGAATAATTGGCTCAAAGGCCACTCTGGGGCTGAATTTGGCATTTGGTTGCCTAATGTTACATACTTGGACCATCGTGATCATCAGACCACAATAAGGTGGCCTCTTCGACATCTTACTTTTATCTGAGAACTGCAGAACAGTTTTTCAGGCTGTTACATCATTTTTGTCCTTCAGTAGTTTGCAGTTCTATTTTTGTGAATGATGTAAACAATGCACTAAATGAAGTTGTGTTAAATGTTTCCTTTTTCAATGGCCAAATTACCTCCCCAGTGACGTGATTACATCTTTTAGCATCTTGGAGTGCTAAACATTTTCTGACAGGTCTCAGTCAATGAATACTTATTTTCCTTCATTCATTATTATCTTTTTCCAGACAGATCATCGGTTTCTATAAAAAAATTAATAAACTTTATTCTTTGGATAATGATGTTTGTGTATTTGTTAGCTTTATTTCTTACCATGCTATTCTTTCAAAATTGCAAATTAGGGAAAACCTAAGAAGAATGAGAGCCTCTGGAGCATAGCAAGAGGCGTTATCAGAATGTTACGAAAAAACTATGGATGTGTCAGAGTGGATTTTGCACAACCATTTTCCTTAAAGGTGAGTGTCTGTTGAAATGAAGCTGTGTCAGCCTTGGTGTAGCTCAGTGTCACAAGATCTGGGCTCTAGTCCGGCCTCTGATGCCTCCTCTCCATGTGAGTTTGGGCCTCACTTTCTTCTCTCATAGAATGGGGACTCTGACAAGGATAGTGTTTCCTAAATTATTCCACCGAAATGTGCCTGTTGACAAAGGAGCCTAAATGTCTATGTTTGGGAGATATCAGTCTCAAAATGTATTGCTATTTTTTTTAATTCATGAGAATTTTGCATGTTGCTTTATCTATATCAGTATTTTATACGATCTTTTTTTCTTTTTTTTTTTGTGGTACGCGGGCCTCTCACTGTTGTGGCCTCTCCCGTTGCGGAGCACAGGCTCCGGACGCGCAGGCTCAGCGGCCATGGCTCACGGGCCCAGCTGCTTCGCGGCACGTGGGATTTTCCCGGACCGGGGCACGAACCCGCGTCCCCTGCGTCGGCAGGCGGACTCTCAACCACTGTGCCACCAGGGAAGCCCTATATGATGTTTTAAAATTGCCCTTAAGAGAAATTTTTCAAAACGTATCTCACAGCTGGGTAACATTGATACTCTAGGATGATGCCATATTCTACTGAGTGGAGTCTAATACCTACATAGTCAGAGAAATAGTGCCATCCTCATGGAGAAGCCTGGGGCTGGTGGGTCCCTGAGGTCCTGCAGTTTTAAATTCTTAAGATTTTCAGATTGGTAAAGGAGAAGAGAAGGATAGGGACTTGGGAACCTAAAGATAAGGTGCAGAGATGTCCTGCTTCTCCTTCTGTTCCACGTTTCGGTTTTACTTTGAAAGAGTCAAACTGCTATGCTAGATGCATGCTTTCTGGCCTTAAGTGCGTTTGACTTTTAGGGACCTCATCATTTCTTATCACTTTTTGTTGTTGTTGTTGTTAATATTGCACAGCTTCTCTTGTTTATGATTTGCTTTTGAATTGAGGTTCTTTTGAGTATAACGTGACCTTCAGGTTGTCAGATTTCCTTTAGAAGGTATGGTTGATGACTTATCACTATTAGTAATACTGGGAATGCCAAATAATTTCATGAAGATATGAGAAAAGTTAAATTTTCCCCTTAATTTTTAAATGATTTTACTTAAGCATCATCCTGTTTTTTGGAGTTTCTGTTCTTAGATTTCATGCTTAACAACATTCTATGAGTTATTCTGCAGTTCTGAAGACAGTTTAGGATATAGAAAGTATTTCTCATGTTATGTTATACGGCTCATTTTATTAACATCTCCCTTTTTACTTTTTGAAGGTGAAATTATATTTTATATATGTTTATGAAAGTGAGACAGTGGGAGTAAATGATAATATTTTATTTTATTTTTCCAGGAATATTTAGAAAGCCAAAGTCAGAAACCTGTTTCTTCTCCACTTTCTCTGGAGCAAGCGTTGTTACCAGCTATACTTCCTTCAAGGTAAGGTTCATGGAAATTTTTTATACTGACCCGTCAAATATCTGTTATTTCTTCTATTGCATGGAAGAATTTGTTAACTTTATTAAGGGCATTCATGTTCTTGTTTTTACTTCCTCATTTGAGTAACTTTTCTCTTGGTCTGATAAAGGATCTTGAAACTATGTGTTTCCACATTAGTTTGAAGGTTTTTGATTACTTGCATCATAAAATCTTTTTGATTTTGTGAATCATGTAAGAGTTCTTATTTGATTTATATTTTTGAATGTTTGAAATGTTCTTTTTGGTAGTAACTTAGGCTATGCATATTGCATGTTCATGCAACATATGAAAGAGTTTTTCTATGTGAATTTTCCAGAATTCAAATCGAATTATCACTTAGAGAAATAGAATATTAAGCCCTTCCTTTAAAATATGTTCAAGTATTGAATTTTTGAAAATGTTTTAAATGAGGCATCTTGCTTTATGCATTCTTTCTGCCGGTGAGTTCTGGAAGTGATGTACCAACAGACTATTTAGTCATAATTAAGTAACACATTTTGGTCAGGAGAGTGTATTAAACTTAATAAGGTATATTATGGAGTAAAACAACGCATAGAAATAATCTATCTGTGGCTTAAATTTAGAATATGTAGAAATTTAAAGTGTCTAATACATTGTATCTTAAGCCCATGTAGTATGCTTTGTGAAAGAGTGGGGTTATAGAAGTCTAATTAAAAAAACAAAAACAAAACCTTTTTAGACCCAGTGATGCTGCTGCTGAAGGTACAGACACGTCCATTAACGAGTCCAGAAATGCAACAGATGAATCCTTCCGAAGAAGACTGATTGCAAATCTGGCTGAGCACATTCTCTTCAGTAAGTAGAATTCCAGTCTTTAATTCCATAATTCAGATACGGTGTGATGCAGTACGAACCATACAGGTTTTAGAATCTGCCAAAGTTAGATTCCACTTCTGGTTCTAGTACTAATACACAGGGGGTGATAGGAAAGTTATTAGAAAGAAAGTGGTGCTGAGAGGATTTGAGATAACCCAGTGAAACATCTCACACCGTGCCTGATAATTAGCAGGTACTCATGTGGTAGTTCTTAGGCATTTAAAAAATTGCCAAAATGATTTGTTGCTTCTTTTGCTTATGAATTAGTCTCTTTGAACTAACTTGTGGTACAGCATCTAGGCTTACAGCTGCATGTCCCTTTCCCCTGTGACCCCGTGATCATTTTTATTCGGCAAATATTTTGCGGCTATTATGTGTACAATTTTGTTTTAGCTGTGGGGAATACACATTGAGTAATGGTTCTGTACTTAAAGACGTATGCTCTTAGTGGGATAGTTGTACACAAACAATGCAAACGGGCGCGGCTCAGAGTGGAGTGAGTTACCTGCAGAATTAGCTGTCCTGAAGTTCCGAATGGCAGCACGGTGTCATGTTGTAGAGGCTGCTCTAAGACTGCAGAGCAGCAGCAGCGCGGGGCCCTCGGGGTGCCACCCAGGCGTGCTCTCCTCGCCATCCCTGTGCCTCCTCCCCGTCAGGTCAGACTCTCAGCATTTCCTGCCGACACCAGTGTGGAGGCTTCCTCACCTCTCCCGCTCCTTTCACTCTAGCTGCCTCTACTCCTGCTTTATGCCGGGCCAGGGTAGTCTTTCTGGAGCACATTTGATTGTGTCTCTCCCTTGCTTAAATTCTGGATGCTAAAAATAATTCATCCTTAAATGTTGTAAAGTTGTAAAATAAAGGTAAAACTCACTACCCAAATAACCAGACGTGTTGCTGTCTAGTCTATAAAAATATTTTTTTACCGTTTTGTATTGTGCTATTTTCCATTTATAACACAAATAATTTAAAAATACCTTTTAAATATCCTTTTTAAAGGCCAAATATATATGGTACTCGGTACTTTTTTGTTTCTTAAACACTGGAGACAACATCAATTGTGAATGAAGTATTTATTCATGAATTCATTATCATCTTAGAAAACCCACAGATGGTATCTTATTTTAGATTATTCCATAGATGTTCTCATATTTGATTCATATGATTAATAATTTTCTACAAATTTAGAATATTGAGTTATGGACTATAGTCATTCTCAAATGTATTTCTGTCCCCTTCCTTCCTACCTCTGACCTGCCTCTGGGCCAGGTTGAAAAGAGGAAATTAAAATGTACTGAGCACCCATTACTATGCGTCCTGTGCCAGGTCAGTCATCTCGTGCTTACACAGCCCAGTGAACCAGGTGGATGCTCATTGTACCAAAGGGAAGCTGAGGCTTGGGAATTTAAGACATTTCCCCCAAGTCATGAAATTAGTGTAGAAGTTAGGATTTGACCTCAGATTCCTGACTTCAACTACCTGTCCCCAGCCCCTTCCACCCCACCCCCCCGACTTTGTTGTAATGTGGTGGTGAATACCTGCAGGAGGAGTGAAGTAGAGTTGCAGGTGTAGTAGACTGAGGCCAGGAACAAGTCAAGAAACACTGAAGCAGGATATCCTGTAGAGCTCTTAGAACAGGCTCATGCTTTGGGTCTTGGTATTTCCATAAAGATGTCTCTTGGTCACTGAGTAACAAACTTCCATTGGTTTGGACTGAGAGTGGACCTGTCTTAGACTGAATTCTATTATGTGATGAATAATGATCTCTAGTGACGTTCCATTGGCCCAGAACATGGTATAATGTTGTAACTTCCCTTTGGTAAATGGGTTATAGGAAATGTGGCAGAGGACTTTTATAATTTTAAATACTCCTGATTAAGATTTAGGTACTTTTAAAAAGTTTTAGCTGTATTAAAAAAAAGTGCAACTAAAGATCTGTGTTTGCCTTCCAGCCGCTAGCAAGTCCTGTGCCATTATGTCAACACACATCGTGGCCTGCCTGCTCCTCTACAGACACAGGCAGGTATGTCTGCAGTGTCACCTGGAGTTCAATAGAAAGCATGAAAATGCTTTGTCAGCTCTTCAAATACTTGTCCACTGATAGATTTGGCCCCCTTCCAGCTAGTCCTGTGAGATAAACAGTAAAATAAGCTAAGGGCTCTGCCGACAGGTGCTTACACCTGATGGAGGAAGAAATCTACATAAAAAAACCTCAGAGACTGTTTTATATGACAGTAAGACATTCTCAGTTAATGTAAATAAGGCGTATCTCATCAGCACGCGGAAAGTATTCTGATAGCTAATGGTTTCCAAGCTATTTGATTTGTATTTTGGACCTGCGCTCTGCCTTCCCACAATACACTTGTCTAAGCCCTGTGATGGGAAAGACTGTGTCTGTCTGTCTGTCTGTCTCTCTCACAGTCATGTTCTCAACACCAAACATAGTGCCGGTATGTAGACACCAAATAAATATTTGTCAGATAAATATTTAGAATGAGGGAAATTCTTGCTAAAAAATAAGTACTTCTCACTTTCAGATGGTGGCTTCTCCCTTTTGTGATCTTACGTGCTCGTGTCACATGTTGTGGCTAGAGTAGTCTCTGGATGTGGAGTACCTTGACATTCCTGGGGGACAGCTTTTTAACCAGTCTTCTGACTTTCTTTACACGGTGTTTTGGCTCTTTTTCTGTATGTGCCAACAGCGAGCTGCAGGAAAGCCAAGGCAAGAAAAAAAATCCTTGGAACGGTCTCTTCATCTTTTGGGAAGGAGTTTTTCTGTTCTCAAGAGACCACTTCTGTCTGTTTCTCTAGGGAATTGATCTCTCCACACTGGTGGAGGACTTCTTTGTGATGAAGGAGGAAGTCCTGGCTCGCGATTTTGACCTGGGTTTCTCAGGAAATTCAGAAGATGTAGTCATGCATGCCATACAGCTGCTGGGCAATTGCATCACAATCACACACACCAGCAGGAACGATGAATTTTTTATTACTCCCAGCACAACTGTCCCATCAGTCTTTGAACTCAACTTCTACAGCAATGGGCTGCTCCACGTCTTTATCATGGAGGCCATCATAGGTATGTCGGCCCCTGAAATATTTTCGTGGCAAGTAAAATGGCCAAAAGCACATGGTGGTGTCTCCTTCAGTTTGGATGATAGCCCCTTGTTTGAGGGAATGTGTTGCTATAGTTTTAGTTTTCAAACAAAAGTGTCATCTGCTATGTCACTGTTTATCGCTTATTCTTACATTTATTGTTCAACAAGTAGTAACTGGATTACTGTATGCATAGTAGTACACGTTTTACTAGGGAGGAGAGGTAGGATGTCTTGCTGTTCATGAGCTGAAAATCTAAGTGAGATGAGACATACATGACAGTGAAGTGAGTGGAGGCAACAGAGGAGACGGAGAGTGGACGGGATGGAAGCTTCTGAGGAAGGTTTGATAGGGTTGGGATCACATGGAATCACAAGAAGTAAATTCTGAAGGGATTTACTTAAATTTCTCCAGTGAATGCAGATAATTATCTTTGATGTATTAATAATCTGTTGAGGTGATCCAGCTAATCTGAGCCAGTTGAAGTTGTTCTTGGAGACCCAAGGCTGCCGGCCTCATTGAGCTTTTACTTCTCAGCCTGCAGCCTTTACGCAGTTCTGAAGAAGAGGGGCCCGGGAGCGCCTGTGTCTCCCAGCTTGATCAGCCAGGAACAGCTGGTGCGCAAGGCCGCCAGCCTGTGCTACCTGCTCTCCAACGAAGGCACCATCTCGCTCGTAAGTGAAGACTCTTTAGTGTTGCCTCTTCTCTTTTTCTTGAGCGTCTTTGTGAAATCATAAAATGCTTTCCTTTTAGAGAGCTTTTGGCCCATTATTGAAGCTTTATATCCTGCTCCTGGGTCTCAATGACCACCAAACCATTATGTCGTTACTATCTTGGTTTGCTATTGGGGTCAGTGCTCCAGCGAACCCTTCGCGTGCTGTGAGGTGTGATAGGACAGATGGCTCAGCGTTCTCTATCACTGCGATCCAGAGTTATTGAGCTCTTACTGTGCTTAAGCCACTGGGTCAGGGCTTTGTAAATAATTAACATGCCCACTCGTGGATGATAGAACCGTAGAAGATAAGAGTCAGGAACAGTCTTAAAACTCATCTGCTCAACCCCTTCTCCTTTACAAATGGGGAAAGCAAGGCCCAGCGGAACTAATGAGCATTTATATTATATTTAAATACTTCTAGGCATTTATAATGAGGCATACATATTAAGCAGTAGAGAGATTTTTTCCTCAAAATCATCAACAAATAGAATTTATATTTTAAAGTCTGTTCTTTTCCACTTATATGAATGTGCCCTGGGACATTTATGAGCACAGGTATTGTGAGTACAGCTCTCCTCCACAGCGTTCTTTATATATGTATGTGGTCCTGTTGGGGAATCTGTTTTGCATGAATCTTGGGGGCCCGGCGGGAGGGGACAGGGTAGATAAGGCTCTCAAGTTTGACCTTGTCTTTCACTTGGGTCTTTTTTGAGTTATTTGAATACATATTGTGTTTCCTCATCCACCACCTTTGTGTACAACATTTACTGTAAGATAGCTTTTGCAGAGAAATTGTCTTACAAAGGAAGAAACAGGTGTAGGGTCCTGACAAGCAGCCCTTCTAAGGCCTTGCTCCACTCGGGGAGACACAGCTCAGGAGCCCCCTCTGCAGGTGGTGCTGCATTGGGTGCTCTGCCAGTCAGGTTACAAGATCTCTTCTTTTGTCCACGACATGCACTCATCAAGAGGGCGGGCACCGGAACTCTTAGGGCTTGCCCAGTGGAGGGAGGCAGGTGATACTGTGGAAGTATCCAGCAGCTACCTTGTATGCTATTTTCTGTCTTTAAAAAAATAAGTGGAGGACAGTGACATTTACATTGAAATGCCTTTTCTTTTTAGCCCTGCCAGACGTTTTACCAAATTTGCCATGAAACAGTAGGCAGGTTTATCCAGTATGGCATTCTTACAGTGGCGGAGGTAAGAGCACATGCTTGCCTTTGTTTGCCTTTATTTAGTTTCTTGCTCTTCAGTATCTTTCCTACCAGCCACCTGAACCAATAATTCCACTCGATATATTGTCAAGTCCAGATGAGATGAAGAGAAAAATAAGAATGGGGAGAATAAATGTCCTTTGGGACTGCTTAATATTTTGGCTCCTTTTGTGTAATGGGTGTTGTGCAAGACATATCTTGACTAGATTCCCTGACATCCAGAAGTCTGCCTTCCAAGATCAGCTCTTCTGCATATCTGTGTGCTTGTAGCTTGCACATGTGCATTTTTCTTTTTTGAGATTTTGTTTTAATTTTGGCACCTTTAGTATAGAGGGTATGGCCTGAGAAAATAGGTACCAATTTAGGAGAGGGAAGGGTATTTTATTTGATCTGTCTGGTAGCTTTCGCCCTCACTCTTTCTTTTTTCCCTCCCCTGCTGTCTTCCGAGTGATTTTGAGTTTGGAGAGGGCAGTGGGTTGATGTTGTGAATGGCTAAACAGAGCAGAGTAGGGGAGGGAATGAGAGAGGACTGCTTTGTCTGGGGTCCAGCGGGCAGGTGTTTGCGTGCCTGTGCACGTTTATTTACTCTTGGTCATCTCCCTGGCATAGCCAGATGATCAGGAGGATATTAGTCCTGGTGTTGCTGAGCAGCAGTGGGACAAGAAGCTTCCTGAACCTTTGTCTTGGAGAAGTGATGAAGAAGATGAAGACAGCGATTTTGGTGAGGAGCAGCGAGATTGCTACCTGAAGGTACTTGGGTGAGGAGTTCTGGTGGACGTGACAGTGATGAGTTGAGGCTTATGTTCCACAAGTTGTAAGGTTCTTTTTTTTTTTTTTTGCGGTACGTGGGCCTGTCACTGCTGTGGTCTCTCCCGTTGCGGAGCACAGGCTCCGGACGCGCAGGCTCAGTGGCCATGGCTCACAGGCCCAGCCACTCTGCGGCATGTGGGATCTTCCTGGACTGGGGCACGAACCCATGTCCCCTGCATTGGCAGGCGGACTCTGAACTACTGCGCCACCAGGGAAGCCCTATGAGGTTCTTATAAACTGGGACTCTGGTGACTAATTCACGTTCAGAGCACCCACAAACTATCTGGGGTGCTTTCTGCCTAGTTAGGATACTGAAACTGTTTGAATTGAATTAATACCTTAAATTGTTCAGTTTGGGTATAGATAAATGGAAAAAGAGACAAGAGTCTGAAAATTCGGCAAGATGAACGTCATAGGTGATACCTTTCATGACCCTCTCATCAGAATGCACAGGTGCACACCTGTTTACCCACACCTGCACTCACTCCTAAAGAGGCAGAGTGGTTTTGTTCAGTCATCACTGAAGCAAGGCAGGACCGTACCAGGTATGGGAGAGAATTAATATTCAGCTGCCACTGGCCTGGGTGCTCTTTTTGAGCCATGCTCAGTCTTGCCATCTCTCCCAGAATTTCCTACATCAAGCTCTTTGCCTTCAATTAAGACAAATCCTATCACAGGAGAAAATTTGATTTTTAAAAGATTGTCCCTGCTTTAGAAAAAGCAATTTTGTCTAATTTGTAATTTTAGAAATTAGTAATAATGACCCTTCTCTTCTGAATACCCTAAGTGGATTACTCTCTTTGCAGTGGGATAATACCCCTAGTTTACACACACACACAGGAGAGTCCAAATGACTTTTGGAGGTTTTCCATGTTGGGTATTATTAGTTTCGAGATGGGGCAGTGATCTTGCTTCCACACTCCAGAGAGGCTCGTCTGAACGTGCATGTTTTGGGAGAGGGGTGCAGTGAGAGCGCCTACTGCCCAAAGCACCCTGTCATCACCACCACCATTCCCCGCTGTGCCACGTGGGGATGGCAGGCAGTGAGGGATGGGAGGGACTGAGATGGTCTCAGGGGTCTCGACATGTGGCCTTTTTGTGCACTTGAGTGACCGTCGAGCCAGGCTTCAAAGTCTGGAGGGTCCGGCCTCGGGAGCAGCTGTTTTCAGTGATGACAGTGATGACATAATTTCTCAAGTATGACGATTTCTCCTAGGCAGCTGTTCAATGAGCGCAAACCTCAAGTACTTCGAATGTCAGTGGTTACAATAAAGAACGCATGTCAGAACCAGTAGTCATTTCCAGGGGCGATTCTGCGCACACGGAGCAGTAGGCCGCTTCTGTGTGGAGGCAGTGAGAGGCCGTCTTCTTGAGCCGCTGGTGCTCTGAGGAGGTTCCTTTGTCCCCCAGTGACTGGGTCTCCCGCCCCTCCCCTCCCAGGTGAGCCAGTCCAAGGAGCACCAGCAGTTCATCACCTTCCTGCAGAGGCTCCTTGGGCCTTTGCTGGAGGCCTACAGCTCTGCTGCCATCTTCATTCACAACTTCAGTGGTCCTGTTCCAGAGCCCGAGTATCTGCAGAAGCTGCACAAATACCTGATAACCAGGACAGAAAGGAGTGTTGCAGTGTATGGTATGTGGGACCCTGTTTTGGCTTCTCTTAAAAGCTACACATTTTTCGATTATAGGGATCTGCTCCTTGTAGATAATTGGGAAAAAGAATGCAAAATTATCCTGACCTCTAACTCCATAGATTACTACTACTACCTGTTTGGGTGTGTTATATAAATTGAATGATACAGATAGATATTCTTATGTCTGGCTTTTTTCATTTAACTTTGTTAGTGAGATTCATACATGTCGTTGCATGTAGTTGTTTGTCTGTTCTTGTTGCTTTGTAGTATTCCACTGTATAAGTATTTACCACATTTTATTTATTCACATCCATCATTGATGGATATTTGGGTGTTGCAGTTCAGAGCTACTCTGAATAGTGCTGCTGTGAACATGTTTGAATGTGCCTTTGGGTGAACACAGGGACTCGTTTATGCTGGGCTGTATAGGAGAATTGCCTAGTCACAGGGTGTGGTGGGTTCAGCTTTAGTGGGTACTGCCGAGCAGTTCTTAAGTGCTGAACCAGTTTGCACACCTAGTAGCAGTGGGTGTTTCATTTGCCCCCCATACTGGCCGGCACTTGGTACTGTCTGCTACAGAAGAGGTGTAATTGGGGTGGGAGTAGCATTTTATACAGTTACGGTTTAGGACTGAAACTACTTTGAATCAATAATTTTTAGAGCCATGAGGGATCTAGAGATAATCTATCTAGAGATATCTAGTTATAGTTATTAGAGATATCTAGATCTCTCTTTCTATAGATAGATAGATAGATAGATGTGTAGATGTATCCCTAGATATATCTCTAGATCGCTATCTAGAGCTAGAATCACCTCACTTTATAGATGAGGACACTATTCCAGATCACATAGCTAGTTAAAGGGCAACCTGCGTTTAGCATTCTTTTTTCCCAACCTCTAGACTTGTGCTCTTTCTGGTCCCACTGGTGTAGTAGTCATGTATGCATCACTGTGCAGTTTAAAAGAATTTCTACACACTGTCTTGAGTCTTACAAAAGTCCTTCAAGATGGATGTTTTGGGTGTTTCTCTTTCCCTTCTTCTTCTCTCTGTCCTTCCCTGCTTCCATCTCTTCTTCGCTCCCTGTTTCTCTCCTTATTCCTCTCTCCTCTTTTTTCCTTAAAAGATGACAAAGTAGCTTTAAAGAAACGGCAAATCCTTTGAGGCCTCACAGGTTGCCAGTAGCGAAAGGGAGCTTGACCCAGTCCTGGGACTTGCTCTGACCCTCTCCCTAGCCTCCCGCGCTCTGACTGTGGGTATTGGGGTTTACTTTGTTGCTGGGCCTAAACATTTGACAGGGGCTTTTTCTTTCTTCACAGCTGAGAGTGCCACCTATTGTCTTGTGAAGAATGCTGTGAAAATGTTTAAGGATATTGGGGTGAGTGTCCCCTGCTTATGGTATAAAAGAGTGTGTTCACGTCTGTCTTCTTTCCATTTAGATCTAGTCTATGTGAGGCACCTTTGTGTTGGGCTGAAGCCTGGGAGAAGCAGTTTCTGCTGGATTAATCATGCAGGCATTTCTGGGGGTTGGGAGAAGAAGGGGCACGTTGAAGGTGAGGTCCATCAGCACAGATTTATTTGAATGTTTCAGAATGTTCCTGGTTTTCATCTTCATTCCAAACGAAGGTGTCAGTGTGTTTCACAATCCTGCTGCGGTTTTGGTGGGGTGTTAATTACGCCGTATGATTTTCAGTTCTTTTCTTTTTTTTTCTTGGCTGCGCTGTGCGGCATGCGGGACCTTAGCTCCCCAGCCAGGGATTCGAACCCATGCCCCCTGCATTGGGAGTGTGGAGTCTTAACCACTGGACCGCCAGGGAAGTCCCTTCAGTTATTTTCTTGTGCTTTTACCAATATTTCTAGAAGTATCCTCATGTATCCCTTATCTTCACATATCATTTGGAACATGAGTTCCATGAAGGTACTAGTGATCTTTGTAAGGGAATATTTGTGACTTTATTCCAACATAAATTTAAAAATATAGTACACTGGTTGAACTCCACCCCCAAAACCCCACACCTGCCCCCATAACCTCCCCACCCCACACTCGCACACGCCTACGTGGACGTTTACTTAAAGCCCGCACATGGCTCTGCGTGCCTTACTGCATTTTCTGGTCTAGGACACAGAGCAGGGTTGGTGATAGAAATTCCCCCCCCGCCGCCCCGACCCTTTTTGGTTTGTCTTTAATTTAATCTAAACTTTCTCTCTAGGTTTTCAAAGAGACCAAACAAAAGAGAGTGTCTGTTTTAGAACTCAGCAGCACTTTTCTACCTCAGTGCAACCGGCAAAAACTCCTAGAATATATTCTGAGTTTTGTGGTGCTGTAGGTAACTCCTGGCACATCTGGCCAGTGACGAGTGTGGGACGAGTCCCTCGTAGGCTCCTGCCTGTGGCTCGAGAGTGGAAGGTGCCATCGTGTGGTCGGGCCTGACCTGTCCTGATGTGACCTCCTGGAAGACAAGTGCCTTCTCCCCTCCATGATCTGTGATCATCGGACTCTGAGGTGACACAGCCGCCTACAGATCACACTTCGGGGGCCCTCAGCCTCTGTTCACAGTTCATAATCAGTAGATTACAAAATGAAATCGCAAACGATTATTTTGGAGTTTATTAAAGATTTACATTTTAAGTATAACTGTTAAGGACTAATTACTGTGATGGACACAAAAATGTAGTTGATTCTAGAACTGAATCTTGTATAGATAGTATACTTAACGCTGTCAGGTAATTTGTTGGCATATTTTCTGATTAATGGTTAATGCTTCCTTTAAAAATAGTTGCGTCATCCATTCCCTGGATTTTTTTTGTTGGTTTTTGTTTTTTGGGTTTTATCCTTGTCAATCGTAGCTAAATTTTAAGTGGGAACACTTTTCATCTTAAAGTGCTTTACAAATGAATGGGCTAATGTACATCACACCCAGGTATCACTGTGCTGTCTGTTGCAGTCAGATGCAGAAAGTGTTTTAAGAGCTAAGTGAAGACACAGTATTAGTTTAGGTCAGGAATAGAGATAATGTGACCAAACAGCTAACACCAGGAAATAAATCTGGCTGGCGAAATTCAAGATAAACCTGGCCAGAAAACTGACTTCGAAAACGTTTGTTCATGTGAAGAAGTGCCATTGAGTTTCAAATGACCAGCAAGTGTTTAGGAACAACTCCTGTTTTACGTCTGTATACCTTCCCACCCCTCAGGTAGTACCTGCCTATCACAGGTACAGCTGTTTCCTAGAGAGAGCAACTGTACTAACTTATTAGCTTGGCCTGACAGCCTGTGTTAAAGTGCCCTGGCTTCAGGCTACTGACCCAGTCCTCTCATGCCATTCAGACAGGTCGTGCACTGCACATCTTCTGGGTGGCTGGTACCCACTCACGTTGGGCAGAGTACAACCTGGACGGTATATGTGATAGCCCTGCGGACTGGCAAATGGTCGGAGGCATTTATAGGGTTTTTAGCTTTGAGGAAGAAAAAAACCATGGTTCTTTAAAAACGTGTGTGGGTTATTTTCCTAAACCCCGATGCCACATAGTGGCAAATAATTATGAAAAATTGTTCATAACATGTAGGTGCCTTTTTGTGAGCAGGGATCATAATCGTTAGCTAATTGTGGTAATTATAATGATTTAAAAATCATGTGATATTAAACGTTTTCTAACAACTTACTGTTCCTTCTCTTCTCTCCATGGTATTATGGAATAGGAATTTTCCATGATGAGTATTGCAGGTAATCTTTGAATTTAATCGAAAAGTACTGAGAATTAAGTTTGTGCTTTCATCAGCTTGGATTTTAAACACTAATAATATCTCATGAATATTCTGTGTGCGTTGCGAGAAGGAAAGGTACTAATTGGTATTTCACATTGTATGAAGCTTTTGAAACTCAGAGCAATAATGCCATGCTTTTGTGATTTTCTTCCACTCTTCTCAAATTCCGCATTTAAAATATATGTTTTCTTTATAGGCGTTCACGTACTATTAAGCAGTTGTCAGTGTTGCAGCGTCTCTGGTGTGAAGTGGGGTCTTCCCCGTGTAGCATTCCTTTTTCCTAAGTAGGATGGAGCTCTGTGTTTGGGGGAACAGCCAGGGAGACTTATTTATCCCCTTGTGTGTTCCTTGTCTAGGCAAGCAAATATTTCACTAGTCTCTTTTACTCATCCTCTAAATTATAGACCAAGGATTACTCAGACCCTTTAAGTCAAGGTTGGGACTGACCTCCCAGTGGATTCTGCTGCCCCGCCTGTGACTTCTGCTAAGAGCTACTGCTGCACCAGCCTAAGCAGGGAACAATGGCTTCTCTGGCTTTATTTTTCCCTTTCAGTTGGTTTGTTTTCTAGAAATCTATGCAGATGCTTTGGGGAATGCAATATATGATTTGCTAGCTCTCTCGCCACTTAACTCACTGTGAGAATAAATATGCATGCTTTCTGTAATTAACTGGTGCTTTGAAAACCTTTTTTAAGGAAGACAAATCTCAACCAAAGTTCTGCTCATCCAGACAAGCTCACCCTCGAGTTAATTTTAGCACAGCTCATTCTTGAGTGCCTCGTTACTGAACGAACATCCATCATCCCAGTAAGGCTTCCAGATAGCACTGTCTTTCTCGAAGATTTATTCTTGTTTTCCAAAAGCGAATGGCTTTCATGTAAGATTAAACAAACTAGGTGCTTGTAAATAATTTACTACCGTTTACTCTGTTGCATTTCTATAAAACTGAAATGCATGTCCTCCAGGGGAAGACAAGCTGTGACTCAAGTTAAAAAGCAAACAAAAAGACCCAATAATAAGCAATGTGAAATTGCACTCTTTGAAAATGAGAAAATCCTAAGAAATTCAAAAGAGGAGAAGGAATTTTCACTCTCAAAATTTAAAGAAAAACAAAGGGAAAGAACTAGCATGAAGTGTGTAGAACTAGTAACAGTACTGTGAGTCTTCTCAGATCTATTAAGTCTCACAAAGCCACAAGAGTGAGTGGAGGAAACATCAGGGATTGCAATGAATATAAGATTGTGGAATTTCCAATCTGAAGGGGAAAAGCATTTCCCAAAGTTCTCCATGTATATGAGTGCTCTGTGAGATGTTCATAGGTGTTTTGTATATAGAAAAAGTGTTGCTGGTAAAATAAATTTGCACACGGACCCTCTTTCCTAGAAACTCACAGTGCACTTTAGTGCAGTAAGGGCTCAGGGCCTGCCAGTACCAAGCCTGTTTAACCCAGCATTTCCCAATCTGTGTGGTGCCAGGGCCTTTTCCCCCTTTGGGACACCTATGGACCTCTCCTTAGGGTCATAGAAGACATTTTGGGAAACACTATGTTAGGTAGTTCTGTAAGGGGTCAAAACAAGAACTGCCATGTGGCACAGAGGCAGAATTTGCATGCATTTTGTATAATCAAATGTTGCATTTAATGGATGTATATTTCCTCCCCTGGAGACAATGAGCACAGAAAACTATAGTATAGGTGGTCAGAGCTCTTTTCTTGGATGAAAGACCAGCCCTTAATGTATCTGGGTTTTTCACTGAAAGTAGCAAAGTTGACACTAGGATTAATTGGGATAAAAAATTAAGATTCTCATTCAAACCTAGAAGAAAATATTGCACAATCGAATGCAGCTTTTTATCCACAAATAGTTCTAGTGTTTAGAAACGATAGGACTTACCACTGAGGTTTATAAGATTTAATTTGGATGTAAATCTGTTTTTTAAAACACATTTTAGGAACTTGAGACTTAGCATCTGGCATTTCAGTTTAATACAAACTAATGATTGAATTTGAAAGAGACTTTTGACTTTATTTCTAAACGTCTAACGTTCTGAAAAGCCTTGATGGAAGGTGTTAAACTATTTGCCCATTGTACAGAGAAGTGTCAGATTGTTATAAAAAGATTTATTATAAAGTACCATGTGACGCTGTGGGTGAAACATTTGGAAACATTGATTGATTTTTATGCTTGTCAATATATTGTAAGAAGCACAGAAGTGTAGTTTTGTTTTAATAAACCAAAAAGTGAATATATTCTTGATGTCTTGCATTTGTAGTTAAAAGTTCCCTACATAATTCATTGTACAAACGGTTCTTGTTTGACTTCACATAGGCCTTTATTAAAATGCTTATAAAAAATAATCTTACATAAATTTGTGAACCTGCAGTGCGTGATTTTATTATTGACCCAGAGCTCTTCAAATTTGATCAGGCATTTGGGGATGTAGATATCTACACTTGGCTACTGCCCTTCTCAGTAAATATTCACATCACAGAGAGATTCTTTGGGTTTCTGTAAATATTCCTTTAAACGTGGTGCTTCTGATATATTTTAATATGTTTAAGTTTGTAAAAGCATGAACTGAAGTCTTAGGTTTTTCCCACTAGTTCATGATAGTTGCTCAAAATAGTTTCCTTTTTTTGACAAGTAAGACAAGTATTTTACTAGAGCACAGTTTTCTGTGGATGATTTGAAACTGCTCAAATGCAGCCTTCTCTCCAAAGTGTGCCCCCTGGAAAGGGTGTTAAACAGGTGCCTGGTGATGCCATCCATGCCCTTTGGGTGCATGACAGTGCGTGACAGGGCTGTGAACCTGATCAACACCCAGGATCATCCCATGTGTTCTGCTCCAGCTTCTCGATCTGAACTTTGTACTTTAGCGCCTTTGATTTCCTCTGGGATGCTGTTGCCACGACTGTGCCCTCACCCTTTGGTGTATTCGTTCTTTCCTTTGCATTAGCAACTTTCTTGCTCCTGCACTGTGGACTTAACCTTGCCTTCCGTTCATCAAGGCAAAATTCTAACTTTTACAACCACTCGTTTTTAAGTGGATATTAATTTTGAAATCTAGGCTTTTAATGTTTAGTCCTATATTCACTAATTGTAGTCCCAGTTATGTCCCTTTTAAACACCTTACAGTCTGTCTGGTACACACCTAACTAGCAAAATTCTAATGTACAAATAGGCATTTTCTGAATTGTCCACAGCATCTGTGATGTCCGTGCAACGGCCACTGCTTAGCTGTCTCTAGATGCCAGCATAGCTCCTGCATTGTGTGACTTGTACCACAAAGCTTGGCATCAGGATGCTTCTCAGCCCTCAATCTAGGAAAAGGAAGCCTCATCCAAGTTGTGTTCTGTGTGTGGATTTTATATAGCCTTTCAAATCTGTTGTTATTATTTTTAAGAAAAGGAATATAGCAGAGAGAGCATGGGGTTTGAGGAGGAAAAAACTTAAGATTGAGTCTGGCTCTCTTGTGCACATGCTGGAAGACATTGAGCTGGTCACCTCACCCCAGTGAACATACATGGGTGTCCTCTGTGTTGTATGGGGACAACAGTGGATTTTTGAAGATGAAATAAGGTGGGATGAATGCAGAAGTGTTTTGTAAGCTTAAGAGTGTTACAACTGTGTGGTATTTGGTTTTCTCGATTTCCTACTTAGGAAAGAAAATGTAGCTCTGAAAGGGAAATTAGGAGTCACCTGGTATTTGGCGCCCAAGTTTTACAGAAGAGGACATCACCGGTGCTCGCACAGTAGGTGATGATAGAATCTAGAACAGAAGCAGCATCGTTGGACCCTCAATCCCACCCCACTTCAATCCCACTTCAATGACCACCAGCCAAATGGAAGGTGAACAAGAAAGCAAAATGATCAAGTCCCATCCAGTGACGTAGGGACCATCCTTGTGTTCGGTGTCGAACTTGGCAAATTATAGGTACATAAGGTTGTGAAACTGGAAGGAAGTTTATTGGCTGCAGCAAAACAATGCGCTTGACATGCTGGTACCGGGACTTCTTTGTGGGTACAGAGTTGGGCACTGCGCTAAGGACTTTCTATGCATCACCTCAGTCCTCCGGGGGTAGGTACAATACTATTAGCCCCATCTTACCACTGATGAAACAGGGCTGAAGCAGTTTGCTGAAGGCTTCTGCCAAGGCAGAGTGCAAATTTGCTCTCCATCATGGTGACACACTTTTCTCTGGGTTTGCAAGTTCTGCCCTTGTCCTGGAACGACTGACAGGCACAGAGGAATAAGGCAGAAAGCAGTATGTCTCATCAGGACAGGCGGAAAAGGACGTAAGGATTCTTTCCCGTCACCTAATGTCCTCTTGAAAAGTCCACTGTTAAGGGTGTCCTTGTACGATTCAGAGGGCAACCATGTCACTAAGGTGATGTATCCAGCTCGCAGGATTTCTCAGAAGCCCTCCTACACTGTGCCCTTTGCACAGAGTTAGGCAGAAGGAGAGCTTTGGAGGTTGAAGACGGCTAGAATTCGTCGCCACTAACTGTGGATTTGTCATAATGCAGAGCCCAAATTCAGCAGTGATTAGCGTATGTGTTGGAGGGGATCACGGAGAGGAAGTGACCATTGGTTGACTGGAGAGTTGGACCCGGGCAGCAGGAGACTCCTCACCCCCTCCTCTGTCCTTGGAATGTACGTGCTGCTTACTATTCCCATGCTGACAGCCATCTCAAGGATGCAGCCTTGAGCGAGTAAGGTGTTGCCGAGACCAACTCGACTGAATACGTGATTGAACCCAGTTAAGGCCTCTATATAGACTTTTGAGATTCTAGCTGATGGGGGCAGAGATCTACCGTCTTGCACCGCCCAAGACAATCCTCGTAGGTAAGTTCCCTTGCTTATTAAACCTGCCACCTACCAATCTGGAACAGTCTGCCTCTTCCTCTGGTTCTCCTTGCCCTCTGTGGACAGGGGCCAGTTTGCAAACCAACAATGTAATAGTATTTTTATGAACGTGTGTGCCGGGCACCACGCTGATCATGAGGTAGGGGTCCTAAAGACCCTAAGAGGAAACTGAGTGTAAGCTATTTCTCACGGTCATCCTGCTGGCAGGCAGTGGGGCTGGTTTCCAAACTTGATCTTCAACACTGCATTTTACAAGGGTTCATTGGAGGCACTCAGCCTCCCCAGTGGGTCATGTCTGGAAGAGAGAACAAATAACACTGGAACAGAGTCTGGAGGTGGCGTTTACTTGGGAGGGGTTTTGAGCACAAGGCAGGCTTCGGCTGGGCTTGCTCTGAAGTCTTCCACTGTGTTCACTGAGTTGGAAAAGTCTCTGCCTCTTGTGCAGAAAGAAAAGGGGGCAGTTCCACCCTGGCTTCCCACACTGCAGGCTGCAGTCCTGGCCCCTCCACTTGGGGTCAGGAGATAGCCCTTCCCTCCAAGGCACTGCATAAATCACTTCTAAATCTGCAATCCTGAGACAGTAATGGTATCAACAGGGCCACAGTTTTATAACGCTTTAAAGGCTCTAAACTGCAAATCACTTTTTTTTTTTACATCTTAATTGGGGTATAATTGCTTTACAATGGTGTGTTAGTTTCTGCTTTATAACAAAGTGAATCAGCTATACATATACATATGTTCCCATATCTCTTCCCTCTTGCGTCTCCCTCCCTCCCACCCTCCCTATCCCACCCCTCCAGGCGGTCACAAAGCACCCAGCTGATCTCCCTGTGCTATGCGGCTGCTTCCCACTAGCTATCTACCTTACGTTTGGTAGTGTATATATGTCCATGCCTCTCTCTCGCTTTGTCACAGCTTACCCTTCCCCCTCCCCGTGTCCTCAAGTCCATTCTCTAGTAGGTCTGTGTCTTTATTCCTGTCTTACCCCTAGGTTCTTCATGACATTTTTTTTTCTTAAATTCCATATATAGGTGTTAGCATATGGTATTTGTCTTTCTCTTTCTGACTTACTTCACTCTGTATGACAGACTCTAGGTCTATCCACCTCATTACAAATAGCTCAATTTTGTTTCTTTTTGTGGCTGAGTAATATTCCATTGTGTGTATGTGCCACATCTTCTTTATCCATTCATCCGATGATGGGCACTTAGGTTGTTTCCATCTCCGGGCTATTGTAAATAGAGCTGCAATGAACATTTTGGTACATGACTCTTTTTGAATTATGGTTTTCTCACGGTATATGCCCAGTAGTGGGATTGCTGGGTCATATGGTAGTTCTATTTGTAGTTTTTTAAGGAACCTCCATACTGTTCTCCACAGTGGCTGTATCAATTCACATTCCCACCAGCAGTGCAAGAGTGTTCCATTTTCTCCACACCCTCTCCAGCATTTATTGTTTCTAGATTTTTTGATGATGGCCATTCTGACTGGTGTGAGATGATATTTCATTGTAGTTTTGATTTGCATTTCTCTAATGATTAATGATGTTGAGCATTCTTTCATGTGTTTGTTGGCAGTCTGTATATCTTCTTTGGAGAAATGTCTATTTAGGTCTTCTGCCCATTTTTGGATTGGGTCGTTTGTTTTTTTTGTTATTGAACTGCATGAGCAGCTTATAAATTTTGGAGATTAATCCTTTGTCAGTTGCTTCATTTGCAAATATTTTCTCCCATTCTGAGGGTTGTCTTTTGGTCTTGTTTATGGTTTCCTTTGCTGTGCAAAAGCTTTGAAGTTTCATTAGGTCCCATTTGTTTATTTTTGGTTTTATTTCCATTCCTCTAGGAGGGGGGTCACAAAGGATCTTGCTGTGATTTATATCAGAGTGTTCTGCCTATGTTTTCCTCTAAGAGTTTGATAGTTTCTGGCCTTACATTTAGGTCTTTAATCCATTTTGAGCTTATTTTTGTGTGTGGTGTTAGGGAGTGATCTAATCTCATACTTTTACATGTAGCTGTCCAGTTTTCCCAGCACCACTTATTGAAGAGGCTGTCCTTTCTCCACTGTACATTCCTGCCTCATTTTTTTTTTTCTTTACATAAAGTTTGCTTCCATCTCTGGATTGGGAATTTTTACAAAATCTCTTTTGTTGAAGTCTTGCAGCCTCATTCACTTTTCCCCATAGACGTTCCCTCCCAATAGTCGACTGAAATAACAGCCCACAACATGAGAGCTGTGAGTTTCAGTTTTTTGTGGGGACTTACTGAGGATTATAGCCCAGGAGACAGCCTCTCAGATAGCTCTGAGGAACTGCTCCAAAGAGGTGGAGAGAGGTCAGCATGAGAGTGATTTTGGAGAAGGGGTAGGTGTAATCAGGCACACATCTCCGCAGAAGGTTGTTGCTAGTCACGAGAAACAGGTATCTCAGTTAATGACTTTAGTGCTTGTATGAGAAGATGCAAGAAATTGGGTTCATAAAATTTTCTCCTGAAAATATCTAACTCTCTGAAGGGCTGTTCTGCCAGTTTTCCCAGAGCACAGAGTGCCTCATTCCTGATCTTCGCCCCAATCTCCTTTCAGGGTATCGGTATGTTAAAGGTCAGCAACAGCGGTGGCTAATGACTTAATCCTTGTAGAGCCAGATGGCGAATGACATTCTTTTCGTTGGCACAATGCAGGCATAAAGCAGGCAGATTAATTTGGAAAGTATGTCTAAGTTGGGTGATAGAACACAGCCATTGTCTTTGATCAGGATGAAACTTAAGTTCGTTGGCAACAACGTGCATTTAGGTCGTTCTTGATGAAAATTCATTGTGCTTCCCTAAGCTGCTGACCCAAGAGGTAGGTTTGCATGGTGTATGCATGGTTCCTGCTTTACGTCAATTTAATTAACAGTAGAGTCTTGTCAGTGCCCAGAAAATAACTTTACATAAATAAAGGTAAAATGCAGAGGTTGAAAGAGTAATTGTCCGAAAGGGCGTTTGAGTCTCAGGACGCTGCGAGGGGCCAGAAAGTTGCAGACACTGAATATGGGAGTCACTGCAGCAAAGCCCACCACACAAGCACACAAAGACAGACAGCACCAAGAATCAGATGAATTCCCAAAAAGCCGTTAGGAAATCAATTTTTAAAACTGCAAAATAATTTTAAAGGATTACATGCTTTGCTATTTAAAGTAACCCCGCTGGCAAGGTCTTTAGTTATAAGAAGTTTGTCAAGTCTGCAAATGAGAGTTAGTAACTGATTATATGACTTTGGGCAAACACTTGATTTCTCCCATTCGTAAGTTAGGGCAAAAAATAATGTCCCCACATCTAGCAGGTCTATCACGGGAGTGTTGGGAAAACCACCTGAGCCAGTGGGTGATGCCTTGAAAATGTAATTTATTCTCTAAACGTAAAGACTGGCTTCTGTTCTGGTGCTGGGTTTTCCTGAGGCAGAGTTCTTGCAGTAGATCCTGTAGGACCCTACCTGTGTGCCCGTGGCCACCACCGGGTCACCTGTGGACATTCCTGCACCTTTGTCTACCTGGATCTCCCTGCTGAGGGCCGTCCCTGACTTGGGAGTGCGTGGAGCCACCAGAGCCTACTGGAAGTTGCTGGTGAGTCAATACCCCAGCAGTCATGGTCATCCACTGGGGTTTGGGTTTGTGGAACTAGAAGATAAACAGCCCCTCATTGGAACAATTCAGAGGGTCCTCAGTGGGGTTAAGCTCCAGTTGGCCATAGCAGTGACCCACTCATTATTCCCTTTTCTTGGGGTGTGATCATTCCTTCTCCCCCTTCCATGTCTCCCTTTGCCTGTCCGTTACTGGTGCTTCCTGACATCAGCTCACACGTCAAGGACTGGCAGCCGAATCCTGTCTCAGGAGCTGTTTTCAGGGGAACCCAAACGGAGGCAGAGTCCTCACGACTTTTCATTGACTAGATGTTGAGCACAGTGATGTCAAGAGCTAGTGTTTCCAAAGTCTGTTAAGTTGGACTCACCCATGTGCTGTCGACACAGGATAAGTAGAGCCAGAGAGAACGTGGCATTTCTAATTCCCGGTTTGACGTCCATGTTTAAAGATGGTGATGAGTGGGTCTGTAGACGCTGTCCTGCCTCCTTTGCTGGTTGCCAGTGAGAAGGATCAACATGGTGGTTAGAGAGATTAGAATTCAGGGTGGTAAAGATTCGGGGAGTGTAACCAACATTGACAGAGTCTAAAGGTAGGCAGGGGAGAGGAGGCCATGTGTAAAGCAAGTGCTCACCTGGGAGCAGCGCACTGTCTCCTAGGGGACCCAGCACCTTACGCAAGAAAGGTTAGCTAATAATATTGTAGTTGGTCGAGGCAAAGACAGAACTTGCTGTGTGAGATCTGGGTGGTGACAGGGGGCACATGGCAGAGTCAGTCTTTAATTGGGCCTGGAAAGAAGGGCAAGAGCCAGACCGTGGGAACACGAGTCCTTTCAAAACCTCACCTGATAATTAAATTTGAGTAAACTTAATATTAAAGTTCATGTGCAAGACCTGTGTACATAGCCTTAATTCATCCTGCAGACTTGCCTAGTTTGGTAATTTCGAAATGTCAAACAAATGGAGTCAAAGTTCAAGATATCAGATTTCTCTAAAATTGTAGCAAAATTCTAGCTTGTGTTAAAACTCTTAGAAGATCTGGCACTGGGTCTGTACTCCACATGGAACAATGGGTTAATAATGAATAGCGGTCATTTACATGGGGCATGCTTGTTATATTTCCGCCTCCTGGATTGGCTGCTGCACGGAGGTCAGGGGTCATTGAATCATTGGGCTTGTGCAGTTTATTTTTCCAAAGCAAAGAGCAGAGTCTCTAAATGCGCGTCTTTATTTAAAATGAAAAAAAGAAAGCCCTTTGAGTGTGAGGAGAATAAAGTAATGCGTATTGAGCATAAGCGAATTGCCAGTCGCTGCGCTAACAGCTTTACAGGCACGACTAGCTTCTCCCCATTTTACACGCCCGGACGTGGAGGCGCGGAAGTCTTGGGAAGCGCTTCAGGCATCTTAAGGGAATCTTAAGGGAATCATGGCCAACCTGCCGCTCAAACCCGTGTTCTTTCTATGGCACCAGGGAATTTCCTTGACCTTGAGCTTCCTCCTGTTTGGATTTCATGATCTGGGTGTGATAAGTCCCCACTGTGACCACATTTGGGGGTGGGTTAGGGATGAGGGTGGTGGGAGGGAAAAGGGGGGTGATGCACTAAGATGTGGGGCTTTATGATTTCCCCATAATTTAAAGCCCGCCTCCCAGGACTCACACGTTTGCCTTGGGAGTTAAACGTGCCCAATCCAGGACAAAGAGGCCACAGCTGTTTGAGGAGGGGAATAGAGGGCTGGCGTTGAACGTGATGCGCGGGCCAATCGCAGGTGTGGGGCTTCTCGGGGGTGAAAAGGCGGCCATGACCGCGAAGTCACGGGCGAGTCCGTTTTCACGGCTTTCTTGGGGGTACAGAGCTCCGACCCGCCGACCAACTGGAGTTCTGAACAGGTAGGATCCCCGCGCAGTAGTCTGGGGGCTTCCGGGTTATCTCTGTGATGTGCCTGCGGTCGAAGCGTTTATAACTTTGGGATTCTGTGCCCAGAATCTGGCGAAGGCTCCCTGGGTTCGGATCCCAGTTCCGCGCTCACCAGCCCCGCGACCTGGCGCCTGTTTCTTGATTAACTGTCTCCACTTAACTGGGTTTACGAGGAAGTAATGAATATTCACGAAGCATTTAATACCAAGCCTGGCACACACATAGTAAATGCTTTATAAATGTTAACCCTGTTAAAGGTCTCCCCTTTTCTGATGACTCAGAAAATTTTCCCTGGGAGCCCCTGCTTTCTCTACCTCCACCGGCCCTCTCGCTCCCTCAGCCAGCGTTCGCAGAATATTCGGGTAGACGCTGTGCAAGCCACCCGTGGTCCTGACTCTAGTGCTCTGTGCTTCCCCAGACTCCAGCCTTCCTGAGGTCGGGAAGTTTCAGAGGCGACTTTACTTGAATCTGGGACGCAGGGATGCAGGGTGTGGCCGCGCCACGCATTCCAGTTCCGTCCACGAGGTGGCGCTGGAACTTCATCTTGGGCTGCTAACCCGGGGCTGAAAGAAGGACGCCGCGGTCCAGACCCTGGGACTGGGCTGTGTGCTTCCTGGGGGGTGGGCTTTAGGTGCTCCTTAGCAATGGGGCTTCTCACCGATTGCCGCAAATGAGACTCCGGGATGGATCCTCCAAGTGGAGGAAAGGGACAGGAAGAGACAGGAACGGGGACGGATGGGGTATAAGGGGCAGCAGCGGGCGTGGTTCCTGCAGCCCCAGCTCTCCGTCTATGGCCTTGTCTCTGCCAGTTGCTCTGTGCTAGTCCAGGCTCTGGACGCTTTGTCACTCTCTCCGGTCCCCTGCCCACCTCTGCCTTGCAGTTCATCTTCCATGCGCCTTTCTGCTCCTCTTTTAATACCCCCGGAGCTCTCCAAGACCACCTCTCCTTTCTTTACCCTCGCTATTCACTACAGTCAAACCCAACCCGTCCTTACCCTCCTCCACGCCTTTGCTTCTGAGTTTCTTTGTCACCACCTCTGCGTGTTCAAATCTTATTTTCCCCCCTTGGGTCACCTGGAAGTGATTGTTCCTTCTTCTGAACCCTCGATGCATCTCTCCTATGGCACTGGACCCTTTCATTCATTCATTCCAGTCCTCATGCAGCACCTACTGTATGCAGCAAGGTACTGGGGATGCAGTGGTGAACAATACTGACATCTCCGTCCTCATGGAGCTCACATTCTCCTTGGAGAGATAGGTCTAAAAGGAGTAAACAGAGGTGTAAATAAAATGCAGTGAATGAAACCATTGGGGTGCTGTGGGAGAGTGTAATTGTGGGGTGTGGGCTCGGGGAGTCTCCTCTGAGCAAGTTGACATTTAAGCTGAGAGCCTTAAGGCTGAGAAAGAGCCGGTTTTGCAAAGGGGGCTTAGGGGTGGGTCGTTCCCGCAGAGGGAACAGCGTAAGCAGAGCCCTACTGGACCACAGAGAAGCTGGGAGAGGCTGGGCAGCCCCTGAGCCACGAGGCTGCCAGAGCAGGGAAGCCACTGGAGGGGAACTTCAAGGTTCAAGCCCTTTAAAGAGTATTGTTGCTGCTCTGTGTACATGACCTGGGGAAAGGGGAGGAAATGAAACCACAGGTGCAGGGAGAGAGGATGGCGTCTGGGACTGGTGGATTTGGGGACGCTCTGGAGATTGATGGGCAGGTGTGCCCTGTGACAAAGGCATGGGACCTAGGGTCAAGTTGAATACCAGCTCCGGTGGCCGGGGCTGGGGCCGGGGGTGGGGGTGGGGGCGGGTGTGGTCACTGCCTCCCAAGCACTGTGAGGGAGGGGCTCCGAGCACGTGCAGTCTGGGCAGCAGAGTGACGACTGAGCAGCCAGCTCTAGGGAGGTGCAGGGGGCCACGACGCGGCAGGGACAGTGGATCTGACATTTGATGAATGGACTCAAAACTCCCTGAGGGCAGGAAGTTTGCTTGATTAATTGTTGCGACCATGAGAAGCATTTCCTGGGTGGCCTCCCTTTGGTAGAACAAGCAAAAAGATTTGATACTGTTGGAGACGCTGGTGTCAAGGGGACTGAAGCAGGGCCCCGTTTGCTGCCTGCCACCCACTGTCTTGGGAGCACTGAGGATGCCTGGTGTGACTACAGAGTGACGGGGCCAGGGTGGGCTTTTCTCCTTGGCTCTGTGCCTGGGACTCCAAGCCCTCTCGGCCCTCGCTGCTATTGCTTAAGCAGTGAACTCCAATCCCTCTTCCTCCCCCTTCAGGGTCCACCTGCATACTTCTCCTCTGAAAAGTGGGGTGCTGATGGTTTCAGGAGTCATGTAGTCTGGCTTGCCTTGCCGAAGGGGAGAGTGGGTGCCTCCCATGCTTCCCAGAAATGCCTCCTGGATGCCTGAATCACATCGGAACTTCACTCCTAACAAAGACTTTGCCGGCTCTAAACTGACTTCACAGTCAGTCCTACAGTGTAAAGTTTGCACCGTCGTAAAATTGAGATCCACATAGCAAGCTGGGAAGGGCCGTAGGGAGAAGGCACACTGTGTCTGGGACCAGTGAGAAGACAGGGAGACGCTGAGGAGGGGCAAGGGGAGTAATGCTGAGGCTGGAAAGCTGGTGTCCTGTACATCACAGTTTTGCCCTGGGCCGGCACCTCTCTGGGAATCTTCACTTTCTTCCCGGGGTCAGGGAAGAAGGTCCAGGTGGAGCCCGGCCCCTCCATCCACTAGAGGGCGCCAGCACCCTGCAGTTGCTGGTGCAGCTTCAAAGGCCACTGATTGTGGGAGAGGTTTCGGGTGTCTCAGGGCCCTCAGAGATGCCATCGTGCCTGGAACTGCGACCTTGTATCCCCTGTGCCCTCTGTTCCTATCTGCTGCTCAGATGTGGCTGCTGTTTGCTTGGGCATCTCACAGATCAGCTCTGGCCACACCATTGCCAACATGAGCCCCGGGGAGTGGGGACCCCTGGCCGGTGCCTGGGGGCTTTGGGCTGCTGTGGCGAACCTCAGAGGGGCTCCCGGAGCTGGCCCCCGTGTGCGCAGTTGGGTCTGCCTGCCCAAGAGCCTGGGGGTGCCTGCGGCCTCCTCCCTGTGGGGTGACTCTCCTGGGAAAGAGACTCTGTCTTTGGAGTGTTCCTCTGCCCTTCAGGGCCTAGCTGGGTCCTGCCCTCCATAGGAACTCATCACATCCACTGGCCCCCGGTGCCTACTGGGTGTTGGCTTCCGGCGAGCAGCTGCCTGGGAGACAGTGAGTGGGTGGGAAGGTGGTGGTCCTGCAGGATGGGGCTCAGAAGCAGCTGAAAGGCTGGGGTACCCAGTGAGGGGGGAGGGGTAGGGAAAACAGCAGGAAGAAGAGGAGGGGGGAGGGGGAGGGGGCGGAAGAGGGCAGTGAGCTGCTCTTGGAAGCCGGGCGAGCGTTCCGACCTCTAGGGGGGTCTCCATCCAGAGGAGGTTTGGCGCAGTGGCCACGCCAGCTGCTTCTGTTTAAGAATCTGGAAACCAACTCATGAAGCTGGCTTCCAGAGTCTTCTAACCTCCAGGCTGCTCTGGGCCAGGGAACCAAGCGGGGATGTTATCCTTATTTTGCTCTGGCCTTCAACCATGGGGCCGAGCTCTCTGGAGGAGCCAGGGAGACGGACTGTCCTGGGCCACTGGGGCCTGTGTGCCCCACGGGTTCCACAGAGGCCCCGAGGGCTGCAGGTGCGGGCGTCACGTCTGCAGAGGTGTCGGTTGGTGCGGTTCTGGTCGCCGGCATCTCTGAGCATCGCAGGCCGTGGGGCTGCACCGAGTTCTTGCGTGGGTTTCCTGCTTTAATAGCGTGGGTTATAGGCGCGCTGGCCAGGCTGCAGTTTCTTCTCCCAGTGGGTACAGCTTCTGCTCTGCAGCCGGAGGACCCTGCTTATTTGCTGGTCTCCAGCAGCCCTTTCTCCGGTCTGAAAGTAATCCCTCTTGGGGCCAGTAGCGTAATGGGCTTGTGATGCTAATTTTAAAAATGGTTGGCAGATGATTTCCATCATAATGAGAGTCTTAGTGAAAGCAATTGTCCGGAGGCCGAGGACTCCTGCAGAGCCCTTGTGGAACACGAGGGGATCCAATGAAAGGGAGGACCGGCGGGTTGGAGATGGTGTGCTTCTGAAGGCGAGGATGATAGGGGGTCGCGTTATGAATGCAGGTTCCGGGAGGAAACAAGAGGCAGTGGGCAGTGGCCAGATTTACATCCATTCTGTAAGGCAGTGTGACTGTAAGTATGACTTTATAGATGAGGAGAGGCTCAGAGAGGTTGAGATTCTTGCCCAGGGCCATACAGCAAAGCAGAGAAAGAGCAAGGCTCGGAAGGCAGATTTCTGCATCCTGAAATGTTCACACACGCACACGAGTGGAGAGAGTAGCGAACAAGCCCCGCGCTCCCATCACTTACGTTCAACAACCGCCAACCCCAGGGCCGGTTCCATTTCATCTGTATCCTTTCTGCTCTCCCACCTGTGGATTATTTCAAAGCAGATCCCTGACATCGTATCATTTCATCCATAAGTATTTCGGCAGGCAGCTCTAAAGGCTAACGATTCCCTTTTAAAACCGTAATCACAATGTCATGATCACACCTGATATCAGGTGTGTCATAATCACTCTAGTCAGCGTTCAGTTGCCTCAGTTTTTTCTAACTGGTGGTCAGGATCCAAGTAAGAGCCACGCATGGCAAGCAAAGTCTTTTCAGTTTCTTCTGAGCTGCAGTTTTTCTCTCCCTCTCTTTTTTCCCCTGCAGCGTACTTGTTTAAGCAATCTGGCCAGTTATTCTGTGGCTCCCCACACCTGGCTCTGCTGTTGGCATCTTTGAGGTCCTGTACAACCTGTTCCTCTGTCCTCTGTCCCCCATATTTCCTGTAATCTGGAACTTAGATCTGGAGGCTTGATCTGGTTTAGGTTCAATTTTCGCAGCACCATCATTCTCAAAGCATAAGATCGAAAGGCAGGCTGCTGAGCAGTGTGTGTGTGTGTGTGTGTGCGCGTGTGTGCGTGTGTGCGTGCGCGCGCATGTGTGCACGTGCCGGTACCCATGGGCTGTTATCTCCTCCCTTCGGCCACCTCCTAGAAGCCACTGCTCTCCCATGGCCACAGCCTCCTCTCAAGGCTACAAAACTGCTTCAAGGCTACTTGTCGAGGAACAAATACAAAGTGTTCCCTTTCTCAAAGCCGGTCCCCTGGGATGCTGCCTCAGAGAAGTCGTCTTCACTGGAGACAGAATTTATTTTGATGGCTGGGTACCGGTTTCCTCCTGCCGCCTCCTTCCGTTGCCCATATTTTGACTAAGGGTCTTTCCTGTCAGGGACCCTAGAAGATCTGAGAACCCAGCATCCTCTTCCCACCCCCTCCCCTCGTTCAGCCCCAGCTCTCTGCCGAAGCTGAGAAGTTAGACGCGAACCTCTGCTTCTACCCCGGAGGTCCTGTGGGCTGATGGGGCAGACTGACATGGAAACTGCAGCGACAGCCATCACCCAAACGCCCAGCCAGAGGTCCCTGGGGTTGCCCTGGAAACCGAGGAGGAGAGCTCGGGAGGGTCAGGAAGCACAGGTCTGCTCTCCTACGGGGTGAAAGCCACCATCCAGGCGGAAGACTGAGCCTGGAGCTGTCAGCTGCAGAGTGGAGAAAGAGGCCTTGTGCTCAGCTTCTAAGATGCCTGTCCTGGCATCTGAAATGCTTGCTCTGGGAGCCATCCATCAACGCAAGAGTATTTCCAAAGCACCTCTTCTGTGCTGGGGGAGAAAAGGGTCATCTCAACATGCCTATGGTCCGATGGCCAGCTGATGACCAAGAGTACAAAGAACAGGGAGGCATTCTTTTTTTTTTTTTTTTTTTTTTTGCGGTGCGCGGGCCTCTCACTGTTGTGGCCTCTCCCGTTGCGGAGCACAAGCTCCGGACGCGCAGGCTCAGTGGCCATGGCTCACGGGCCCAGACGCTCCGCGGCATGTGGGATCTTCCCGGACCGGGGCACGAACCCGCATCCCCTGCATTGGCAGGCGGACTCTCAACCACTGCACCACCAGGGAAGCCCCAGGGAGGCATTTTTGACCCCTCTTGTTTGTCCCTCACATCCAATCCATGGCTGTGTCAGCTCAACCTTTAAAACAGATTTTATTTTATTTTTTATTTTTTGTCCGTGCCGCACAGCTTGTGGTATCTTAGTTTCCCAACCAGAGATTGAACCCAGGCCCTCGGCAGTGAAAGTGTGGAGTCCTAACCACTGGACCAGGGAAGTCCCTTGAACAGACTTTAAATTGGTCCCCTTCTCTCCATCATCTCCCCACTGCTGCCCATCAACTCCTGCCTTCTCTCTTACTCACTTTAATCCATTCTTACACTGCAGCCAGCGTCATGTTTTTGCAACATAAATCCCATAATAATCCTCCTCCAGCTAAAATGCTGTAGAGGGTTGAATAGTGCCCCCCAAATTCATGTCTATCTGGAACCTCGAAATGTGACCTTACTTAGAAATAAGTTATTTGCAGATGTAATTAAAATGAGGTTACACTAGATTAAGGTGGGCCTTAAACCCAGTGACTGGTGTCCTTATGAGAAGACACAGAGAGAAGAAAGCCACGTGAAGGCAGAGGCGGGCCGCAGTGATGCATGGAAGCCAAGGAAGGCCAAGGATCGCCAGCGGGCAGGAGAGGCTGGGAGGACGCATGGAAGGACTCTTCCCTGGAGCCTTCAGGGTGTGCACGGCACCTGCCAACACCTTGATTTCAGATTTTACCTTCTGGAGCTGTGAGAGAATAAATTTTTATAGTTTTAAGCCATGCAGTTTGTTATGGCTGCCCTAGGAAACCAAACCCTTAATAAATGGTGTTCAAAATTATACCTAGAATAAAATCCAAAACCACGTCCCACCAGGCCCGGCAAGGCCTGGGCCCCTCTGTCCTGCCACCCAGGGCCTGTGCTCTTCTCACACCTCATGTTTCCCTGTCTCCCTGATATTCTGTTTTTAACTTCCATCATAGCACTTTTTACAAGTTGTCATTTTGAATAGACTGCGATGCTGTTTCCTTACCAGACTGTGGGCTCCTGGTGGGCACGTGTGTCCGTCTTGTTGGTCCTGGATTCCCAGCTCTTTATACTGTGTGTCTGGCACATCGTAGGTGCTTCGTAAATATTTGCTGAATAAATGAGCCCAACACGTACAAGTGAAAATATTTCGTGGGATGAGACTGTACGGAGGGTCAGATCAGGGTCAGTGGGACATGGAGAGGAGGAGAGGCCTGTGAGTTTGAGGGAGATCAGAAATGATTTCCAAATGATCCAATCCACCGTCCCCAGGGAAGACACTGATGAAAGAGGGCCCGTGTCAGCTTTCTGTCTCATCGTAAACTCGGGGAGGCTCATCCCTACGTGCCAGGCCCTCTGCCAAATGGACAGAAGTTGGCGTTGCTTGCTGGCAAGGCATGGCCCGGTCTGAGGAGCAACGGCCTTTCAGCTCTCTGGGCTGTGATTTATGGGCCCCAGACAGAGGGCAGGTGATCATGATTTACACGAGCCTCAGACCATTTGGGCCAAGAGACTGGGCAATTACATCATCCGACAGAGGAGCTTTACGGCACAGGCAAGACACCAGGGCCTCGGGGAGCCTCTGCTCCATCTCCAAGTTTATAGATGGATCCACCGAGGCCCCGAGAGGGCGCATGACTAGCCCGGCATCAAACGCAGGTGTCCTCTCTGGGGCAGCACAGGACTGGAACCCAGGGCTCCCTAGGCTGGTCCTTCCTCCCCATGGCCTTTCCTTTTAAAAAAACCCAGCAAAAACCAAGCAGAGAATCCCTCCTTAGGCTCTCTGGAGGGCTGGCATTTAAATCACTTGAACTGGCCCAGCTTTTACTTAAAGATAATAAACGTAGGGCTTCCCTGGTGGCGCAGTGGTTGAGAGTCCGCCTGCCGATGCAGGGGATATGGGTTCGTGCCCCGGTCCGGGAAGATCCCACATGCTGCGGAGCGTCTGGGCCCGTGAGCCGTGGCCGCTGAGCCTGCGCGTCCGGAGCCTGTGCTCCGCAACGGGAGAGGCCACAACAGTAAGAGGCCCGCGTACCGCAAAAAAAAAAAAAGATAGTAAAGGTAACAGTTCTGTTTTATTTAAAAGTTAAACTTTTTAAAACTTCTTAGCTTTTCCAGCAACGTAGCCAGTGCTGACAGGTCACTCCTGTCCTTCTGCAGCCTCTGCTTCTGGCTTCGCTGCCTTTTGATTCTTTGATGTCTGGGAACCTGAGATGGACGGGGGTGGAGGGAGCAGGGAGGCACAGGCCAGAGGAGGCCTGTGGTCTCGTTTCCTTGTCCTGGCAGCAGCCCACCTCATCCAAGTGGAGCCTAAAAACCCAGCTTTGTGCTGGGCACACACTTGGTGCTTAATTAAGATTGACTGAGGCCATGAACAGCCCTGAGTACTGGTAGCTGAGATGATCGTTTTGGTGACTACCCATCCGCTGCATCATCGTGGTCTCCCTCATTTATAGAAATGCAGCATCTCAGAGCTAAGAGGACCATGCAG
Organism: Globicephala melas; assembly: GCF_963455315.2. Classification (NCBI taxonomy): domain Eukaryota; kingdom Metazoa; phylum Chordata; class Mammalia; order Artiodactyla; family Delphinidae; genus Globicephala; species Globicephala melas. Next base: position 17,692,766 of record NC_083329.1, read on the forward strand.
TGCATCCCCACCTCCGCCACATCTGTCCATGTCAGAGACCTAGCAGTCATCGTTGAGTCTTTCCTTTCCTCCCTTCCACGTGCAACCCACCCACTGGCGCTGTGGCTTTATCTCTGCACTGCATCTCCAATGCCCCTCTGCTCTCCATCACCAAGGCCCCACCATCATCTTGCTCCGAGAGAAGCCTTTTCACTGGTGCTTCCTGCTACCCGTGTCTCCCACACCTTCCATGTTTCACAGAGCAGCTTTAAAAGGGGCGATGCTTTTAGGAGGAAAGTCACTCAAATTATGTCAGTTCTTTGCTTAAAACTGTCCATGGCATTTTTTGCACTTGGAATAAAATTCCCACTCCTTTCACAGCCCACAGATATGGTCCCTGGCAATGCCTACAGCCTTGCAGCTCCTGACCAGCCTCGACCCGCTGTCTCGCTGCCAGGCCTCCCCTACTCTCACCCCGCCCCTGCCATGGGCTCCCCTGCCCGAGGCGCTCCCCTCAATTCCTGTGGCTGCTTTTCCTCAAGACCCTGCAGGTCTACCCTCTACCCCCCACGCACAGTACTCAGGGGTCACCAAACTCCGTGGGTCAAATCTGACGGCAGCCTGCTTTGGTAAATAATGCTTATTGGATCACGGCCCCGGCCGTTCCTTCACCTGTTGACTTTGGCTGCATTGGGGTTACAATAGCAGAGCCAAGTTGTTGCGACACAGACCATATGGACCACAAAACATAAAATATTTACCATCTGGTCCCTTCTAGGAAAAGTTTGCCGACTCCTGTTGTAGCTCAGCCTTTTATTTGCTTTCTTGATATCATTTTTCACATATAAGAATCAATGTATGGGCTTCCCTGGTGGCGCAGTGGATAAGAATCTGCCTGCCAATGCAGGGGACACAGGTTCGATCCCTGGTCTGGGAAGATCCCACATGCCACAGAGCAACTAAGCCCGTGCGCCACAACCACTGAAGCCCATGAGCCTAGAGCCCGTGCACCGCAACGAAGAGTAGCCCCCGCTCTCTGCAACTAGAGAAAACCCGCGCACAGCAACAAAGACCCAATGCAGCCAAAAATAAACAAAATAAAATCTAAAATTTTTTTTAAAAAATTTAAAAAAAACCATTAAAAAAAAGAATCAATGTATATATTTTCATGTTTACTTTTATTTTTGATCTGTCTTCCCATAAAAATGTAAATTCCCAGAGCATAGAGGCCTTATAGGACATATTCACACCTGTATGTCTGAGCATGGGGTTGGGCATATAGGAAGAATTCAATTATTTGTTCACCAAAATAAAAAAAAAAAATGATGACATGGCCCAGTAGTTTCCTAGGACTAATCGAGTAATTACTGGTCAGATCAGTGTTCTTGGATTATCTTTAGCCTACTTACCCCAAACACACGGACATAAGCCCTGGAGGACAGATGAGCACCGACTGTGTGTTTATATCACTTCTTGCTCATGGTAGTTGCACCTGGACACAAGCTCTTCCATTTCTCTTCCAAACCTGTTGGCCTCCTGGATAATTTGGGGGAATAAATTGGCTACAACTTATTAAAAATGGATAAAACTTTTCCCTTGCCAGGAGTAGAGAGGATGGAGGAGAGACAGGCTAGCTTCTGGAAGAAGGAGCCCTGAGCATCATGTTCTAGCCTTGACACCGCAAACTTGTTACGAATGGCCTCCATTTTTTTGGACAGAGGTAAATTGTAAATGACAACTAACTAACTGTGAGAGCCTGTTCTCTCTGGGCCTTAGTGTCTTCATCTGGAAAATGATTTCCAAAGAGTACAGAATTACTGCTGAACACTTTCCTGGGGCTCTTGTTAAAGTCAGATTCTCTGTGTGAGACCAGGTGATTCTGACTCACAGCTGGACCCACTGGATTAAAGGTGTCTGAATTCTCATATCTCATCTTTTCGATGCTAATTTCTGGTTCAGGTTCCTCCACACGCATGTGTTCTGTGTCTTTGGGCAATAGGCCTGATGTCTCTGAGACTATATCACCCTATGACAGGCTCACATTTTGAAAATATTAACTGTATTTCCTTTTCCGTCTTGACCCTTCCATTCATTGGTGTGTCTTCTCTTTACCCATATCCCTCCGTGTGACAGCAGTAAGGGGAAGGAAAAGGAACCCTCTTCCTGGCTTTCAAGTTTCAATAGCCTAGACCCTTTGAGGACCAGAAAGGACTCATTTCAGAGGAAAAATATTTTGGAGGAAATAAGGCATATGGAAGGAAGACCCTCTCCATTTCTATCTCTGACCAGAAGAAGACTCTCAGGGCTGCAGGCAGAGAGGCGACTTGGAGGGGAGGCAGGGATGGTGTAGACATGGAGAGACCCCATGGGGCTTGGGGTGAGCCCTGGAGAAGCAACCATACAGATGTGTTTGTGGGAGCCGAGGGCAGAGGAGACTCCTGCCCGAGCCTGCAGGACCTCAGAGAAGAAACGGTTTCCTGAGGAGTTTTGATAAGCAATGTGCTGGTAGCTTCAGAGTATCCTCAACCTAAAATGAAAAAGGAGCAGTGGATGATTCTAGGGGGTCACGAGGCCAAGAGCAGCTTCAGGGGTAGGGGTGGAGATGACTCTGCAGTGTCCTGCATGGGCAGATGACGGCAACGTCCAGGTGGCCTTTCTTCTCCCTCCCCCCACCAAACCTCAGCGTTGCGTAGGCCTTCTTGAACCTTCTGTGCAATCTCAGGGAATAAGGAGGGTGGGCCTGAATTAGCTGAAGGTATTCCACCAGCTTGCTCAAACCAAAAGGAGTATTTTCACCTAGTTTGTGCAAATCTGGGCTTGAAGACAAGCACCAAATGGGATGAAGTGAGGTATGGTGTTTTAAAGTGCTGAGAAAGTTGGTTTGGAAGAAAAATGCAGAGAGGGAGGGGGAGGGAGAGAGAGATTGAAAAATCAGTCCCCAAGCTGACAGCAGCCCAGATGGTGGGCACCAGATGGGAAAACGATGATCTACAGATCAGGTCCCGTTAACGAGACTGATGGCAGCCATAAGAAACCACCTGCAGCTGGCTTGGCGGAAAATCTGGCACCCGAGCATGCGGCTTCGAGTAATCCATCTCGGGAACCACTGAGCCATGAACTTGTTGAACGGTAGCCGCTGGAGACCTGCTCAGCTCATGCTCAGCTGCAGACGGTGGCAGAATCTCTGTCGCTGGAAGGCCAGATGGCACAAGAGGCGGTGGTGGTCCCAGGGTCCCAATGCAGCGAGCGCACGCTGCGGCAGATGCCGGGGTTGACAGCTCCCAGGTCAGCCGATCTCACGTTGCCGGAGCTCCCGGAGCATTTGAGAGGCACATCTGTTCGCTCTGTGGGTCCATTTTCTTCCTTCCTCTTCTTTTCCTCTGACCAACCTCTGCCCTTTGGCTCTGATGGAGCCCGGTGCTTCTGCTTGCCTCCACCTGCGAGGACCAGGCTGGTCCTGATTAGGAACTGAGAGTGTTGCAATGAGGAGAGATGGACGGTGGAGCATAGTGAGTGCCAGAGCTCTGGATCCCAGTCCCGGCTCACCCGTACCTGCGGGTCCATGAGCAAGTGACTAAACCACTTTAAGCCTCGGTTTCCTCCTCTGTCAAAAGGGGTTACCTACCTCATGGAGTGGATGCGAGTATTAAATGGGGTAGTATAAACAGAGTGCTTAGTTCAGTACCTGGCACCTAGTCCCTAGCCCCTACTCAGGAAGTGTAACTTCAAGACACAACCAACCACACCCACGCACAACCCCGGACATAGCAACGGTCCCTGGAGCATCGGCACAACACGAAGTCCCCACAGCACAGGAGCCCAACACTTGGCTTTCCTGGTGGGACCATAACTCTTCCAGACCTCAACGATCTTGTCTTTATGCCTGTTTTTCCTGCTTCCGGAATGTGCTCTCTTTTCCTTCTCCGCAGGGCAGGCCTTGTGAGAGTCTCAGCTGCACGTGATGGTGGAAGCTGACTCTTCCCAGGCAGAATTGTATTAGAGATTTCCATTTCCTGAAACCCTGCCCATCGGATGCAGCCTGTTTCCAATTACTGTACCTACCAGTAATTAGATGAGAACAAACTGAAAAATGGCTTTCATGGGAGCCACTGGCGCTGGATTGGCTTCGAAGCTTTTAACCTCATTATTAATAATAAATGTTTTGGTGATGAACTTTTGACCATGCACTCATCAAACATCCTTCCTCATAAGTACGTTTCACTGGAGAGGCAGTGTGTGTGGCGGAAGGGGGCTGCCTAGGAAATCGGAAGAGTGGAGTCCAGATCCTTCGTTATGCTTCAAAACTCAATTCCTCTCTCTGTGCCTCAGTTTACTCATTTATAAAATGAGAGGGTTAGACCCTGTGACCTCTGGAATTTCTTTTACTGAGTTATTAAACTTGAACACTTGCAGGAAAAAAAAAATTAAAGCACCAAGGTCTAGAATCATTAGCTCAGAGTGGCAGTGACCAATCAGAGCCCTTGATTTTTAGAATTACTTCTCTGGGAATGAACCTCTAGTGAGGGATGACGCTCAGGGAAGCTTTAGGAGGGAGAGGTTGAAAAGTGACTCCCTGTGTTGACATGACTTTTGTAAGAATGTTTTTTGTGGGGTTTTTTTTGTTGTTGTTTTTTAATCCAGGGCTATTCTGGATTGGATGGAATCATGTCTTTCTAAGTAGTTCTTGACTTTTGATTTTCATTGGAGCTGTCTGGGGAGTTTTCAAAATTTCTATGCCCAGGTCACACCTGGGAACAATCCCAGTGGAATCTCTGGGAGTGAGTTTCGGCATCGATAACTTTGTACAAATGGCCCGTGTGATTCCAACATGTGGGTGAGGTTGGGAATCACTGGGCCATGACAGTACATTCCAAACTTTCATGAATCACTGGTGATTTTGCTGAAATGCAGATTCGGATTCAGTAGGCTGCAGTGGGACCTGAGAAGCTACATGTCTCACAAGCTCCCAGGTGGTGCTGCTGGTTCTGGGACCACACATGTGTAGCAAGACCTGGAAGTCTCAGCCGTCTGGCTCTGCCGTCAGAAGCTACACATCCATGAGAAACTCAGGCTGCAGACATCCATCCGGGAAACCTCTCTGCCTGCCCTCATCAGTAGAATGAGACTGGAAAGTGTGGGTGCCCTCGTCAGGCTGAAAACTAGACCCTTCTTCAAATGGATAGTCTAAATATTTGTTCATCATATTTTTTTTTTAGTAGGGTTGTCATTGGTGTTGGCAAGGATTTTTAAAAACTGTGTCTTGGGGCTCCCCTGGTGGCGCAGTGGTTGAGAGTCCGCCTGCCGATGCAGGGGACACGGGTTCGTGCCACGGTCCGGGAAGATCGCACATGCCGCGGAGCGGCTGGGCCCGTGAGCCATGGCCGCTGAGCCTGCGCGTCCGGAGCCTGTGCTCTGCAACGGGAGAGGCCACGACAGTGAGAGGCCCGCGTACCGCAAAAAAAAAAAAACCCCAAAACTGTGTCTTGAATGTTCTGTCTGCCTCAAGGAGAGTGAGCATTCACAACGTTTAGAGCTGGACGGCATCCAAAGCTCCTTCTTCTGCTCTGTGACTCTCCCACCGTGCATCTCAGTAGGCAGCCCTGCTGCCATTCACGCGGGCTGACTCAGCCAGATGATATCCCGCCCCAGGGCAGCCTGGGAAGGGCCTTGGTCTTAGCTTGGAAAATTGGATGCTTCTGCTTAAGTTTTTGACTCGAGCAAGGAAGTGCCTCAGAGGCGCAAGAACAGTTAGAGTTGATTGAGGCAGCAGTGAGTATGTCCAGATCCGGGGGTGGTGGTGACGACCATGGTGACCCATGCCGAGCACTGGTGGCAGTTGTTCTTAGCCAGTTCCTGCCTATGGTTTGACCAAGGCTGGGATTCTGACCATCCAGTCTTCCTTGGTTCCAGGCACCCCTCTGATTCTGTGAGCTACTCAGTACCCCTCCAATAAATGTATTTTTGGCCTGAATAGGCTTCATTTCTATTGGTGAACTCAAGATGCCCAGTTGGTGCATAGGGCTGTTGCTAGATGAAATGGGATAATCCATGCAGAGAGCTTAGAGTTCCACCCAACGCACAGGAGACAGCCATCAACGTTAGTTATGTTGATGAAGAAGAGGAAGGCGTCGTTGGGGGTGGGGGGCGTTGGAGGAGGAGAGAATAAGAAGGATGCTGAGAGGGTCAACACTGAAGGGACTTGCTTCCGAGAGAGATCAAGAAGACCTGGCTCAGGACATGCCCTAAAAGTTCAGACCTGAAAAATGAAAGAGCATGCTCATGTGAAGAGCATTGGAAGGAGGCCACAGCCTGTGCACAACCCTGAGGAGGTAATGAGACTCAGATATTCCAGAAATCGTTGCAAGGTCAGTGAGGTGGGGGTGTGGTGACTGAAGGGCCACGCATGAGTTGCAGCATGGAGTCGTGGGTTTTCTGAGTCATAGTAAGGAATTAGTATTGAACGTTTAATCCTCAGAGCATTGCCAAAGCGTTGCCAACCTCTGTCCCTCCTTCCAGCCGTGGATTCCCTCTGGTTGATATCCAAACCTGGCCTGCCCTAGCACTTGCCATGTTTGAGGTGGAGCCTCAGGAGAGGGGATGGGCAGCCCCTCTGCAAACTTAGGACATGTGTGAAGTTGGTCTTGGAGGTGGAGCGTCCACCTCCTTGGATGGGTTGCCCTTCGTGCAGGCTTGAACGTTCACTGCATTCATCCCCCTGGCTGTGGAAGTCTTTCTTGGGAAGACAACTCCGTTAGTCGGTAGGGGATGGGCTGTGCCGTGGTAACCAATGCTGTCCAAATCTCAGTGACTTAACACAGCAGACGTGGGTCTAGCAGCTCTCCAGGGCAGCTGTCCTTCGTGCAGTAACTCAGTGATTCTGACTGCTTTGATCTTGCGGTCCAGAGGTGCTTCACCTCTTCGTGAAGCTTCTGGGTCGCTGGAGCAAGAGATGAGAGAGATGGAGGGTCAAACACCAGATCTGCAATGTTGGTCACTGCTCATTGCCCAGGACTGGTTATATAGCCTCACTTAAATGCAGGTGGGCTGGGAAACATAGGCGAGTGCATGGAATGTTTAAGGAACATGACTATTTCTGCCACAGCCTCTAATCTAATCCAGTTGAGTTTCTTACCTAAGAGAAACCAGCATTAAAGGGCAGCACTTTCTGTTTGTTGCTACATCTTGATTAAACCCCGAAACCATATAAGATTAAAACTGATATTGTCTCCATTATAATATGAAGAAACACAGGCTTGGAGGGTGTATTACTGAGGACCCGTGGTTGCAGATGTTAAGAAACCAGTTTTAATTGGTGTAAGGCAAATAGAGAGGAATGTATTCACGTAAGTAGAAATTCTAAGGCTTCAGGCATAGCTGGATCTAGGGTCTTCGTGATGTCATCAGGACTCCATTTCACGGTCTTGGTTCCACTTTGTGCTGTGTTGGTGGGCTTACTTGGTGTGACAGCCTCAGAAACTTCAGGTTTATGACTTCTCAGTTTCAAATGTAGTAAAAAGAGAGATTTCCTTCTCAGAGGTCCCAACTCCAAATCCCAGGATTGAATCACCTTGGTCTAACTCGGGTCATAGGTCCTGCTGATTCGATCCATGTGGCTGAGAGGCTGGAATATGCTGACTGACCTCTCGGGCTACATGCCCACCTCTAGAGCTAGGGATGGCATAGTTTGATACCTTCTACCTGAAGGAAAATGATGGTTCTATTACCTGGAGAAGAAGAAAGAGACGATGCATGGGCAAACCAAGAAATGAAGAAAGTAAGCATGTGCTTCAGTACATTTCAATAATGTGCATACATTTTACAGCTCTTAAGTGACAGTGAGAGGTTTTGAACTAGATTCTTCTTGACCCCAGAGCCCATGTTCTCCCAGTTGTGCTCTGAGCACTGGGTGAACACTTCTGCCATGTACCCTCCTGGCACCCAGTCAACCTGGTGAGGCCAGCGTTCCTTCAGAGACAGGGAAATTCCTCTCCCAACAGCCCGTTCCACGTTGGCAGGGTGCTCCTGTGGAGTGAGACAGGCCTTCTTCCTCTGAAGGGGAGCCAAATATTCCCATCCATGAGGAGGACCACAGTGTAATCCTGGCTCCAGCCATGGCATTCCAGGATGGCGCCCCTCTTTGAAGGAATTTGTGGCAGAGAATGTGGGGAGCAGAGGTCAAGGACGCGGGAATCCTTGAGGCCCTGAGGTTTATAGCAGGTCAGTACCTCCTTACTGTGCCAGGGGTAGGAGGCTCTGGGGCTCGCCCAGGGTCCAGACTGGGGGCAGGAAGGCTGCTCTAGGCCCGGAGGGGCGGACACAAATGAAGGTGGTCCCTTTAACACACACACTGACCACACACTGACCCCACTAATGTCGTAGCCGACTTTGCTTCATGTGGCTTTGTCCATGTTCATGGGGGCTGCATCTGCCCTCTTCCCAGATTACAGTCCCTTGAGGGCAGGGGCTGTGATGTCTATTTCCAGTAAGCCATATGGATCGCTTAGTAGAGATGCCATTTCTGAAAGTTCTTTGAGCAGATAGGCTTGAAGGAGGGAAAAAGTAGATTTGCTGTCCATGTGCTGTCTTTACTAAGACTGTGTGTGTGTGTGTGTGTGTGTGTGTATGTGTATCTTAGGTATATATGTGTATATGAGTGTGTGTCTGTGTGTCTGTGTGTATATATGTCTATTGTGTATATGTGTGCTTGTGAGTCTGTGTATATGTATTTGTGACTCTCAGTGTGTGTCTCTGTATGTGTGTCTCTGTGTGTGTGTATACATATGTGTCTCTCTGTGTGCACGTATATGTGTGTGCATGTGTGTCTCTGTGTGTATATATATGTCTTTGTTGTGTGCATATGTGTGTGTTCGTGTGTGTGTGTGTATGTATGTGCAGAACATAAAGTTTTTCCCTGGATGGTGGTCTTGCTGAATAAAAAGCGTGTGAAAGATGTTTGCCTTTTTATGTGATGATCCAAGGCTGACAATACTCTTGCTTTTCCTTTGCTAAAAGGAAGGAGAGAAAAACATGGCCAGTGATATTTTCCTGGTGGTTCACAGCTGATGGCCTCGTCAGCACCTCAGGCCCCACACTGTGTAGGAGCCACAGCTCCTTTGCGATGGCAGAGGGAGGGGTCAAGCGCTTACCGTTTACACTGGCTGGGAGCTCGGAGCCTGAAATCTCTTCTCTTGCTGCCTCCGCTTCCATTACTGAAAAACTCACATTATTCTCACCTTTCCAACCACCAGTCCCGTCACTTTCCACGTCCAGCCATGCAGCTTTTCCTCCTCCACTTCCATTTTATATGATTTTGATTAAGATGGAGAAAAAAATAGGAAAAAAACCAAACAGTGACCCACTGTGGAATTTGACCAAGTATGGATTTTTTTTTTCCCTTAATGATGTCAGTTTTCTTCTTTGAAAAAGAAGGGGCTGGACTGGTGATCTCACTGGTCCCTTCCGACTTTCAAGTCAGTTACATCCCCTGCCCTGACTCACCTCCCCCAGCACATTCTGGAACCCGGTAGAGAGATGTGTCGGTACCTAAAGCAGCTTTCAGGGTTAATTCTCTGCAATCTTCCTAAATGAGTCAGGAAAACAGCGAGAGAGAAGCAGGATTTTGGGTCTGGGGGTGTCCACGAAGACTGGCATGATGTGTGGAAGGAGTCCCATGAAACCCTGGTCCTCCTGCCCCAGAGGGTCTAACGAGTAGGTCTGGGGTTCAGCTTCAAAATCTGCATTTCTAACCCATACTCCAAGCTAATTCTGGTGCAGGTGACCCACGAACCAAACTTCAAGAGATGTAGCCATAGACCAGAGTTACGTAACCTTGGTATCACTGACATTTGGGCTGATGATTCTTAGTTGTGGGGAGCTATCCTGTAGGGTGGTCAGCAGCATCCTTGGCCTCTACCCACTAGGTGCCAGTGGAAACCTCCACCTCCCAATTGGAGCAATCAAAAATGTCCCCAGACGCTGTCAGTTGAGCCCCAGGGTGAGAACCAGTGCCATAGACGGTGCTTCTCCTTGAGACCTATAGGCACACATTTGGAGATAACTGGACACTGAGAGCATTTGGACACCATGAGCACCAGGACCCACCAGGCTTCTTCATCAATTGGAGAGCATCCCACTAGCGAACGTCCCTCTAGCGTTTGCTCCAGGCTGAGCGCTGTGCTGAGTGCTTTGTGTCCATTATCGTTTTTGATCTTCCCAGCAACCTTATGGTGCTACTTCTATTATTATCTCTATTAAACAAGAAAAGTGTGTTAAATCTGTACAAATGGTTGACCTGGGATTTACACTCGGGCAATCTGACTCCAGAGGCCACCTTGTAAACCACTGTGCTGTGTGTATATGCATGTCTCTCTACATTTCCTGAAAAATAGACTTCAGTCTTGCCCAAACACCAGGAAGATGTGATTTGAGGTGAAATCACATTATAATCAAAATTAAGGGATGCGTTTCTTTTTTGTTTTTTGTTTTTTTTTTGAGGGATGCCTTTTGAACTAAGCCTCGCTAACCGGGGACCAGGATACATCAGCCTGGGGAGCAGCATAGGGATAAAGCCCCACCCAGGGCACGTGACCAGCCACTTCTGTCCGTGTTCCTCCCCGCTTGAAAAGTTGTGGAGTGTCAGGGAGCAAAGAGAAGCAGTGGGGGCGGGGAGGGGACACGCAAGAGGACGTTGAGTGGGGTTTGGCACATCTGTCTTCTCCACTGGGAGGTTTTAGGTAAAGTTCTTTGTAAATTTTTACAAATACCACCAGAAAAACCCAGTGGGATAATAGGGACTTTGGTTGGGTGGTGCTGTGAGGATTCCCACGGTGACTGGCTTTATTCCCTACAGATTAGCAAGTAGGGAGAAAGTGACAGCATCATTTATAATGGTTATTGCATCTGCTAATGAGCATATTGCTATAATAGTTAAAATCCTTCATGTCTGTGTGGACTGAAAATAAGAAAAGCAAGGAGAAGTGGACCGGGAGATGAGCGTGACCCCAGAGCCCTGGTGAGCTGGGAATGCCTTTGAGGTGTGCCAAACTGTGACCAGTGTGTCAAGTTTATTGTCCTGGAGCTGAAGATGCATTTGAGTGGATGGTTGAGGAGCAGCAAGATGGTGAGTGGAGCAGATCCTTGCTGGGGGTGGGTCCGAGTACAGATTGTTACAGGACAGAGGAGGAGGCATCACGAAGGGCAAGCCGGTGGCAAAGAAAGTTGGCCTGTGTACTGACACATGAAAGAGATTTGCCTTGTCCGTACATACGGAGAGTGTGGTCCAGGCACAAGCAGGTGTGTTGAAACAGCAGCCCTGGTGCTGAAGGGGGTCCGCATGGATAGGATAGTGATTGCTGAAAACAAACAAATTCTGAGTCCTGTGTCCATTGAGATCTTTGTTTGCAAGTGACTGAAACCCGATTTAAACTGATATAAGTAAAGAAAAAAAAAGCAGAAAACAAACAAAACTGTCTATGTGCAGAGGGGGAGGGTCATTAATTCACTTAATGGAAAATTCCAGAGGTAATTCACTTCAGGCACAAGTGTATCGAGAAGCTCAAATGATGTCAGTAGTGCTTTGTGTCTGTTTGTCTTTTGGCATCGCTCTCTTCTGTCGGCCACGCCCATAAGCAGATTTTCCTGCACTATGGTCCCCAAGCATACCTCACTTCAAGTCCAGTAGAAAGAGAAGTCTTCTCTTTGTCACTGGTTCCAGCTACGGTCCCTGATTGTAGTCTCATTGGCCAGTACTGGGCTCTGTGCTTTCCCCGAACTGGGGGTTTAGGTCAGACCCACCCGAACCACGTGGCCAGAGGGGGAGAAACCTCATGGGCTTCTTTCTGATGGATTCAGATGGGCAACTTGATCTTTTCTGCTCCACGTTGAACAGTGACCTACAGCCACAAGCTTGCTGATCATATGGGCTTCACACAAACAATTCCTGTCCCTAAATTTCCCTTTCTGTTTTGAGCTTGGGCTAGCAATTTGATTTAGGATTAACTAAATCAAATTGCATTAGGATGCTAACTGGTGACTATTGATTTAAAAAAAAAAAAGTAAAATCCAGAGTTGGGTTTACTGATAAACACCACATGAAATCATAGGGATGAACATAAAACATCTTTCTTTTCCTCCTCCCTCCCTCCCTTCCTTCCTCCTTCTCTCTGTCTCGGTCTTTCCTCTAATTTTTAACGTGTGAGCTTCTTAAAGGCAGGCCAGGTCTTTGTGTCTCTCCTAAGTCTTCCGACGCCCAACCCAGTGGCTCCGACAATTTCTTGTAACGCAAGCTGATTCACACAACCGTCAGGAACAGAAAAGCCTTGCCATCCTGCGGTGAGACCACCAGACAGCAGAGGGGAGGGGACGTGGGCGCATGAACATTTAGTTTACTTAATGGTGGCCTTGACCACAGCTGTGGTGACAACTGGTTTCCAGTCCAAGAAGTTTCTGATTGAAAGGCTCAGTTCAGCCTCCGCACTTCGGGTTTTACGACCCAGGACTATCTTCTTATGATCCTCTCTTTGGTCCAAATCCCCTTTAGGATCAAAACAAGGTCTTAAGGAGGATCTGTGCCAGCCCCACCTCCCAGACTCCAAGCCAGAGCTTTCCCCGAGGCCAGTCAGCAACACCACGTGCGGCTGCACCCCAAGTTCTCACTTCTTTTGCTGGGTGCTGACCTTTGCCTCATTCACCGAGGACATGACTAGAGCAAAGGGTGTGGTGATGCTCAGTGTAGCCTCAGCTGGGGCCTCCCTGCTTAGTGGAGGCTGATGGGACCCTTGGTTCCCTTCTCTTTGGAGGCCCAAGAACATGAACACTTTCTTTTTTTTTTTTTTTTACATCGTTATTGGAGTATAATTGCTTTACAATGGTGTGTTAGTTTCTGCTTTATAACAAAGTGAATCAGTTATACATATACATATGTTCCCATATCTCTTCCCTCTTGCGTCTCCCTCCCTCCCACCCCTCTAGGTGGTCACAAAGCACCGAGCTGATCTCCCTCTGCTATGTGGCTCCTTCCCACTAGCTATCTACCTTACGTTTGGTAGTGTATATATGTCCATGCCTCTCTCTTGCTTTGTCACAGCTTACCCTTCCCCCTTCCCATATCCTCAAGTCCATTCTCTAGTAGGTCTGTGTCTTTATTCCTGTCTTACCCCTAGGTTCTTCATGACTTTTTTTTTCTTAAATTCCATATATATGTGTTAGCATACGGTATTTGTCTTTTTCTTTCTGACTTATTTCACTCTGTATGACAGACTCTAGGTCTATCCACCTCATTACAAATAGCTCAATTTCGTTTCTTTTTATGGCTGAGTAATATTCCATTGTATATATGTGCCACATCTTCTTTATCCATTCATCCGATGATGGACACTTAGGTTGTTTCCATCTCCGGGCTATTGTAAATAGAGCTGCAATGAACATTTTGGTACATGACTCTTTTTGAATTATGGTTTTCTCACGGTATATGCCCAGTAGTGGGATTGCTGGGTCGTATGGTAGTTCTATTTGTAGTTTTTTAAGGAACCTCCATACTGTTCTCCATAGTGGCTGTATCAATTCACATTCCCACCAGCAGTGCAAGAGTGTTCCATTTTCTCCACACCCTCTCCAGCATTTATTGTTTCTAGATTTTTTGATGATGGCCATTCTGACTGGTGTGAGATGATATCTCACTGTAGTTTTGATTTGCATTTCTCTAATGATTAATGATAAGAACATGAACACTTTTTACCCACAATTTATCTTCACTGCATATTCCCTCGTCTCCCCTGAAATCACTGATGGCTCTCTTAGGTTCTACTGATATTATCAGGGTCTTATAGATCCCATGGCTTTATATGGTCCTTACATTCTCAGAAGACAGCTTTTCATTTTAATGTTGGGGGTGAGGAGGTCTAAATCCTATTCCAGAACTTTAGGCTTCAAAAAGCCATGGACATCATTAGTCATTAAGAAAATGCAAATCGAAACCACAAAATCCCACTTCATCCTCACTAGGATGACCATAATAAAAAAGATGGACGTTAATAAGTGTTGGCAAGGAGGTGGAGAAATTAGATCCTTCAAATACTTCTGGTGGGAATTTAAAATGGTGCAGTGATCTGGAAAATAGTCTTGCTGTTCCTCAAAATGTTAAACATAGAATCACCATGTGGCCAAGGAATTCCACTCCTAGCTGTACACTAAAGAGAAATGAAGACATATCCATGCAAATAGTTGTACATGAATGTTCATGGCAACTTTATTTATAGTAACCAAAAAGTGGAAACAATCCAAATGTCCATCAACTATGAATGGATAAACAAAATGTGGTTTATCCATGCAATGGAATATTATTTAGCAATAAAAAGGAATGAAGTACTGATATATGCTACAACAGGGATGAACCATAAAAACATCATGCTAGGGCTTCCCTGGTGGCGCAGTGGTTAAGAATCCTCCTGCCAACGCAGGGGACACGGGTTCAAGCCCTGGTCTGGGAAGATCCCACATGCCGCGGAGCAACTAAGCCCGCGTGCCACAACTACTGAGCCTGCGTGCCACCTACTGAAGCCCGCGTGCCTAGAGCCCATGCTCCGCAAAAAGAGAAGCCACCACAATGAGAAGTCCACGCAATGAAGAGTAGCCCCTGCTTGCTGCAACTAGAAAAAGCCCGCGCACAGCAACGAAGACCCGACACAGCCAAAAAAAAAAAAAAAAAAAAAAAAAAAATCATGCTAACTGAAAGAAGCTAGTCACAAAAGACCACATATCACATAATTTCATTTCTATAAAATGTCCAGAATAGGCAAATCCACTGGAAAAAAGTAGATTAGTGGTTTCCAGCAGCTGGAGGGAATGCGGAACGACTGCTTTATGTATGGTGTTTCTTTTGGGGGTGACGAAAAGGTTCTGAAATTAGATAGTGGTTATGGTTGTGCAACTCAGTGAATATACCAAAGACCATGGAATTGCACACTTTAAATGGGTGAATTGTATGGTGTGCAAATTGGATCTCAATAAAATGGATCTCTATCTATCTATATATACATGTATCTGTCTGTATATAGAAAGATGACGGTAGACATTAGCTGAAGGAAAAATTCAGTGTTGAAGTTACTTCATAAATAATAATGGTACAATGCCCTTTTGTTCTCCCCCCAGGCTAATCACTTCTGATCATGTGTTAGGTCTGTAATTCTTTATACTAATTTATAACAGTTCTTGTTATTGAACAGAAAGATTTAAAATCCTCAATTTTAAGGACAAATATGTAACCTAGTTGCAGGACAGGAATAAAGAGGTAGACGTAGAAAATGGACTTGAGGACATGGGTTGGGAGCGTGAAGCTGGGGCAAAGTGAGAGTAGCATCGACACATATACACTACCGAATGTAAAATAGTTGGCTGGTGGGAAGCAGCTGCATAGCACAGGGAGATCGGCTCGGTGCTCTGCGATGACCTAGAGGGGTGGGATAGGGAGGGTGGGAGGCTCAAGATGAAGGGGATATGGGGACATGTGTATGCATATGTCTGATTCGCTTTGTTGTGCAACAGAAGCTAACGCAGTATTGTGAAGCAATTATACTCCAATAAAGATCTATTAAAAAATTAGATAACTAATAAGGACCTACTGTATAGCACAGGGAACTCAGTACTCTGTAATGGCCTATAGGGAAAAGAACCTAAAAAAGAGTGGATATATGTAATGTATAACTGATTCACTTTGCTGTACAGCAGAAACTAACAACATTGTAAAGCAACTATACTCCAATAAAAATTTTTTAAATTAAAAAAAAAAGAAAAAATATGTAAATCTTAACTTTGATGGTGTCAGTCCATGAGGCTATGTTTGTTGTGGGAAAGGGACAGTGCCTTTTGATTATGAAGTATTAGGGAAGCACCTCACAGCTCAGAATGAAAGAGGATAAATAAAACTCTTAAAGGAAGTATCATTTCTCTCTCAAGAATCAACAATGTTATCATTTATAAGAGAAATTCCAAGCGTTTTATTATTCTCAGGCCTTGCCTAGTGTGATGACTTATGGGGACTCCTTTCTCCCCAGGCTCTGCTGTCTTGTTTTTAGTGTCAGGGTCAGACCTAGGGGGCGGCACTTTGGAGGCTGGTGCAGGGGCACCAGAGGAAGCTTCTTTTCAACAGAGTCAGAGTCAATGTCCTTAGCTGACCAAGAGGACAATATTGGAGCCACAGTTGGCTGTAAGCAACTTGATGTCAGGGACCGGGGTCTCAGCCAACTGGGTATCCTTAGGACCCAGCATTGCCTCTGACACATGGTAGGCATTTAATATTAGTTTCTTGAACGGTAAATGTTAACTAGAAGGACACAATGGGTGACACAAACAGTCACAGACCCTGGCAGAAATAGTAAGGAAGACATTAATCAAATAATCACATACAGATGCACTTATAAACTGTAAAGGGCTTTAAGGGAGAAATACGCGGGCCATGTGGAATTCTTGATGACTGAATGGCCGCATGAAACCCCCATAAGCTTCACCTCTGGAACACTTTTGGTCCCTGTGAGGGGATGTGTTTAGACACAGGAGAAATTAGTTCACCTCA
Organism: Globicephala melas; assembly: GCF_963455315.2. Classification (NCBI taxonomy): domain Eukaryota; kingdom Metazoa; phylum Chordata; class Mammalia; order Artiodactyla; family Delphinidae; genus Globicephala; species Globicephala melas. The sequence continues at coordinate 17,709,312 of NC_083329.1, forward strand.
CCTGTCACCAGGGTCCAGATGGTCAGGACTAATGTAGTGAAAGGAAGACTGCTGGTCCCAGCCTGCCTCCCTGTTGAAGGTGGGAAGGGCAAATGGATAGGGCCTCCTTGGAACCATCTTTATTATGTGGAACATTGGTGTCCTGTATCACCAAGCAGGGCCCGAATGCAGCCAAGACACAGGAGAGCAACTGGCCTCCAGTGAAGAGGAGACTCTGTTCTGCCCTCATGTGGTGAAAGTGGAGCATGCTTTCCTCCACCCCCGCCGCTGCCTCTGAGGTTTCGGTGTTCTTTATGTATATGCCATGGACCATGGTCTGTACTGGCCCATTAGGGAGCCCATGGTGTCCTTTTCCATTGCTTATTACCTTTATTGTTTTGAGGTGTGCTTGTTGCAATGCATTCTGGCTCCATGTCCATCAGCCTACTGGATATGTCTCCGCTTAGCAGCTCCATAGAAACCTGGTATTTGAAATATCCACAGGTGAGCTCATTACCTTGTGCTCCTCCGTCTCCCCAGCTGTGTCCTTTTCTATAGTCTCTGACCTGGTAAAGGGCATCACTCAGTTCCCTGGGCTGGAAATCTGAGTGGCTTCCACACTACCTCCCTCTCCCTATCTTCCCAGGGCTAATCAATCCCATTCCTATTCACCACACTCTATATATTCCACTGAATTTATCCTCTCTTTTCTATCCCCAGTGCTGCTATGTGAGTGATTTTACCCCACAACTAATGCGATGGCTTCTTACCAGCTCTTTTTGCCTTCCATCTGGTCTCCCCCTAACCCATCTTCCACTGTGTCCCCAGATCATTCTAAAATGCTCGTATGACCACATTAATGTTCCTGCTTAAAAGCCTTTGGTGGCCCCCAGTGCTTGTGGATCAAGTCCACACTCCTTAGCGTGGATTTAAGGTTCTGCACTGCCTGGCCCCGTGGATGTCTCCAGTGTATTGCTTGCCACCTCTCCAAACCTTGCCCTGAAACTCCCCTGAGGGCTAAGATGTTTGCACCTCTGTCTTGCTCACGCAGCCCACTGCGCGAGCTGCCTACCTGTGTTATACCCTCATCTTTTAGACTCGGCTCAAGAGTCACCTCCTCTATGAAGCCTTTCATGATTTCTTCTTTCAGACCCCCATCCAAGATGAGACTCACCACTTCCAATTTGCAGGATTATATTGCAGAGAAATCAAGAGCAGAGGGTTTGGGGGCAGAAAATCCCAGTCCACACTTTGGTACCATCATTTATTCTCTGTGTGACCCAGAGCAGCTTTACTGAACCTCTCTAGGCCTCAGTTTCTCCCTCTTTAAAATGTGGAGATCATAGTACCCTGCTCAGTTCTGGGTTAAATGAAATAATCCATGTAAAGTTTCTGGCACATGGGAAGCCCTCAGTAAATGTTTCCTATGATTTGAAGCCCCCAGATATTCTAAGCAAGTTCCCACCCTAGGAAGGTAATGCCTTCCCATGTCCTTATTTATATCTGTGAACCCATAGCTAGACCAGATCTGATGAAGACAGGTTGATGTTGTTTCCTTAGTTCCTAGAATGGTGCTGGGGAAAGAAGAGACTTTGAACAGTAGACTTTTAGTCACTGTTTAAGGAGTAAGTGGAAATACAGTTGTAAAGGAAGGTGGGAATAATTTCATAGCTTCCTGTTGTGTCTCAGTGTGTCTTAGGAAATCAGTTAGCTACAGTTCATCGATGGTATGTCTGACAGTGGACCTTGCACGTGGAGATCTGGGCCTCAGGGCAAAGAGGAAGATGAAAACACAGCAAGTCCTGTGTGCTCCCTAATTCTCCATTCCTCAGCCTGACATGTCAGATGTAACCTTGTTTTTTTCTGACATACAGGGGCATCTCTCAAATAATGAAACTGTATACTTACGAAGAACCAAACCTTTAAAAAATTAAGTTGCTTGGTCAAGAAATACATAGAGAGTATATGGGCTTGTTCTTTTATTAAAAGTTTATCACTTGATTTGCTGTTTGTCCGAGTAATTGTTCTTGTCCATAGCAAAAACTTTCCTAAATGTGAGGGACATTGGCCTCTTTGGTGGGAAATGGGGCTCCTTCCAGGAACATTACCAGTTATCTGCTTCATTTGGCTGTAAATAAAATGTAAACAAAACGACTCCACCATCTAGTCATTTTCTGATAGAGCGATACATTTAATCAAAAAAGACAAAATACTTGTCTGGAAATTATAGTGTGTGCCTTCTGTAAATGTCATCTGCAGCTTTAAGTTGAGAGGAATATGTATTACAAGGTAAAGCAAACAGTGCAAATGCACATCTTACAGAAAAAAATCCATAATTAAATGGAGTTTTCCCGGTTAATGCTTTAAGTCACAATTTGTCTTATAAATCCAAAACTCCTTGTGTATCACTCACCATTAATCAATTGATTGACTGGTAGAAAAAACAAAATAAGCAATTCTTATGAAATATTTATGTTTTTTTCTTTCCTGGAGAAAATTCTATTTAGTTTGTGATATCATAATCTGTGATCCTGATAGCGATTTGACCCTTTCTAATTCTCAAGTGTGTGTTGTTGGAATAGGTAGTGAAATTTATATCACTAGAGGAGTTTGGCTTATAAATGGGTACAGATCACTGGATTACTAAAGGGTTTAAAGGGTCCCTACTGTTTTATTTTACAAATAATTGGAATAAAAAGTAAGAACCGGCCTCTCTTTTGGTCAAAATATTCCAAATTTCTTAGTATCTCGGTTGCCTGGGTACTCTCCTTTGCTCTATTTCCCTTAATCTTAGATATCTGTTGTTGTAGAATCATAGAATGTTAGCTCAGTATAGTACTTCGAAGGCATCCCCAGTTGGAAGCTTCTGGAAAGATTCTCAGTCCATTTTGGTCTTCTGTGTTCAAAGCTGAAGGTACTTGGGCCTGACTTTGGCCCAAGAAGCCAAATGCCTTCTTTTCTTCTTTTCCTTTGCCCCTTTCCCCACCGTCCTTATATAAGCTGCACCAAAGGAATTATTGGTCACCTTTCACTCATTTTGCCAGTTGCTGAGACCAGGAGTCGCGGTCATGAACTCCACTGAGACACGCGATAGTTCCCAGGTGTCTCTAATAATCAGTGCTCTGTGTGTGTGATCCACCGAAGCAAATGAATTATCTGCTGGTATAAAGCTGACATCATGGAACTAGTTTTGTTTAATTGAGTTAGTTGTACTGTTTGGTCTAATAAGTTGTGTGAAAAACTTCCCATGCCTCTGCCTGCCTTTATTAGTTTAAAACTTGGGTCTATTTTACTGTTGGTGCTTAGAATAGGTTTTACTGTGATTTGCAATGATCTCTGTCAGGTCCACTGTGCTTTAGTCCCTACTTTGTACTGTAATGGGGTAAGTCAGTGGAAGACCACACCCTTTGCTTGAGCAAAGCACATGAAAGTATCTCGTGTAACTTCATAAATTATTTGTAATTCCAGGCAATGTTGAAACTTCAAACTTTAGAAACAAATTCCATCCCTACTCCCCTTGAAATTACTTAAAAACCTAACATCTCTCTGCATGACTGGAGAGTCTGCTGTTAGGTTCAACTTTTCTTTCTCCCTCTTTTACGGTTGCTTGCCTGCATCATGTAAACCTGCTTTCTGCCTCAGCATTTGCATCTTCTGAATACAGCAGATCCTTGACATTTGCAGATTTCCCAACTCATGGGATTAACTATATTCTAGAGGCCCTGATGTTGTTTGTAGTTTTGTAAAGACAAGAATTAGAATTGTATCCACCATAGGCTGGTAAGCTAGAGCGAGGCCCTCTGCTAATAAGGCCACCTTCCCGACCCCAAAACTTTGCATAGAATTGCTTCTCCATCCATGGAAGGTACTAGCTGCCTCTAGGTAACTTCATCTTTGTTCATCCTCAGGCATATATTAAAGGACTAAATGATGGATTACAGAGACATATATGAATGTGGGGTTTGTGATAGTTTAGAACACTGTTTCTCGACCTTTTAAAAAATGACCGATGCCTGGGAAACACCCCTAGAAATTCTGATTCATTTGGTCTGGGGTGGGGCCTGAAGATGTGTATTTTTAAAGGGCTCCCCAGGGTTTTTCTCATGTGTAAACAGGGTTAGGAACTGATGGACAAGGAGATACCTCAATCCTTCATAACCCCCAGCTCCAGTTTCAAAGGCTTGAATGATTGCCCATCGCTGTTAAGAGAAAGACCCACACTTTGAACCTTCCCTAAGCCAAAGCTTCTCATGATCTCGACTCTGCATCCCCTCTCCAGCCTCTTCGGATACCACCCTCATTTTCTCTGTCCTCCTTTCAGCCCCTTGTATGTACCACACTCCTTCCCCCAATGACCTTCGGATGCACTCTTTCCTTTGCCTCGAGTGCGCTTTTCATTTCTCTCGCTCCAGTGAACTCCTACGCATCCCACACATCTTAGCCCGACCACCATTTTCTCGGGGAGGCTTCTCCTGACATCCCCCGTCCCCCGACACACACACACCCCTAGGTGAAATCCCACCATCACTCACTCTCACACTTCCTTATAGCACTTACAGTTGCAATTTCACGCTCCTTTCGGTGATTTTTTGCCTAGTACCCATCTCTCCAACAACGCTGTCAGCTCCATGAGGACAGGAACCACGTCTTCTTTGCTCTGAACCCCTCTTCCCAGCATGATGCTTGCTTAGAGTTGGAATTTCAGACAGACATTGAGTGAATGAACAAAAGCTTTGTGGCGACTATAACTGTCACATTGACTACTCCATCATCAGAATAAAGAAGGATTTTCATTCAGTTAGAACTAAAAGAAGTTTACTAATTGCTGATTAAATACAGTGCAGAACATCGTTCTAAGCCAGAGGTTCTCGCCCTGGGCATAACTGACATTTTGGGTTGGATAATTCTTTTGGGGGAGGGGGTGCTGTGATGTGCATCAGAGGAGTTTGAGGAGTATCCCTGACCTCTACCCACTGGAGAGCAGTAGAACCCCTGCCCCAAGTTATACCAAACTAAACCAAACCAGAATGTCTCCAGACACTGCCAAATGTCCCCTGGGGTCAAAAATCAACTTCGGCTTTTCTAGGTGACCTAGGGAGAGAGACCAGGATCAGAAGTTATAATGACGACCTATAGTGATGAGACTCCGTCACAATGATCTATCACTCTTTGAACCACTGGAAAGGAGGAACTTGGTCGTTGCCTAACTCATCATGGACTAATTCCTGGGGAAAAAAAGACTTGAGAATGTTGAGTTCTGTGAGGAGGGCTCTCTTCTACGTGCCCCTGGAAATTCAGGATTTAAGATAAAAAAAATTAAGGGTGGTGGCAACTGATAATGGTGTGGTTTTGTGCGCCACCAGGGTCCTCATAATAAAGTCTGGGGGCAGTGGTAGGTGCATGGGGTGCCTCCCAGAGCCCTTCCACATCAGAGTCTCTGTTTTGTGTCTTTTTGGCAATGTGTGGTTCCCCAAAGCTTTTCTACTTGTTTCTAAGCCTGGCCAATCATCAAAATGCTAAGGAGAGCCTTCTAAAAGCAGACATGCCCAGCCCTCTCCTCTGGGAACTCTGATGAGTCAGGACAGGAATCTGAGCTTGTGAGGGGCTCTCTCAGTCAGTGATGGTGATGACCCTCTGCATTTGGGGACACTCACCTGAGCCACAGGTGAGTGCAGAGCCCTCAGCCAGTCCTTGGGCACCTAAGCCCGTTAACCTTGGGAAGTAATCAGGGGTTGAAGGGTCAGGGTGTAGGTGTGTGTGGCTATCTAAAGGCTGTGGGACGGGCCAGCAGGCTGTAAGCAGGTGAGGTGGTCTGTGCAAGCGGAAGCACGTGCTGGCCTCAAGTAGAGAAGGAATGAAGAGAACGTTTAGATCAGGGACAATGCCTGTAGCACCAGAAAGTTCAAATCCTTTATTACCGAAATCCATTTGAATTCTTTTGGCTGCCAAGTGGGGCTCTCATTTTGAGTCTCTCTTTCTCAATGAAATAAATCTCCCGGTATTTTCTTAATATTTTTATTTGGGAGAAAGAGAAGGAAGATGTGAGAAAGATGATCTTGACATTTTGCTCCAGGCAAAATTTCCATCTACTTTGAAAATGAGAAAAAGTCTAGGAACCACTCACCAAATAACATCTCCATCTGGGCCTCTTGGGGCCATGAGGGTGAGTGCAGGGGTGTGTGCAGTGCTCTGGGCGTGTCCAGCTTTGCCCAGGAACTTCAATGTGGTCAAAGACAACAGGGGGCAGAGTAGGGACGAGAGCTCATGTTCTCAGTGAGCTACCAGCTTCAGGCAGTAAGATTTCCTCACATATTCCAAGCAGCACTTGTAGACTGTGTAACAAGTTCGGTTTGTAAGAATCTGTTTAAAAGGTGTCAACACACACGTCCAAAAAAAAAAAAAAATTCTTGCAGGGAAAGAGTTAGTCATGTTTCCTATTGCAGACCATTTGGAGGGATGGAGTTTGGATTACAGGACATGAGTGCGATACAAACGTAATTGGAGGTAATTTGAAGAAACATGAAGTGTGCTTGTACTGGGAGTTCAAGGACATCAAACAGTCTTTACATGATGGAGTTTGGGGTAAAAGCTGTCTTGGAAATTACAGTCTGAGTCCTGAGCTGTCAGTCTAGGGACTGGGCTCTTCATTTGGGGTGAGCTCTCTGCTCTCACCAAGAGGAAAGCAGCTATTCTGAAACTCCTTCACCGTTCGCTGATTTCTCTTGCAGTTCATGTAAATGGACCCTTGATTTCCTAGCACTTAGTTTGACCACAGCACAGAATCCTGTGGATGTTGCTTATGATATGGTTGGTTCTTGAGGTTTTTAGCAGTGGCAATGCTTAGTTGGGTAGAATTGAGATTGGCTTTAAAAAGATTTCTGTATTTCCCCCTTCTGTTAATTCCAGTTTTTGGAATGGCCGACTAAGGTGCAAATTACTGCTCAGAGAGGTGGCATTGAACATATGTTTCCATAATATCTAGGAAGTTTAACTTGGAAGGAGCATACGTGGGGAACTTAAAGCAGAGCTGTAGAATCTGGGTATCTGGGAGTGTGAACACTTACTGGGTTATGCAGTGGGTAGAGTTCAGGGCCTGAATCCACACTGCCCAGATTCCAATCTAGTTCCATTACTTTTAGCCGTGGAAGATTAATAGCTTCCCCAAATCCATGCCCTTCGCAATGTGTCTTTGCTCCTCCCATTAAGGGATGGAGTCTATTTCCCTATTCTGTAAGTCTGGGCTAGCCCTGTGACCTGCTCCAGTGGACAGAATGCAGGGAAAATGATACTGTGTCAATTCCAAGGCTACACCTTCGTTTAAGGGTCCTTACGTACTTGTACTTTCACTCAGAACACTGTTTCTGCCCTGTGCACTTGCCAGAGCTAGCCTGCTAGAGCACGACAGACCATGTGGGGGATAACAGAGGCACCTCAGCCAACAGCCAGCCAACAGCCAGAAAAGAGATGCCTAGAAACAGGCAGAAACATCAACTTGCAGGTGACGGCAAAAGCAGAAGCATCATAGCCAAGAAGAAAAAAATGCATAATTGAACCAAGCTTGAATTTTCAGGAAGTTTTGGGAATTTTTGTAATTCTGCAATAGCTAACTGACACATTAGTGAAGTCACCATGGGACATGTTGCTTCGTTTTTTGGTTCCTGTTCCCTTGACTGAAGAATGGGTATAGAACTGTTACCTCAGAGCAATGCTTGAAGCTCTCGGCCCAGTGCCTTGTGCAGAATAAGTGGTAACAGGTGTCAGTCGTTATTCACACGGAGGATTTACGGTCAGGCTCAGCCTGAGCTAGTTTTGGAACAGCTGTAGAGAGCTTCAGCCGCTGTGTCCCTCTGGGAGGGAGGGGAAATATGAATAGGTAGGTGGAGGTTTTTCAGGGCTTTTTCTACTGGTTCTAGGAAAATGGGAGGAGGGAGGGAGGCAGTTCTTATCTTTGGAGGGAAAGCTGTGCCAGTTCCTGGGGCCCGCGGGGTAGGGATGCACATGTTCCGAGTCCGGGCTGTTTGCTCTCTGCAGCCCAGGCTCTGCTATCACTGAATCCACAGAATTTGAGCTTTGAGCATCAAGTAAAGCAATCATTTATTTTATGGAATTGGATGCTTCAAAATAAAGGAACACAAGATTGGTGTTTATTCCTATGTTAGTTAGCGGCAATATTGGTGAATCTCACTCTCTCAGGTTTCAGCAGACACAGACATAGAAAAAGATCGCCCAGACACAACCAGAAAATTCCCCAGGCCCTGGAAGTGCAAGGGGTTGAATGGTGAAGGCACAGAGAAGCAAGGTGGGTGTCAGGCAGTGAAGGGCACCTGGGGACCCAAGGACACAGACATCTAGTGGCGAGCTGCCTCTGACCCCTCTTCCCAGGCCCCTGCTACCAGTCACGACTAATCTCCTTCTAACACGGAGCTCGGTTTTTCCTGTGCGAGAAAATATACCTCCAGAGATGAGCCCAGGTTACCTGCTTTATAGATTATTATTTTCCAGTTATGGAGGAGCCTGTTTGCACACTAGGCTCTGTGTTTGGTGCTTACAGGGACGACAGATATCGGAAGGATGTAGTTTCTATCCTCTGGAAGCTTAAATTCCTGACGTGGTCTGTCACTCTATGTCAGAATCACTTGAGAGCTTAAGAGAGCGATGTCTGGGTTCCACCACAGTCTGATAAACCAGAATCTCTGGGGTGGGGCAGGGAACTGGGGCACTGGTATGTTTCAAGGGTACCCCAGCTTTTCCTAATGTGCAGCAGGGGTTGAGACTTGCTGACTTGAATGGCAGGCACTTTTCACATCTCAAATAGTAAAAAGAGCAGAGTGCTTGCAGGGTTGGTTAATTTATGGCTCAATTATTTCAAGAACTCACGTTATGTTCACATTTCTTCTCTGCCGTTTTTTTTTTTTTTTTTTTTTTTTTTGTGGTACGCGGGCTTCTCACTGTTGTGGCCTGTCCCATTGCGGAGCACAGGCTCTGGACGCGCAGACTCAGCAGCCATGGCTCACGGGCCCAGCCGCTCCGCGGCATGTGGGATCTTCCCGGACTGGGGCACGAACCCGTGTCCCCTGCATCGGCAGGCGGACTCTCAACCACTGCACCACCAGGGAAGCCCTTCTCTGCCGTTTTTACCCTGTTGGCTTTTGCCTCAGCTTCATGGTTGCAAGATGGCTGCAGTGGTGCCAAGCATCACTTCCTGATGAGTTGCATCTTGAAACATAACAGGGATGACTTCTCCACATAGATTTCTTTCTAAGAGTGAATAAAGCCTTTCCCAGAATTCCCCCAGGAGATTACCCTTTTAACCCCTTGCCCAGAATAGGATCACATGTCCAAGCCTTAACCAACCTCTGGCAAGGCAAGTAAAACCATTGTTATCTGCTGGATCAATTCGTGGTTCACTCTCCTTGGGCTGGAGAGGCAGTCACTTACTCTGAGCCTGTGGCCAAGCAGAGAGTGAACCACGAACAATATTGGGACTTTGTCAGGAGGGAATGAGGGGGTAGGAATGGCTGGTGGATAGTATCTGGCAAGAGAGGGTAGGCTGTGCTGTGGGGACAAGCAAAACCCAGCATCCCTGTGGTTTAGCACAACCAAAGTTTCCTCTGGGCTTCCCTGGTGGCGCAGTGGTTGAGAGTCCGCCTGCCGATGCAAGGGACACGGGTTCGTGCCCCGGTCCGGGAAGATCCCATGTGCCGCGGAGCGGCTGGGACCGTGAGCCATGGCCGCTGAGCCTGCGCGACCCGGAGCCTGTGCTCCGCAACGGGAGAGGCCACAATAGTGAGAGGCCCGCATACCGGGGGAAAAAAAAAAAAGTTTCCTTCACAAGCACAAAGTCTGACTCAGGTTAGACAGAGTTCTCCATCTGGTGAATTGGTGCAATGCTCCCATATTCCTCCATCTTGTGAGGCCCCCGTCTCACCACGTGGCCTCCGAGATTTCTGCAACAGGGGAGAGAGTGATAGCAGAGGCATCGCTTTTAACTTCAACCCAGAAGTGGCACACTTCACTTCTGCTCATTTTCCGTTGAATGGATCTAGTCAGTGGGTCCTGACCTAACTCTAAGGGTGACTGGGAAGTGTGGGGGAACACGTGGAGAATTTCATGGGAACCTAGCAGTCTTTTCCATAGCAGGTAACTAAATCAGAAATAGAGGCATAATTCAGAGGAAGAAGAGGGTGCTGGGTCCAAACATGCTTGTTGGTTGTGTGAGCAGCTTTTGCTTCCAATCTCTTTGGACTCCCATCTTCTCTGCTTCTGGGATGGAATACCAGTTGCCACTTGCACTGGTGCGTTATGGAGATTTTTGTTTATATCTTTTTTAAAAAATGTTTATTGGAGTATAGTTGATTTACAAAGTTGTGTTAGTTTCTGCTGTACAGCAAAGTGAATCAGTTTTACATATACATGTATCCACTCTTTTTTAGATTCCTTTCCCATATAGGTCACCGCAGAGCATTGAGTAGAGTTTCCTGTGCTATACAGCAGGTCCTTATTAGTTATCTATTTTATATATAGTAGTGTGTATACGTCAATCCCAGTCTCCCAGTTTATCTGTCCCCCACTTCTCTTGGCCACTCCCTTAGGCAGATTTTCCTGCACATGGTCTTCAAGTGTGACTTGCTTCAAATCCAGTAGAAAGAGAATTCTTCTCTGGTAGCCATAAGATTGTTTTATCTTTAAAAAGCATTTGTAAAGAGCCTCTGAGCACCTCGGGGGCAGGAAACATGTAAATGTTTGGTGTCATTACCGCTGTTTGTTGGTACCAGAAGCTCCAGTCATTACTCAGCTGTGTGTCTGCATCCTGACATGGCAAAAAGTGATAATATTTACATTTAGAGAGAAAAATGATGCCCTACAGCCTTGCTCAGCTTCCTCTTGCCTTGGTGCAGTAGCCCTAAAGACTCCTTTCTTAACGCAATGAGTCATTTTCCACTAAGTGCTTGAATTACTTTCAGAGAGCTGTTATACTGACTCATCTGCTTTTCCAAGAGAAGGTGGGTCATGTTTGTTCACAAATGCAAGTGTGTTTGTACAGTTGTGGGGCTCTGAATTGAATGTTGGAGTTCCAAACCTTTTGATATAAACATCTTATCCTTCAGAGAGACTATAAGCTTTCCCAGAGCAAAAAAGTTCTGACTTACCCTTTCCATAGTACCTAGCAGGGTCCTGGGTTTACAACAGGAGCTCTGTAAATCCAATTTGATAGGGAATGGATGGCCTGTTTTATCTCTAGGGCTGGAATGTGCTCAATTCTTAGAAGATTTTTGGGTGATGTACAAAAAAGGTCAATTTTACTTTGTCAGTGTGGGTTATCTATTTCATGGTCTCTTCTAGGCAAAGTATTTATCTCAGAATGGAATCTTTCCCCTAGGCTGACCCTACGAAATAGCAGTTTACAGATGCCTAGAAAACACTAAGTACTTTAAAACAAGGTTGCATCATTTACCTGAAGGTCATGAATCTGGTGATAATCAACGTCAAAATGCAGCTAAGACACAGGAAGTAAGCAACAAAAGACCTTTGGAGCAGATGGAAGGCATAAGAAAACTCTTGTGTTAAATTTCCTCATATCAGAATTCCTAGATTTTACTTACAGTTCAACGACCCCTGTTGAACCCAGAGTTCTGAGAGAAATGATCCTCTGGTCTCATTGAATGTTATAGCAACAGTCAGTACAGTTAAGGAAATTATGCTTTCCATGCAATGCAATGAAGTCATTTAGAATGATCATATAGCTCTATCTTGATTGACACAGAAGTATGCTCACTGTCATTGAGAAACAAGGCCGTTTACAGTTTATGCAGAGTTGTCCCTTGCTTAAAGAGACAGCGGGTGTGTGCTGGGCACCTATGACAGCAGTGGATTGGATAGAACTGGCTCTTGCCCTCATGGAGCTTACAGTCTGGTGGGAGAAAGGGAAGAATCAGTAGTAACTGCATTATGACAGGGTCAACAGTCCTGTGATTGGTGCTTTGAGAGTACAAGGCAGACCAACCACCCCAGCCCTGGGGAGTCAGGGAGGGCTTCCTGGAGGAAATTATATCCAATAATTATTATATTATATTGTGTTGCAGTGTGCTTTGCTGTATTTTATTGCATGGTATCACATAATCAATGACATCATTAATAATTAATTATTGTCCGTAATAATGTCTAATCTAGCACCAGGGAAGGAGGTTGAAGGCAGGGGTTTGGAGGGATGAGAAAACTCTTTTGGACAAAGGGGTCTCCATGTAGGAAGGCTTGAGAGAGGCCTTGATTGGAGGAACTGAATAAAACTCAGCTTGGCTTGCAATTTAAAAAAAAATAGCACTGGTACTTTTGGGTGTTGAAATTTCGAGTTTTATTTACTTTCTTCTTTAGGAATATCTATTTTTGAATATACATATAATGAACATATTTTATTGTCCAATGGGAAAAGTTCTATAAATTTATTTTTGCTTAAAAAAAAAGACAATGTTTGCTGTCTAGAATATTTACTTAGGTGGCTTAGAGCTTTGGTTCTGAAAATGGCATGTAAATCTTACCAAAGTTCCATGAATTGAGCATAATAAGGAAATTGTGCAATTATCCAAGGCTTTATTTAGATTGCCAAGGGAAGATGATACTCTGTATTGTGTGTTAATTTGGACTGGCCACAGGAATGCTCCATTTTACTCTCAAGAAGGACCCTGCAAAGGACCGATTGCATAGATTCACTCTGCCTTTTCCCTTTCATGAAAATACAAGCTCTGAATTGTTCTTCAAGGAACTTTTTTTATCCCCTTGGTGGAAGCAGATGGGTTTTAGAAAGTCATGGGAGGCCTCTGGATCCCAAACCCTTAAGGAAGAAATGTTGCTAAATATTCTTTTAATTTCTTCCTAACAGTGGGGACAACTCCAGTCCCTCACTCAGTAAAGCAGGCTGCTCATATCCTTCCCAAATAATGACAAGGGTGGGCAGTGGGATGAACTGAAGAATTGGATGGAAAGTGCCTTTGTGTGTCCTGTAGCCTCACGAGGCATCTGTAGACTCATCCCAAAGAACCAGGCAAGAAGGAGAGTGTTATCTGGGGACTATTGTCTCTACATGTCATGTGTGAGCACAACTCACTTGAATCAATTTTTCCTGCCTTCTTGCTCTGTGATATATTCTAGGATTCACTGAAAATGAGCAAATACAATATGGTGTGATTGAATGCTAAAATTGGGGAATAACAAGGGGCGACGAGAATATCCAAGAGGGAAACCAAGTCCAGACCAGTGGTGGTCATGGAAGGTGCTTGGGGGGGCAGATGGTTAGGATGAGGCATGAAAATAAGGAAGAGTTAGTCAGGGAAAGGGGGATCCAGAAAGGCTGGTGGTGATTAGGCAGGATCTAGCATGTTCTACAAGACAGGGTGTGCTAAGCAGAAGATGAGTGAGATACACAGGGGCCAGCTCCCGAAGCACCCTTTATACTATGGTCATGAATTGAGATTTTTCCCAAGGCCAGTGGGGGACTGGGAAAGTCACAATCAGACTTGCATTTTAGAACGTCCATTCTTATCGCAGGAGGACAAGAAACTGGAGGAGACAGGGAGGCTGGTAACAGATCGGGAGAGTGAGGCGGTGACCCAGCCTTGGAGATGCAGGCTCAAGTCCTTCTAAGAAAAGAAAGAGTCAAACTTAATTTATTTGCTCCTTTCTCTTAAGGAATTGCAGTTAAACAGACCAGATTTAAGAGTGAGTGGTTCAGAAAAATGTAGACAGGACTTTTTAAATTTTTGTTTGTTATATTTGTTTGTTTTATTTTTTAGATTCCACGTACAAGTGAAATCATACAGTAATTGTTTTTCTTTGTCTGAATGATTTCACTAAGCATAATACCCTGCAGGTCCATCCATGTTGTGGCAAATGGCAAAATTTCATTCTTTTTCATGGCTGAGTAATATTCCATTGTATATATATACCCCATCTTTTTATCCATTCATCTGCTTATGGACACTTAGCTTGTTTCCATATCTTGGCTATTGTAAATAATGTTGCTATGAACATTGGAATGCGTATATCTCTTCGAATTAGTGTTTTTGTTTTCTTCAGATAAATACCCAGGAGTGGAATTGCTGGATCATATGGTAGTTCTCTTTTTAATTTTTTAAGGAACCCATACTGTTTTCCATAGTGGCTGCATCAGTTTACATTTCTGCCAGAAGTGTACGAGGGTTCCTCAAGGTGCTTCTTTTAGATACCACAGGTTACCTGGTGGTGGTTGAGCAGCTCTAGGGCTGCGGCTGGTGGTGGATGCAAGAGAATTGTGACATTTATGTACAAAAAACTGGTACAAAACAGCTGCTGAGTTCCCATTACCCCTGCTCCTAAAAGGCAGTGGTTCCTCTGGGGCTGTGGAGTGACTGCAGTGTCCTCTGGAATCCATTTATGCCTCAAGCATTGCCTCTAGGCTGAGTAAACAAACGTTTACTGTGCAGATGTGAATCTTCAAATTCACGTGATAAACACAATATGAATTCATTTCTAAGTGGGATGAATTCAGAGTAGTTTTCTTTGTGGATTTTCGCCATCTAACAAAGTTACAAGGCAAATTACTATTAGGTGGGGCTCTGAGAAGTATTTTGTCATTAAAAATGTCCTCCCATTTAAAGGTTGAGAACCACTCAACCTTTTGGAGGGAAGCATGAAACGTAGCCTCAGACCCCACCTATCACCGGGCCCTGATTGATTACTGGGTACAGGTCTGAATACAACCCAAACAGGTGCTTTGAAGTGGACTTCCATGAAGAACCGCGACACGGGGGTGGATTTAACTGAAGTCCTCATGTCTTCTTCCTTTGATTCCTCCTGCTTCTCCGTTTCTGATTTAGCACTGGCATCCCTTCTCCTTGCAAACTGCAGTCCTTACAGATCGCATGTGTGACCTCATCCAAACAGGACTTCAGCTTGGGCTGCAGACACCGGATGCAGTTTCACAGCGTGCCCGTGAAATCTCCTGATTTGATTTGATGGTGATATTAACAACCATAACTAACATAAAAACACGGTGAATAACAAGAAGCTTGACATTTATGGAGCCTTTGAAAATGAGCCTTGCCAAGCCTGGCCAGTCCATTCTGCAGGGGCTGAACAAGCAGAGTAAGGGCAGGTGTCTTGCAGGGAAGCAAGACAGGTGGGGAGGAGGAAGCGGATACAGCCCTGTCTCGGAGCAAAACCGCAGGACTCCGCATTTTAAAATACAGGTGTCCGGGTCCCAGCTAGGCTGGACCCAATCAGAATCTTTGGAGTGGGGAGTGAGCCTCTGAACTCCTAGTGTAGTCGCCTTAATGGGCATGAGTGTCCCCAGAGGGCTTGTTCAAACACCGGAGGAGGGGCCCAGAGTATCTGATTCAGTAGGTCTGGGTGGCGCCTGAGAATATGCACTTCTAGAAAGTTCTTGGGTGGAGCTGTTGCTGCTGCTCTTCCAGAGACCACACGTTGAGATCCATTGCTCTAAGCTCTTAGGATACTGGTGCCAGATGCATGTGTGCCTCTAACCTTGTTCTGTGAGGGCCTCAAGTCTTTCCTTCCACCGTGCCTGGAAGAACTTTGAAGACAAATCAGATTAGTAGTATGTTTTCCTTGGACAGCCTTAGCTCCAGAAACAGTTTTAGAAAGTCACAAATGGTTTGGTCTACAGTCCTTCATTGCTTAGTGAGGGGCCATGACAAGATTGTCATAATTCTTTTCCTGTGTGAGCTCCGCTGCATAAGTTTATCTTACAGTGCTTGTGTGGGCAAGTACAAACGTAGCTACAACACTGGGCGGGTGGTCACTTGACTGTGGGCATCTCTAAACTTTCAGCCCTCACCTGTGTGCCGGCTGGGTTTAAGGGATGGGTTATGGGACTGTTGACTTAGTGTCAGAGCTGCCATGGTGCATATTGCTTAATATAGCTGGATGAGTCAGGCTGGGACCAGGCAAGACCACAGCCCTGAGTGGGGACAGGCACTCGAGGCAGTATCTAGAAGAAATGTCAGTAAATAAGGGGTGGCTGGGATTACCCCGGTGGTCCAGTGGTTAAGAATCCACCTTCCAATGCAGGGGACGTGGGTTCGATATCCGGTCAGGGAACTAAGATCCTACATGCCGCGGGGCAACTGAGCCCGCGCTCCCTAGAGCCATGAACCCCAACTAGAGAGAAGCCCACGCATCCCAACGAAGAGCCCGAGCGCTGCAACAGAAGATCCCGTGTGCCGCAACTAAGACCCGATGCAGCCAAATAAATCATACAGAGCGAAGTAAGTCAGAAAGAGAAAGACAAATACCGTAAGCTTACACATATATATGGAATTTAAGAAAAAAAAATGTCATGAAGAACCTAGGGGTAAGACAAGAATAAAGACAGACCTACTAGAGAATGGACTTGAGGATATGGGGAGGGGGAAGGGTAAGCTGTGACAAAGCAAGAGAGAGGCATGGACATATATACACTACCAAACGTAAGGTAGATAGCTAGTGGGAAGCAGCCGCATAGCACAGGGAGATCAGCTCGGTGCTTTGTGACCGCCTGGAGGGGTGGGATAGGGAGGGTGGGAGGGAGGAGACATCAGAGGGGGGAGATATGGGAACATATGTATACGTATAACTGATTCACTTTGTTATAAAGCAGAAGCTGGCACACCATTGTAAAGCAATTATACTCCAATAAAGATGTAAAAAAAATAAAAAATAAAAATAAATAAATATTAGAAAGAAATAAAAAGAGGTGGCGTCTCTGATGGTTAGCACCAAGCGGGCCATGCTGCAGTGTTGGAGTGGAGCAGGGCAATGGGGAATTCAGGGACAGGTGATGCTTGGAGACCTAGGCGGATGGTACCAGTAAGGGTATGAGTTCTCTGTGATTGGGCTGAGACGTCTATCAGGGTCTGAGAGAGGACAGATGAGAATAAAGTTGAGCTTCAGTGCTCTGGGGATGGAGGTCCAAGTCTGGAATTGAAGCATGGAGAAAGAGGCAAGCTTCTATGAATGAGGCACTGAGTTTTAGGAACAAGACAGAGACCAGTTACTCAAATTGGGTTCAAAGTTAGGGCCAGAACACCCAGGAAGTGGGTAACTGTGATGCCGGAGTCGCCCAAGTGCCTCCTGCCTGAAAACAGGCTTGTGTCAAGAGAACAGGCAAGGTGGAGCCTTAAGACAGAGGCTAGCTGGCCTCTGCTCTGGAGAGAGGTATTTTATACAGGTTTGATCTCAGCAAGGTCTGATACATCGGGGTAAACCTGCCCACAGTGTGAACCTTATATGCATTTCTCTTACCTAAACATCAGTCGAGCTGCATTAAAATGGTTGCGTGAAACATCATGCCACTGCCTGAATATTCTTCAGTGGTTCATGCTAGAACCTGCTCGCCCAGGTGGCCAGTATGTACTTCCGATCTCGTGTCCTGCCATGAGGGAGACGTGCCCTGAGCAGAGGCAGTGGATTATAGTAGCTTCCTAGGGATCTTCACATAGAGATGGGCTTAGTAGGTTAGAGTAGCTACTCCGTTTCGTTTACATAAAAGATTTTCCCAAGTTTCTTCCTCTAGAAACAGACTTTGCCCTTCTGGCTAGAGGATGAGCCCGTGAGCGAGGCATGGCTAATTGTAATCAACAATGATACCTCTAAGGGGTGGGCAGGTAATCATTGCAAGATCAACCAGAGTCCTTCTCTGTGATTGAGATATGAACACAGAGAAGAAGTTTCTCTCCCCTTCTGCTGGGTTTGCTAGGTTGAATTTGCTGGCAGCCATGTTCCCAACGTATAGAAATGGCGACACGTAAGGCAATGCAGAAATGAACATGGATAAGAAAAAGATACAGGGCTTCCCTGGTGGCGCAGTGGTTGAGAGTCCGCCTGCCGATGCAGGGGACACGGGTTCGTGCCCCGGTCCGGGAAGATCCCACATGCCGCGGAGCGGCTGGACCCGTGAGCCATGGCCGCTGGGCCTGAGCGTCCGGAGCCTGTGCTCCGCAACGGGAGAGGCCACAACAGTGAGAGGCCCGCGTTCCGCAAAAAAAAAAAAAAAAAAAAGCTACACACGCCCAGTACGTACCGAGTAGTGATGAACATCTGGCTCTGGTTCGTGCATCTTGTTCTTCAATTTTTTGAGCGGTTTTCCCGATGGTGAAGGCTAATAAATTCACCCTTATATTTGATTGAGTTTGATTAATAACAGATCCCTAATTAATACAGTGTGTGGATGGGGAATCTCAGAGGGTAGAGAAGGAGCCCAGAGGACTAAACGTGAAGATTAGTAAAAGCTGCCAGTGAGCTGTCCTGGAAGGGTGGACCAGTGAGAAGTCACCCCCTGGAGGATGCTGAATTGGAAACCTAGAGAACAGAATCCTGGCCCTGCTCTGTCCCTGGCTGGTTATATGAACTTCAATTTCTTTATCTTTAAAATGAGTGAGTTGAGGAACTAGATTTGATCAAGGTCCTTTCCAGGTCTAGCCAGTAGAGCTGCTTACCCTCCTTTTCTTTGAGGTATTGGGAGCGGTGCTTGCTCCCCTTTACATTATGAGCTGAAATCTGGGCTCCAGCCCTTCCTTTCCCTGCCTCTGCCTCTAACATCTGCCTTCTCCAGTTCCTCTTTACTCTGCTGCTGCCACTGCATTGAAAGAGCCCAGCTCTTGTCACGGTGAAACCCTGCAGTGATGCCCCATCAGCTTCAGAGAGTAGCTCCTGTGTCCTATCTTGACGTCGAAGGCTCTCCAGTTCTAGGCTCAGCAGCCCTCTTTCCAGTCTCATGGAATTACAAAGCTGCAGAGACTCTAGAAATCAGTTAGTCTAACTCCTTTACTCTGATGGAAAACTGAGACTCAGGTTGTGACTTCCACAAGCGCAGGACCGGCTCCACCATCACCCCATCCTTGGCATATGCCCCAAGCTGCCAGCTTCGGAGAGCTCACCTTCCCCTAGTGGGTCAAGTCCACTCATCTCTGGGCCTTTGCTCCCACCATCCCCTTGCCCAGCACACCCTCTTTTCACATTCAAGCTCTTGGAAATACTGTGGCTTCCCAAGGCTCATCTTCAGAACCACCTTCTGTGTCCCAGGCTCCTTCAGCCAGGATGAACTGCCCTCTCCTTGGTCCTCTCCTAGTGCTCTGTGCCACTCCAGGAATCTTTACTTCTTTTTTCTTTGGGTTTTAGGTTTGTTTCTTTTTCTTTAACACAGGGAACTTGCTTGAGAAAAGAGGTCTTGTGTCCGCCATGTCTGAAACGTTCTGTGTGTCCAGCACAGTGCACCCACTCAAGAAAGAATTGCTGGGTAGAATCCGTAAGATTTGGTGATGGTAGTCATGAGAGGGTCCCTGTCAAAGTGCCCAGATCGTGATACCGAATGCATCTCCCACAGGAGGCCTCTCTGGAGCACAGGGTGGTTGGAATGAACTCTTGTAAGGATGCTAATAATTTTGGCTCATTTAGTCTTGTCCGGGGCAATAACATGTTTGAAACCCATCAAACCTTGGAAAGTACAGTGTGTTGAAATGAGGTGATTTAATTAGCCTTTACAGGCTAATGAAATACATTCTGGTGACACATAGTTTTATCTTTTGGGGAGGCGGCTGCGAGAGGGTATGGAGTGGGGTGAGGGATGATTCGTGCCAGAAGCCTTAGATGCTTATAAGGTCATATCATACATTTCAGAACAGAGAACAGGGGCAACACTGCACATGTTTTCACTGTGTCTTTTCCTCCACCTGAACTAGGACTGTGCTCTAAGCAGTTGTATTTACCTTGAAATTAGGCCATAAGATAAGAGATTGCGGAAACCAGAGGCTCGATTTCCCTGAAATGTGGTGGGGCTGCACTCTTTGTGTTTGGGGCTTGCAGGGGGGAGGTGGGCTGGTGGGCGCAGCAGGCACATGCCTTGGCCACCAGGGCTATGCTGAGGGCTCCGTGACAGACCACCTACACTCCCAGTATGTCTAGACTTCTGCACTTCGAGGCTGGCCTTTTGAGCATGTCCTGTCACTGCAAACGGGAACACGAGTGAGACAGACATTTTCCCGTCTACTAAGATGAAAGCTGG
This sequence comes from Globicephala melas, assembly GCF_963455315.2. NCBI lineage: Eukaryota > Metazoa > Chordata > Mammalia > Artiodactyla > Delphinidae > Globicephala > Globicephala melas. The sequence continues at coordinate 17,729,323 of NC_083329.1, forward strand.
GTGCCCCGGTGTGAGAGCACACGTTCATGCCCCTCCCATCCATCACCCTTGCCTCCTGCCACAAAGCCTACCCTACATCCTAATCCAGCTACCTGCTCCCCGGGGAATCGGTTTGCAGGGTATAGGGGACAATCTCTGCTTTTGCTTTCCATGTTGGGGCTCCCAAACGTTGTCGTGTTGGAAGGTGAAGTGGAGACAAGCTGAGAGAGACAAGCAGCGAGGTGAATTGAGATGAATTACTTCGTCTGGAGGTCAGCGCCCTGCGGTGGGGAGAGGAATGGAGAAGCAGGCGGCAGCCAGGCCAGAGGCCAGAGGCTATCAGCTCAGAAGCCTGGGCAGGTTATTTCTCACTTTGTAAAGCCAACGGCCAGGCTTTAAGATGTGATTGTTCCTGTTTTCCATCATTAAACAACGTACCGCAGAGAAATTTCCATTTAAAATAAAATTAGCCAGGGCATAAACCTATTTTGGTCCTGCCAATGCTCCCTGCTTAGTGATGGTCAAAGAAATTCCACAGGGTTCCTTTGAGGTTGGAAGGTTGGATGAGATGGAAAAAGAAGTTTTTTATTTCCTTTTTCCAAACAAGTAGTTTGACTTTCTTAATTATTCTAGGTCTGCTTCGCTAAGGTACCTCCTCACCTGCTTTATCTCCTTTTATGACACAAACCTACTCCAAGTCTCTGCTCAGACGGGAACCCAGAAAACTGAAAGTGGTAAATAATTATGTGGGAGCCCAATCAGCCTCCAAAAATATGGGGTGTGTGTAATCTTGGCATTGGGCATGAATGGGGCAGCAGGAGTGGTTTCTTTCCATAAAGGATGGAGGGAAAGGGTTTAGTTAGAGCAAGAGGGATTCACGTAAGACATTTGGAAGTCAAACTTACAAATCATCTTATTTTACAAAATACGTGTCCTAAAAATCCAATTAGACACTCAAGGAACTGCAGATTAGCTAATCCAATCTTTTCCATAAGATTTATACCAAAAAGAGGCAGTCTTGTGTCACACTTGTCTCCACCTCTGACCCTCATTCCAGAGGCAATGACAATTGGTACTTTACCGGTTACATGCCTCCCACAAAAACTTTCATATTTCTCAGTACCATGCATATATACTGTTATTTTTAATTTTTCAATGTCAGGTATTATCCATTGATTTCCTTGTATTGAAGATAATGATTTACTTTCTTATCATGACATTTTCTCTCTACTCTGCCTCTCAGTGGTTAAAATCTTTTGTTAATTTCAACATCCAGTGTTTATGTTATTGTGAATATACGTAGTCCCAACTGAGAAGACGTACACACACCCACGTGTACAGACTCCGTCATTCTGGAATCTCCCTCCTTCACCATTTCAGTGGTTCCCTTTGCCTGTTTTCCATACCGGAACCCCCATTTCCCAGCTCCTCTGTTTCCCATTTGTTATTTATTTTTATTTTGTTGTCTGGGTGAGGATTGTTCTCCTGTAGCTTCCTGGGAAAGGGTGCATGGTCAAGATACCTTTGAAAACATGTGTGACTGAAGATGTTATGCTGTCTTCACATTTGATCAGTAGTGTGACTTGGTATAGAATTCTGGGTAGTAAGTCATTTCCTTCAGGATTTTAAAGACTTTTCCTTTTACCTTGTTATCTCCTTCATGGTCACCCTTGAGGAATGTGATTCCATTCTGATTCTCAGTCCTGTGACCTGCCCGCTTTTCGCCTTTGGAAGTGTGTAGTATCCACACTCTGTCCACAACGTTGTGAACCATCATGATGATGGTCTTGGTGTGAGTCACTTTTTCTTTCTTTGAACTGTACTTGGTGGGCCTTTTAAATGTGGAACTCAAACCTCTGGTTCGGAAACGTTTCTTTAATTAATTTTTTGGTAATTTCCTCTGTTCCTGTCTTCCTGCTTTCTCTTTCTGGAATTCCTGTTAGTTGGTTTTCCCGGATCTATGCTAATTGTCTTATCTTTTCTCCTCCCCTCTTATTTCCCACCTTTTTTGGACTTACTCTGTGGGAGATTTCCTTAACCTCATTTTCCAGACCTTCATTGAATTTTTCACTTCTGCCATCATATTTTTAAATGTTCAATAAATTTTTCATATCTTCACGTTCCTTTTTAAAAGGTAACATCAGGCTTCCCTGGTGGCGCAGTGGTTGAGAGTCCGCCTGCCAATGCAGGGGACACCGGTTCATGCCCCGGTCCGGGAGGATCCCACATGCCGTGGAGCAGCTGGGCCCGTGAGCCGTGGCCGCTGGGCCTGCGCGTCCGGAGCCTGTGCTCCGCAACGGGAGAGACCACAACAGTGAGAGGCCCGCGTACCACAAAAAAATAAATAAATAAATAAAAGATAACATCCTGTTCTTCTTTCATGGTTGCAATATCTTTTCCTATCCCTCTGAGAATATTAACTACAGTTTCCGTTGGGTTTCTTTCTCCTCTGCTCCCTACATACTCTACTTCCTCTGAGTTTCCTTTTCTGTTTATTATTTTGATTTCTACCTTTCCTAGTAGACACTTTGCTCAAATGTTTGAGGATCCTTGGCTCTCTGCTCAGCTTTTTTGGTTTTTACTTGGAGCAGATAAGAATGTTTGGAAGCTAGGTACAGTGGTGGGCTCCACCTTGGGTGACCGGGGAGCTCTGTTTCAATGGGAAACTTCCAACTGTTTCAGTATCCATAGGTCATTGCTCTTGGGCTTTTGACTTTTTCCAGAGAAAAAGTTTCCAATTTTCTGTCTGCTGACTGTAAACCTGCCTGAGCCTGTGTAGAGTAAATTGGGAAACAGGAACCCGAGATTGTCACTATGTTCTTTTTTGTTGGAGCTCTCTTCCTGGCTTTTTTTTTGGATTTTATTTTATTTATTCTTTTATACAGCAGGTTCTTATTAGTTATCCATTTTATACATATTAGTGTATATATGTCAATCCCACTCTCCCAATTCATCCCACCACCACCACCCCCGCCACTTCCCCCCCTTGGTGTCCATATGATTGTTCTGTGCATCTGTGTCTCAATTTCTGCCCTGAAAACCGGTTCATCTGTACCATTTTTCTAGGTTCCACATATGTGCATTAATACGATATTCATTTTTCTCTTTCTGACTTACTTCACTCTGTATGACAGTCTCAAGATCCATCCACGTCTCTACAAATGACCCAATTTCATTCCTTTCTATGGCTGAGTAATATTCCATCGTATATATGTACCATATCTTCTTTATCCATTCATCTGTCGATGGGCCGTCAGGTTGCTTCCATGTTTGGGCTATTGTAAATAGAGCTGCAGTGAACATTGGGGTGCATGTGTCTTTTTGAATTATGGTTTTCTCTGGGTATATGCCCAGTACTGGGATTGCTGGGTCACATGGTAGTTCTATTTTGAGTTTTTTTGTTTTTTTGTTTTTTTGGGTTTTTTTGCGATACACAGACCTCTCACTGTCATGGCCACTCCCGTTGCAGAGCACAGGCTCTGTACGCACAGGCTCAGCAGCCATGGCTCATGGGCCTAGCCGCTCTGCGGCATGTCGGATCTTCCCGGACTGGGGCACGAACCCATGTCACCTGCATCGGCAGGCGGACTCTCAACCACTGCGCCACCAGAGAAGCCCTATTTTTAGTTTTTTAAGGAACCTCCTTACTGTTCTCCATAGTGGCTGTATCAATTTACATTCCCACCAACAGTGCAAGAGGGTTCCCTTTTCTCCACACCCTCTCCAGCATTTGTTGTTTGTAGATTTTCTGTTGATGGCCATTCTGACTGGTGTGAGGTGATACCTCATTGTAGTTTTGATTTGCATTTCTCTAATAATTAGTGATGTTGAGCAGCTTTTCATGTGCTTCTTGGCCATCTGTATGTCTTCTTTGGAGAAATGTCTATTTAGGTCTTCTACCCATTTTTGGATTGGGTTGTTTGTTTTTTTAATATTGAGCTGCATGAGCTGTTTATAAATTTTGGAGATTAATCCTTTGTCCATTGATTCGCTTGCAAATGTTTTCTCCCATTCTGAGGGTTGCCTTTTCCTCTTGTTTGTAGTTTCCTTTGCTGTGCAAAAACTTTGCAGTTTCATTAGGTCTCATTTGTTTATTTTTGTTTTTATTTCCATTACTCTAGAAGGTGGATCAAAAAAGATCTTGCTGTGATTTATGTCAAAGAGCGTTCTTCCTATGTTTTCCTCTAAGAGTTTTATAGTGTCCGGTCTTACATTTAGGTCTCTAATCCATTTTGAGGTTATTTTTGTGTATGGTGTTAGGGAGTGTTCTAATTTCATTCTTTTACATGTAGCTGTCTAGTTCTTCCAGCACCACTTATTGAAAAGACTGTCTTTTCTCCATTGTATATCCTTACCTCCTTTGTCATAGATTAGTTGACCATAGGTGTGTGGGTTTACCTCTGAGCTTTCTATCCTGTTCCATTGATCTATATTTCTGTTTTTGTGCCAGCACCATACTGTCTTGATTACTGTAGCTTTGTAGTATAGTCTGAAGTCAGGGAGCCTGATTCCTCCAGCTCTTTTTTTTTCCCTCAAGACTGCTTTGGCAATTCGGGGTCTTTTGTGTCTCCATACAGTTTTTAAGATTTTTTGTTCTAGTTCTGTAAAAAATGCCTTTGGTAATTTGATAGGGATTGAATTGAATCTGTAGATTGCTTTGGGTAGTATAGTCATTTTTACAATATTGATTCTTCCGATCCAAGAACATGGTATATCTCTCTATCTGTTGGTATCATCTGTAGTTTCTTTCAGCAGTGTCTTACAGTTTTCTGCATACAGGTCTTTTGTCTCCCTAAGTAGGTTTATTCCTAGGTATTTTATTCTTTTTGTTGCAATAGTAAATGGGAGTGTTTCCTTAATTTCTCTTTCAGATTTTTCATCATTAGTATATAGGAATGCAAGAGATTTCTGTGCATTAATTTTGTATCCTGCAACTTTACCAAATTCATTGATTAACTCTACTAGTTTTCTGGTGGCATCCTTAGGATTCTCTGTGTATAGTATCATGTCATCTGCAAAGAGTGAGAGCTTTACTTCTTCTTTTCCTATGTGGATTCCTTTTATTTCTTTTTCTTCTTTGACTGCCATGGCTAGGACTTCCAAAACTGTTGAATAATAGTGGTGAGAATGGACATCCTTGCCTTGTTCCTGATCTTAGAGGAAGTGCCTTCAGTTTTTCACCATTGAGAATGATGTTTGCTGTGGGTTTGTCGTTTATGACCTTTATTATGTTGAGGTAGGTTCCCTCTTTGCCCACTTTCTGGAGCGTTTTTATCATAAATGGGTGTTGAATTTTGTCAAAAGCTTTTTCTGCATCTATTGAGATGATCATATGGTTTTTCTTCTTCAATTTGTTAATATGGTGTATCACATGGATTGATTTGCATATACTGAAGAATCCTTGCATCCCTGGGATAAATCCCACTTGATCATGTTGTATGATCCTTTCAATGTGTTTTTGGATTCTTTTTGTTAGCATTTTGCTGAGGATTTTTGCATCTATGTTCATCAGTGATATTGGTCTGTAATTTTCTTTTTTTGTAGTATCTTTGTCTGGTTTTGGTATCAGGGTGATGGTGGCCTTGTAGAATGAGTTTGGGAGTGTTCCTTCCTCTGCAACTTTTTGGAAGAGTTTGAGAAGGATGGGTGTTGGCTCTTCTCTAAATGTTTGATAGAATTCACCCGTGAAGCCATCTGGTCCTGGACTTTTGTTTGTTGGAAGATTTTAATCACAGTTTCAATTTCATTACTTGTGATTGGTCTTTTCATATTTTCTATTTCTTCCTGGTTCAGTCTTGGAAGGTTATACCTTCTAAGAATTTGTCCATTTCTTCCACATTGTCCATTTTGTTGGCATAGTGTTTCTTGTAGTAGTCTCTTAGCACGCTTTGTATTTCTGCAGTGTTTGTTATAACTTCTTCTTTTTTATTTCTAATTTTATTGATTTGAGTCCTCTCCCTCTTTTTCTTGATGAGTCTGGCTAATGGTTTATCAATTTTGTTTATTTTCTCAAAGAACCAGCTTTTAGTTTTATTGATTTTTGCTATTTTCTTTGTTTGTATTTCATTTCTTTGTTTGCTCTTATCTTTGTGATTTCTTTCCTTCTACTAACTTTGGGTTTTGTTTGTTCTTCTTTCTCTAGTTCTTTTAGGTGTAAGGTTAGGTTGTTTATTTGAGATGTTTGTTGTTTCTTGAGGTAGGATTGTATTGCTATAAACTTCCTTCTTAGAACTGCTTTTGCTGCATCCCATAGGTTTTGGATCGTTGTGTTTGCATTGTCATTTGTCTCTAGGTATTTTTTGATTTCCTCTTTGATTTCTTCAGTGATCTCTTGGTTATTTAGTAACGTATTGTTTAGCCTCCATGTGTTTCTGTTTTTTAAGTTTTTTTCCCTATAATTGATTTCTAATTTCATACTGTTGTGGTCAGAAAAGATGCTTGCTATGATTTCAATTTTCTTAAATTTACTGAGGCTTGATTTGTGACCCAAGATGTGATCTATCCTGGAGAATGTTGTGTGCACACTTGAGAAGAAAATGTAATCTGCTGTTTTTGGATGGATTGTCCTATAAATATCAGTTAAATCTATCTGGTCTATTGTGTCATTTAAAGCTTGTGTTTCCTTCTTAATTTTCTGTTTGGATGATCTGTGCATTGGTGTAAGTGAGATGTTACAGTCCCCCACTATTATTGTGTTACTGTTGATTTCCTCTTTTACAGCTGTTAGCAGTTTCCTTATGTATTGAGGTGCTCCTATGTTGGGTGCATATATATGTATAATTGTTATATCTTCTTCTTGGATTGATCCCTTGATCATTATGTATTGTCCTTCCTTGTCTCTTGTAACATTCTTTATTTTAAAGTCTATTTTATCTGATATGAGTATTGCTACTCCAGCTTTCTTTTGATTTCCATTTGTATGGAATATCTTTTTCTATCCCCTCACTTTCAGTCTGTATGTGTCCCTGGGTCTGAAGTGGGTCTCTTGTAGACAGCATATATGTGGGTCTTGTTTTTGTATCCATTCAGCAAGCCTTTGTCTTTTGGTTGGAGCATTTAATCCATTCACATTTAAGGTAATTATGGATATGTATGTTCCTATTACCATTTTCTTAATTGTTTTGAGTGTGTTTTTGTAGATCCTTTTCTTCTCTTATGTCTCCTGCCTAGAGAAGTTCCTTTAGCATTTGTTGTAAAGCTGATTTGGTGGTGCTAAATTCTCTTAGCTTTTGCTTCTCTGTAAAGATTTTGATTTCTCCATTGAATCTGAGTGAGATCCTTGCTGGGTAGAGTAATCTTGGTTGTAGGTTCTTCCCTTTCATCAATTTAAATATGTCCTGCCACTCCCTTCTGGCTTGTAGAATTTCTGCTGAGAAATCAGCTGTTAACCTTATGGGAGTTCCCTTGTATGTTATTTGTCAATTTTCCCTTGCTGCTTTCAATAATTTTTCTTTAATTTTTGCCAATTTGATTACTATGTGTTTTGGGTTTCTCTCCTTGGGTTTATCCTGTATGGGACTCTCTGTGCTTCCTGGACTTGGGTGGCTACTTCCTTTCTCATGTTAGGGAAGTTTTCAACTATAATCCCTTCAAATATTTTCTCTCATCCTTTCTCTCTCTCTTCTCCTTCTGGGACCCCTATAATGTGAATGTTGTTGCATTTATCGTTGTTCCAGAGGTCTCTTAGTCTGTCTTCATTTCTTTTCATTCTTTTTTCTTTATTCTGTTTGGTGGCAGTGAATTCCACCATTCTGTCTTCCAGGTCACTTATCCGTTCCTCTGCCTCAGTTATTCTGCTATTGATTCCTTCTAGTGTAGTTTTCATTTCAGTGATTGTATTGTTCAGCTCTGGTTTTTTTCCTTTAATTCTTCAAGGTCTTTGTTAAACATTTCTTGCATCTTCTCAATCTTTGCCTCCATTCTTTTTCTGAGGTCCTGGATCATCTTCACTATCTTTATTCTGAATTCTTTTTCTGGAAGGTTGCCTATCTCCACTTCATTTAATTGTTTTTCTGGGGTTTTATCTTGTTCCTTCATCTGGTACATAGCCCTCTACCTTTTCATCCTGTCTATCTTTCTGTGAATGTGGTTTTTGTTCCACAGGCTGCAGGAATATCGTTCTTCTTGCTTCTGTTGTCTGCCCTCTGGTGGATTCTGTCACTATGTTTTTTGTGGACTTTTGCACAGGACCCCTGCTTTCAGCATTGTACTCTGAGCCACAGAGGTGCCTGGAGGCTCTGAGTTCAGAGTCCCTTTGGTTCTAACCATTGAACTCTGCAGTTTTCTGCTGGAGTAGAAAAGGGACCTGTGCTTGCCAGCATGGACTAGAGTGGGAGATTTGTGAATCTAATTATTCCTTAGACCTTCAGCCTATCCAGCTCCATCCATGTCTTTGAGTTCAGAGGCACTTTGTGCCTCCAATAGCTGAAGCTTCCTGATAGTCTACAGAATAAACAGGCTTAATTTTTGGTCTCTCCCACTTCTAGCTTAGCTCTTAGGGTTTTGTTTGTTTGTTTTTTGTTGCCCATAAGTTTATTAGGATAATTCCTTTTTCCTTTTATTAGTTTGTTGCTGTCATCTTCTCTACCTTCTCTTTGTCTTATTGGGTTATTGAAAAAATTCGTTTACTGAAATGATAGAGAATTTTTCTTTAAGAAAGCAAAGGAAAATATGGTGTTTGATCTGTCATGTTTAACAGAAGGCTCCCCTCTTCATTTATAACTGAGAAAGCAGCCCCTGAGAGAGTAAAGCATTTGCCTAAGGTCATTTATACATTTAGAGGAAGAGTTCTCATTGCAAATCTTTCAACTTAATCCAAGTCTTTTTAAATTTATCTCCTATGTTCCTGAGAAATTTTTCCTAAGTCATACTGAAACTATGTGAGTCCTGTTTTAAAGGCATTAATGGCAGTATCACCAGCAGTGTCACCAACAAAACATTTCTTGATTTCATTTATTTAAAAAGCTTTTATCAGGCACCTCTGATGGGCCAATAAAATGACACATAGTCTAATATATGGACTCAAACAACAGTGAACACAAAAGAGATTGTGTTTTCCCTTGAAAAGGTTACTGTCTAGTAAGGAAGAAAGATGCCTATCAAATAATCACAGTCAGTGGAATTTCACGTGCTGGCTCTGTGACCACAGTCATGTTACTAAACCTGTCTAAGCTCAAGTTCATTGTCTGTGAAATGGTTTTACTAAGATGTGAGTATTAAATGAGATGATTCATGGAAGGGGCTTAACACAAGGACTGAGCCACTGTAAGTTCTTGATTAAGTTTAGCTATATTATTTTCATTATTCATAGCTACGAAAGAAAAGTGAATAGCATTAAGAGAGATTATAAAGGGTGCATGTGTGTGCACATGTGTGGGCATGTGTGTGTGTGCACACTTGTGGTAAGACTGTTCTAGTCTGGGAATCACCTACTATGTGTAGGACTCTACTAGTTGCTGAAGGCACTTAGTCAAATGTGTAAAAGAAACTTTGATATAAAATCTTCCCACAAAGAACAATTGCTGTTTGATTTATTGGTTGTGTAAATTGTGACTTATCATGGAACATGTTTATTTCTATTTGCATTTGGAAGTTGAGCCAGTACCTCTGATGACCACAAGAAATGACAGAATGTCAAAAGAGAAGTAGACCCACAAAATGAAATTTTATGGGTTAGAGCAATGTTGTTAGTAGAAAAAAATATTGAGACTGCAGAAAGAGGAAAATGGAGGGGTTGCATGGAGATGTTGTGTGCAGTGTTTTCCATTAGTCAGACTTCCAGGTAAAATATTATAAACAGTTTTAGGGCAGAGGGAGAGAGGTCGTATCTGTTCAGTGGAAGAAAAGGAGCGATCTGATCTGATCTGAGTCCACCATAGTGAACAAAAGGGGGTTCTGGAGTAAGATCATGCGGGAGGAGGCCAACCAGGGATGTAAATAAAGAAAAAGGTCATAGAGGATCAGTCAGGATCTTGGGGGATTAAAGACTTTCTGGGTGCCAAGAGCGGGGTCAAAGGCATCATAGGAAGGGATGGGAGGGACAGAGGAGGGGTAAAGAAGCACTTCTGAGTTTTGTCTGCAGGTCATGGAACAATGAAGAATTTTGAATTTTTAGAAATGTTTCTGGTTTGTTAGGGAAAAAATTATGAGTATGTAAACATGGGAATATCTTTTCAATATAAACTGTAAACAAATAACCCTAGGCGCTAGCTGTCCCCTCTTTGCATTTCCCTGGAAGGAGAAATAGGTAAGGCGATAAACCATCAGAAGGAACTTACTAGAAGAGGACAAGATGCGAGGCATCACCAGTTCCCTGCCCTCCCTCCCTCCCCCACCCTCCTCCTTACTGTGACCAGAATGTGGCCGAATGATTATTTTACATATGTTTTAACTGTGACAGTCGTGGCCACTCTGCTTAAACCACTTTCTGGGCCATACTTTTCCTTTTGCATAAACTTTGTCAAGGCTTCCATTGGTTAAAGTGTAGATTTCTTGGCAAATATAAGTGGGAAAACTTAAAAAGGAAAGCACGGGAATGCTTTGTACACAATTCAGGATAGTGGTTGCTTCTGGGGAGGGAGGGGAGAAAGGAGGGAGGGAGAGAGAGGAATGTGCTTTGGACCAGGAGTAGAGATGCCTGAGCTCCCTCCCTGGCAAACCTTTACTCCTGGAGAATCTGTTTCCTACTTATTGTAGGAAATTCTCATTGGTGATGCTCCAGTGCCTGGGATGTGTCTGGGGCAAGGCTGTGAAGTCTCAGGTCCCAGTTTCCTCCTCTTCCAGGAACAAGGATGACCGTATACCAAGACCATGAGCTTTGAGTCACAGACTTTGGGGCTCAAATCCCAGCTGTGCTGATGTGGTTGTCATTTTGGACAATTAACCTCTGAGATCCTGATTTAACTCATTTGTATAATAGGCACAATAATACCCAGCCTGGAAGGGTGTTCTGAGAATTAGAGATAGGTGGTGCTCATTTGTGACTTTGAGTAAGAATCATCATTAGTTCTGATATCTAACCTTGCTTGAGAAGGACTCACCATCGTGAAATAGCCAATTCCTTATAGGAATCAACATGATTTAGCTTACAGAGTTGCCCTTGTGAGAAGCAGCTCAGTTACAAATCACCATCTGCAATTTGGGGGATGTACTCATGTGAACTTTATTTGGTATATTTCCTTTCCACAGCAACTTAATACTTATAGCTTATATTTCTTGATGAATAGTCCTTTAACTGAATCTCAGTTACAGCTGTGAAATTTAGAGTGAATTCCATGTATAGGTGTAGCCTGTGTTCTAAAGCAAACTGTTCTCAACATGTCCTCCAAACTTGTGGGTTATCAGTCCAGCTGTTTTTCAGTTAATGCAATAACATATATAGATAGTAATCTAATTTTATTTCTCTGGATGAGATAGATTATAACAGTAACATCTGTATCCATCTGTGTCATCCTCAGGACCTGGAGAGTCCCTTAATGTCGGGGAATCCTATTTTATATATTTGTTTTAGATTCCCAGTGCCCAGGTGGAGATGTCCTGACTTGAATGATTCAGTAATTTATTCAGCAAGTCATATTCAGGGATATTGAATGCGAGGTATGTGTGGGATGCTGAGATCTGGCCCTGAATAAGACAGATGTGGGCTTACAATCTCGAGAGAGATAGGCATTAAACAAACAATTGCACCAACAATTACTTTCTATTGATACACAGTGAGGGAAAGGACAGAGTTGCCATGAAAACATAATATGGAGACCTGACAATGGCAGGGTATTTCTGGCCCAGGGTGTCTGGAGGTTGGAAGTGCTGCCAGGTGAGCCTGACCACAGTGTGCCCTGCTCTGAGCTCTTGTTACCTGCCGGGTCTAGAGACACTGAAGACCAGAGTTTTGGCTAATGTCCACACCCTTGATGAAGCTGCTCCCCACTTATGTAACGTGTTTTAAGTGGCTACTCCGTGCCTTGGGCTTTCACACGTGTTGCCTCATTTAGTCGTCCCAACAACCCAGTGTGTTTGGTGTGAGCCATACTTATACCTGAAGGTTCAGAAAAATTAGAGGATGTCTAGTTTCCCGCAATAATTGGCTGAGTCTGGGAAATACCTTGTCCCTTGATTCCAAGCAGTCTTATGTCTATAGTGGTTTTATTTAAAAACATTTTAATAACAAAACCTTTTTCTCAAGCAAAGGCCAGTCTATGAAGCTGTCAGAAGAGAGCTGCCCTGGTTGAACTGGGTGTGGTGGATCAGGTGACCACCTGCTAGTCTCCCCTTGCTCCCCCCGGCTGTCTCTAAATTGCCTTGGAAGGACCTAAGCCTTGCGTGAGGCTTGGTTTTAAAACCATTACTCTAAACCATATTGCGCTTCTCAGCTCACAAACCCCTGCAGCTTAGTTACTATTGGACGAGCACAATTAAATACCAGCAGTTATCAGAGCCCTGTGATTGTAAGGGAGACCCCTCTAGCCCTAGTTAATAAGCGACTCTTACTAAATATTCATGAGCGTTAATATTAGCCAAGATTTTCTAATCTGGGTCTCATTTGGATTTTCACCTGTGATGTTTTATGGAAACAAGGAGCTGGAAATGGTGAGGGAGGAGGGTTTGCTTCCAGCAGGTGCACAGTATTTGTGGATTTGATTTCCTAGGTTAGCCCTGGAGGAGGAAATATTTGAATGCCCACAATGCAGACCGTGCTTCTCCCTCTGGGGCTAGCAAAGGTGTGGGCTACCTGGGCCGTGGCCTCGAAGCCTTCACAGTCCAATTGCAGACAGAACATGTGTGCTGAAACAATTAGACAGCCTGATGAGCTGGCACGACATCAAGTGCTAGATCATGTATTGCAGCTTCTGGGGCTGTGAGAGGTCAGGGAAGAAAGGGATCAATGAGAGGGAAATGGAGTAATGGAAGTTAACTCTGGAGCCAAGTGGACCTCTTGCTGGCTTGATAAATTGGTAGGAAATAGGAGTTAGAAAGGAAAGGGCGTTCAAGGCAGGGGTAGCTATGGAAGTAAAGGCATGAAGGCAGGAATCTACAGGGCTGTGCAGAGAACGAGGGGAGGGATTTGAGTGATTGGAGAACATGCTGGGAGTAGGGTAATGGGAACTGACACTGGGGGATCAGCTGGGGAATTAGTACAAAAGATACACCCCTTAATGCAGGACACAGTGACGGGAACCCAAAAGAACAAAGGAAATCAGAGCTCTAGTTACTTGGCCCCAGCTCCTGTGAGTATTCATGGTGGATGGGGTAGGACCAGGGCGTATGAAGCCAGACAGACGAGCTTGGTCCAGAGTTGCTTGGTCTTCTGGACAATCGGGAGTCATTATAGGCTTTTGCGAGAGGGAGTCATATCTTGGAAAGATTGCTCTTCCAGCATGTTTTTGAAAGATCAAAGTGATGCCGCCCAGCTTTTGCACACATTCCAAACTTAGTCTTCCGATGCTGCGGGCTCCCAGTGCTGATGCAACTTGGGGTTGGTTTTGTAAAAATTCTAGTTAGCGACTTCTAGTTAGTTTCAGTTCTAAATAAACTAAATGTTAATCAGTCCAAATGCTCTGATGAAAAATGATTTGGTGAACAGACACTGAAGTGCTAACAATGAAACATGAAGAGCCTCTCTTAGCTAAGCTATTAGATAATGTGATGTACTTCTAACAATATCCCTGCAGTGACGTTTTTGCAAACCCAGAAAGTACGTTTGATGGATCAGACTGCTAAGTCAGGCAAGTATCAAGACTGACCTCTGTAACAATGATGTCATTTGTATATTGATTTCTGTGAATCAAGAACTGAAGTATTGCCTCCTTCTACAAATTTATTTTATGACTTGCATGTTGGGTCTCCACAATTCAGAGGGAAGACAAGGCCAGGTGCCTCCGGTCAGAGTACAGTGAGGGACTGGAAATTAGACAGTGATGTGGTACCTCAGAGTCACTGTGCTGAAATCATGATGATGATATATAGCATTTATCAAATGCCCAGCATTCAGTGAATGAAAACATTTTATATTATTCATGAAGTCTTCAAAACACTCCATCCATGTATGTATTTTTGTTACCTCTAGTTTCTAGACGAAGCAGCCAGGGCTTGGAAATAAAGCAACTCACTAGTGCACAGATAGGAAATGGTGAGAGTAGGAATATGAACCTACATCTGCCTGAGCAGAGTCTGGTCTTTCAACCACCTCTTTATCATGGATCTCCACGATGATGATGATGATGGAGATTATAATTTCTGTGGCAGACAGTTTTAGTTGCTGCCCAATAATTAATTGGGCAGACTCCCTTGGGTCTACCTAAGGGAGATAAAATTATCACCTAATGGTGATAAAATTCTGGCCAAGGAGCTGAAGCTTCTTGCTGATTTCTCAGTATAGGCTCAGATCCCTCCAGCAACTGCCTTACTCCTGTTCCTGTCTTGAATGTGGATGCAATGACTTGAGGTGTAACAGCCATCTCACAACCATGTGGGCAAAAACCAGGAATATAGACATGACTGGAGTCTTTGATGACTCTCTTGAACAGTGGCCTGCATATAGCCTAACTATTTATTATGTGATAAAAATAAATCTTTCACAATTTAATCCACTTCTATTACTTGTGGCTTAATGCATTCCTAACCAATAAAATCATGCCTTTATAGCTTTTGACATATGTCAGGGTTTTTTGATACTTACTGACATTTCGGGGCTGAATAATTCTTTGTGGTTGTGGCTGTTTGGTGCGTTGTAGGATGTTTAACAGCATCTCTGGCCTCTCTAACCACCAGTTGTGACAACCAAAAATGTCGCCAGACATTGTCAGATGCCCCCCAGAGGGCAAATAGCCCCAGTTGAGAACCATTGTCATACACCATCTTATTTGATCTTCGCCATGGTTTTGGAGGTAGGTAGAAATGTTTAATTGATTTAAAAGATGAAGAAACTAGATTCTAAGACATTCACTGATCTGCCAGGAGTTACACATTAGTAAGTGGACTTGGAACCCAGGACTTCTGGCCCTGGATCAGTGTATTTTCCATTACAGTGATTGAGTTCCTTGTTTTGGTTAAGGCCACTGATCTAATTAGTTGAATGTACCTCTGCTTTAGATGCTGTCGGGATGTTGTAAAGAAGTACCGCAGCTGGATAAGGTAGAGTGTTCTGTGAACAGAAGACAATAAATGTAATCCGCCCCCCCCACCCCCGCCCCTGCCCTCGCTCCTTTGAACAGACATGTGTTTACTCAGTGTTTCGGAAGGTAATTCACAGGGCAGGGCTTCCTAAGTGTGCTGACGTCATTGTCCTGGCTGAAGTTGGATTGCCTTTTCTTATTTTCCACAAAGTACGGGCATAAGCAAGCAGATTCCCAAATTTTCTATGGCTTTTTCTATGCCCCAGGGATACCTTGTCCTCAGTCAACTGTTAGGAAGTTTTTTAAAAAGTTGAAAAGATTCCATTCGATTTGATTCTTTTTGCCCTCTCCTTCATTTACTATGACAGCAGTCTGAAGCAGTCACCAGCCACGTATGTACTCAGGCCTCTCTTTGAGTCAAATGCCTCATCTGGCTTCTCTAACGTTTCCAGATTTCTCCACTAGGATTGCCCACTAGAGTGTGATCTAAGTAGTCTCATCCTGAGTTCCAGTTCTGGGCCTGTAAGCAAAAGAACACAGGCTTTCTTAGCCGATTAATAACTGCCAAGAGAACTGTTCTTCAGTTAAAACATGGAGCGGGGAGTGCTTCTTAAAGGAAGAGGGAACAGTGCTTTATTGACCCACTTCAGCCTTGACCTTTGTCTCCTCCTCATTTTTTTTTTAATGCTTTCAGACTAGAAGTCGATTTATTTTTAAGTAGATCTCTGTCTGGTGTCTTCAGAGAATCCCTGCGAAGTCTGCTAGACTTGCTAATAGCCACCAAGGCTGAATCGTGTTCTCTTACTTACTACCATCCTCTGTCAACATAGTCTGAGTTGATTTGGGGGGAGTTATTGGGTAGTGTATGAATAAACTGTGAAACATTCTTCTTGAAAAGTTGTTCGCCGTGCCATCTTGACACGAAGGTGGACAGATGAGCACTTGAGACGAGAACATTATAAGAAAGGGAAAAATTTGTTGGTGGCTTTGCCTCATTTTTCTTACTTATTTTTAAATTTATTTTTATTTTCCTATATTGTATGCTCTCTTAAATTCTTTTTCTGTGTTGAATAGGGCATCATAAAACTAATAGTAAATGTATGAAGCCAGTTTTGTGAAACATGAACCCATCACATCGATAGGGAATTACAAAATGATTGAAAGATACAGTTACAGATCTAGTTTAAACTGTTAGCAGACAGGTTAAATAGAGAAGATGAAAAAATGCAAAATGATACATCGATAGGAACATGCTTTGTAATTGGAAGACCCTCCATTCCATGGCGTTTCAGTGTTTATATAGCAATGAAATCCATTCATTTGTTGATTGAACAGATATTTATTTCATGCCTACTACACACTAGGCATGGTACTAGACATGGGTATGTCAGATTAAATTGAAAAATGAACTTCTATGAAGGAATTTAGTCTGATAGGAGAGTCAGATAAAAAATAACAAGTTATCTAGCAATGTAATATAAAAGCGTGTAGAGTGCAGTAGGAAAAGTAATGAAAAAGCGATATGGAAATGACAACCTCAACATCTGTATGGCGCTTTCCATCTTATAATATCTTTATTGTGAGGAACTCGGATTTTCTCTTCTCGTGATTCTGCTGGAGGAGATTTCTGCTTCCCTCCAAACGCCAGGAAGATGCCGGAGGGGACATTTTCTCCACTCCCCACTCACTTTCCTGAAGGGAGAGTGAGTGTCAGGTTGACTGTAGAGAGCATGATTTCCGTTGGATCACACTTTCCTTCAGAGTGTATAGTCTCTGCATTGAAAAGGGAATAAAGGTCTATCTCGAATTCTCTCGAGTTCTGATATTGTTGGGGGTCTGGGTTTTAGACGCGGGCTGATCTGGCCTTTGACATGTACTCAGAGTTTATTTGCAGAGTTGACTTTACCACAGGCAGATACCTAGCCTAGATTTGGGGAGGGATATTAGTCAGAACTTCCCATCTTGGCCTTGGGTCCAAGCAATATTTTACAATGCTTCTTTACTACGGGACCCTCGTTATCAGAGGATGGTTGACAGTGCCGATCCGCTGATCTCCGTGTACCTTTGGATCTCTATCCCTACCCGTTAGAACTCAGAAGGCAGGAGAGATGCGTTACTAGCACCACTTAAATGCAATGATCTCACTTGATAATTATGACAACCTTATGAGAAGGGTGTAGTGGGGATTCTTTTTCTCATTTTGCCTGTGAATAAGTAGGCAGAGATTGAGGTTATATGGAATAATAGAATCCCAGCATCACAGATATGGGTTCAGTCTTGATGCTGTTACCCGTGAGTGGGCTGACCTGGGAATAGGTTCCTAAATGGGATGAGCCGCAGTTTCCTCCTCTGGAAAACAGAAGGAGAATCATCACCGTTGCAGGCTGTGAAAAGTAGACAATGTATATGTAGAACACTAAGCACAATGCCTGATGCATAGCAGGTACTCAGGGAATATTTGACCTGAGTTGGAGTTGTGTTATGAAGCCAAAGCAGAGAGTTGGGGGATCCAGGAAAGCTGAGACCAAGAACTAACTGAAGGAGCCAATGGGAGGTCATCTGGAAAAATTCCAAAATGGAGAGCAGATATCTAGAGCAGCCTTACAGGGGTACCAGCATTCCCTAATGCAGGAATACTGATTTCATTTATAGATGCTAAAATAAGATGAGTATTACAAGTTTTAGACTATATTAAACTCATAGAGCAGCAGGTTCTTTCTCAGGGATTTTTGTGTGTGTGTGTGTGTGTGTGTGTGGAGGTTAGGGGGAGCCATTACTTGGGTGGTGAGCCATGTGGTACAGATACAATGTGCTCCAGGAGGGGAGGGACCAGCCTGTTTTTCTCTCCATGGGATCTCCAGTGCCTAGAACAGAGCTGTGCATATCTCATTGCTCAACAAGTATTTGGTGAACCGGTGAATAAATGAACTTAGAGATAAGAGAGTTCTGTGAACTTGAATCTATGGAGAAGATTTCTTATAAAAGGTAGCACTTGAGAAAGGCCTGGAAGAATGAGGAGACTTTGTAGGGAAAGGGGAAGTGGACACTTTGAAGTGGTTAACAACTTTAGAAAATATTTTTACTGTAAACTGAAGGGCTAGGAGAGAGCTGCTCATTCACATGGGTAATCTTATGCACTGTTAGGAATTACAACATAATGTATTCAGCTATAGTATTTGTGTCTCTTAGGAGGATGGTGGAGATAAATGGATTGGCTCTGCAATTTGTTGATTGGCCATAGAAAGTCATGTTTTGCATTTTGGATTTTCTAGGTTGCTGGTGGCAATATATTTCTCCAAAGCATGATATTTAGAATAACTTCATCCCTCCTGGGGAAGGATGGTGCGTGCAAGTGGGCGGAAAATGGCAAAATAAATGACAAGCTGTGATGCATACAACCCCCTCTATAAATGCATCCGAGTCATAACCCAGCAGTCATGACACTCTCCATTAATTTAATGAAATTAACTTTTTTCATACACCACTTTTTTTAACCTCCTTATTGGAGTATAATTGCTTTACAATGGTGTATTTCTGCTTTATAACAAAGTGAATCAGCTATACATACACATATATCCCCATATCTCCTCCCTCTTGCGTCTCCCTTCCACCCTCCCTATCCCACCCCTCTGTGTGGTCACAAAGCACCGAGCTGATCTCCCTGTGCTATGCGGCTGCTTCCCACTAGCTATCTATTTTACATTTGGTAGTGTGTATATGTCCATGCCACTCTCTCACTTCGTCCCAGCTTACCCTTCCCCCTTTCCTTGTCCTCAAGTCCATTCTCTATGTCTGCATCTTTATTCCTGTCCTGCCCCTAGGTTTTTCAGAACCTTTTTTTTTTTTTGATTCCATATATATGTGTTAGCATACGGTATTTGGTTTTCTCTTTCTGACTTACTTCACTCTGTATGACAGACTCTAGATCCATCCACCTCACTACAAATAACTCAATTTTGTTTCTTTTTATGGCTGAGTAATATTCCATTGTATCTATGTGCCACATCTTCTTTATCCATTCATCTGTTGTTGGACACTTAGGTTGCTTCCATGTCCTGGCTATTGTAAATAGAGCTGTAATGAACATTGTGGTACATGACTCTTTTTGAATTATGGTCTTCTCAGGGTATATGCCCAGTAGTGGGATTGCTGAGTTGTATGGTAGTTATAGTTCTATTTTTAGTTTTTTAAGGAACCTCCATACTGTTCTCCATAGTGGCTGTATCAATTTACATTCCCACCAACAGTGCAAGAGGGTTCCCTTTTCTCCATACCCTCTCCAGCATTTACTGTTTGTAGATTTTTTGATGATGGCCATTCTGACTGGTCGTACACCACTTTCAATGCTACAAAATACAGTAAGAGACAAAACAAGATAATGAGATAATGTTTTATGGAACCATGCAGCAACAAGTTTCCTATTATTAGCAAGACAGAAGAATATATTAAAAACGGCATGGATAGAAAAAAACTCCGAAATAACAAGAGAAGAATAATAAAATAACCAGAGAAGAAGGAGCAGAAGCAGGATATGGCTTTCAAAGCTTCTTATCCTTTACTGTAAAAATAGCTCCATTTATTGGCAAAATTCAGAGTGAGCCTTGGGCAAGTGAGCTAGGGCTGAGCACTTGCCCTTTCTAGAGCAGTTAGTCCAAAGAAAATGTATTCATAACTTCTAGTTGCTCATTCAGGAGATAGCCTGGTAAACTGGAAAGATCATGTTATTTGGAGTCAGTCAAATCTGAGTTTAAATCCAATTCTACCGTTCAGTGGCTGCCTGCTTTGGCCTCTGTATATGACTCAGTTTTGTCATCCATAAAATGGGAGTGGCAACCAGTCTCACAGGATTACCATGGGAATTCGACTGGCAAATTGCTTTAGCATATACTGGTCAGCACGTAGTAGGTGCTCAACAAGTACTACTCTCATCTCTGCTTTTTTTAGTAATAATGATACCAGGTCAGGCTATCACATGATTTGGATCTTCCTTGCTGCAGTGTGTGTGTGTGTCTGTGTGTGTGTTTGTGTGTGTGTGTCTGTTGGGGGGGAGTAGTAGGAGTGGGGAGGGTTCATCAAATGATATAGGTTGCCTATCCAGCACCTGTTATTCCCATGTTTTACGTTGGCAGAGCTCCAGTTTTGTTCCATCCTCCCCTAAGGGATGTGGACAAATTTGGATTGGTCTAAGCCAATAATAATGGTTCCATTCTCTTGACAATTATTGGTTTAAGGTTGGGCATGGGGACCCAATTCTGGTCAATGAGACGTAAGGGGAATTTCTCTGGGAGACTCCTGGGGAAATTTATTTGCTCTTCAAAAGAGATGTGTACAGAAGAACTGGTCTTTTTTCTTCTACTGAATATTATCATATCTACTCAAGATTTGTGGAACTGCAGCCACCATCTTGGACCAAGAGCGAAATTAGCCCCAAGTCTGTCTCCGGCAGAACCTGCTATAGAAAGAGACAAGAAATCTGGGAGTTGCATGATGGTGTTGTGTGCTAAGTTAGCCAACTCTGTGCTGGCTTACCACTAGACATTTATTATGGAGTTAATACATCCCTTTATTGTTTAGCAAGGCTCATTTGGGTTTTCTGTTATTTGTAGCTGAAGGCATCCTAACTGATACAAGTGACTGTCAGGTGGGGATCTAGACTTTGAACTTCAGTTTAATTAAGTGTAGAGGAAGATCCTTATATTCTTCTCACTGGTGATATTTGAAGTGGAATAAAGAAATAAGTTTCCATGTCAACCTGTCCTAAGCCACTATTTGGGGAAATATTTTGAAGCCAGCACCTGTCCTTTTCCTACACAGAGAGACATACGACTGGGTCTAGTGGAACCATGACCTGTTCAGTCTAGAGAAGGAGGGAAGCTAAAAAAATAATTTGTGTAGCGCTCATTCTATATTCTATAAGTCATTCTATATTCTATACACTTCACATATATTTCAATCCCCGCAATGAGAGTTTAAAAGAACATAGGTTGTGTTATCATCATTTAAAGATGGGGAAATTGAGGATCAGAAAGGTTGAACAATTTGCCAAGATCTGTCCACTGTTAAGTGATAGAGCCAGTATCAAAATGCTAGAAGCCAGGTGCTATTTCCTAGATGAAGAGATGGAAGCCCAAAGATGTTACTTATATAAGCAAGTCAATTGCCAAGACTGGTTAGTCTAGATTCTAGGTTTCTTGATGTCTTGTCTTGAATTTCTTAAGTTACTGCCCCTCACCAAGATTCCCTGATGCCAACAATGAGTAGATTAGAAGAGTTTTGCCTACTGAGTTCAGTAATTCATTTAATAAGTATTGAACATGTACTAAATACCCAGCGCTGTGCTAGGTATGTGGTGTACAGTGGTGGACAAAAGAGGTTGGTCTTTGCTGCTCACTTCCTTAGTTGGGGCTGCACCTCTGCATGTGTCATAGGTGGGGCTGAGACACTTGGTGAGTGGCCCGAGGAGGCAGGGGGTGCAGAGAAGACTTGGCAGGAAAACCGGGGCTCTGGTGCATGGGACCTGTGAAAAACTCACCAGCAGGTAAGGGTGATGTCTTGGGACCTCAGAACATGCTTCCTCTGTTGAGAGTCAACCCTGTGTTTCAAGGCAGAGACAGGAAGGGCAAGGACTGAGGGGTCTAAAAACTCTGGCTTCCAGGAGTAGTCTTCTGAGTGGGTCTGCTTTATCCTGACCCCTCCAGAAAGCCTTTAGACGTGGCCCTGGTGTTAATATAGTCTCGCATCTCAGTTGGTAGAATCCATCTGGAAGGTGCGACTGCTTTTCTTCTTTCATTGTGAATGTGCTTTGGTGTTGCTCAGCAAGCCTGACGTCTCCAAGGTGAGCCTATAGGAAGACTGAGAAAGAAGCAGTGATGTGCTGGTGAACATTTAACAACTGGACTGGCTCTCTGGGGCGAAAAAGTTCTGATTTGTTACAGTTGCTACTTTCTTTGTAAATACTTCCACCGTGGATGATTTCAAGCTACCAATTTGATGTCAATCAATTCCCCAAATTTCTAAAAATGTAACGGTGGGCTGTTGGGAGCCATGGATGGCTGCAGCGTACCATGGCTCTAGCGCAGCCCTGGAAAGAGACATCGTGGCCACCCATGAAGTTGTCAGCTCCCAAAGATACGTGGAGGGGAGAGTATGAGAGCTACAGGGGAGATCCAGGTGATGGACTCAGTATTAGCATAGATGCTCCCCCGTTACCTTGCCTCTAATTTCTCTACCTTTGGCATATAGGCCAGTTTATGGCCATTTCCACTTTTCGTATGTTCCCCTTTGCAGGTTTTTTTTTTTTTCTCTTTTACCTCTGATTTAAAAATAAATATATTTTCAAAAGAGCTAGAACAAATATCTTGCTTTCTGTTTAAGCAGGAGTTATTTTTTTCAGCCTTGTTATTGACTTTTTCTTTCTGTTATGCCCACGATGCATTAAGTTAGAAAGAAGAGGCTGGCTTTATTTTTCCTGCAAGGAAAAATGAACAACCTATGGGTTTTTCCTAAGAGCGCAAGCCCATGTCTTCTGAAATGCATTCAGAAGTGAAATGTAGGGCCCCGGGATCATGGAGCTGCCTGATGAGTGTCTCCTATTTCCAACAGACTCTAATTTCCAGGGCTGCTCCTTTCCTCAACGTGATTTAGAACTGTATTTGTTCAGCCTGTAACGTAGAGCTGAGAATATTAAGGACCCGAGGTATGAATCCTATTAATGAAAGAGCATTTAGAAATGAGAGCATTGCCATCTTTGCTATTACATCGTCTGTAGATTAGTCATAATGTTCTGAGGACCCTGTCTGATCAGAAGCTTATTTTAAATAGTAAATTTCCTGTGACTAAAGAGTGCAATTATTGGTTGCTGTCTTCAGAGGACAGTTACAGGGCAGATTTAAAAAATGAACATTTTTTAAAAGCAATTAAATTGGCGGGAGACATATTCTGAAGATAGAATAAGGCAAAGAAAAAAATAATGAACTGACATAGAATGGGATTGGAAAATTAAAAAGCAAGTTAATTTGTCATTGTTGGGTAGAAGAGCCCCCAGTGGTGAGGTGATTACCTGGGCTGAACTTCAGAGGTTTGAAGGCCACGCGCTGGAGATCGGTGTCTCTTCTTTTTGTCTTGTCTTGAACAGACAGGAAACATTTATCGGAAATCAGAGCAGTGAAGGGGTTAGAAGCTGCCTCCTCACTTCACTGAAGGAGGAAATCTTTGCTAATAGCTACACTTGCCTAAAAGATGTTGGCAAAGAACATCTTAGGAAGAAAGCAAGGACAAGCCGGTTTTTAGAATGAGTAGGAAGAGGGACGGAGAGAGGACAGGTGAGAGCAAAGAAGACAGGTAGGGAAATAGTCATCTCCAGAACAAAGCAATGGGGGTAGCAGAGAGACTCCAGGTCAGGAGTCAGACATACCTGGATGGGAACCTTCTCCCTGCTACTGTGTGACTGTTGGCAGGTTTCCTAACCTCTCTGAGCTTCAATTACCCCATCTGAACGATGGGACATGTAAACCAGGGTAGTGAGAATGAAAAGAAGAAGTGATAGACCACATTGTACGCAGTCAATACATGTTTTTGCTTTCTCAGGAGCTTGACTAATCTCTGAGCTAAAATCCAGTTATGATTATATGATTTCTGGGGAACAGCTGATTTTCTTTGTATTTCCTGACAGTCTGATGGGATTCTATGGGTTAAGCCTGATGGCATTTGGGTGGACAAGAGGCTGCCCAGCCCTACCAGATTCCTAGTGCTGGTGTGGGGAGACCCACAGGCACCAGAACTCCTGCCTGGAGACAGCAGGTGGGCTGCAGGGAGTGAGGTTCAGGTTCATGATGAATTCTTGACTGATGACTGTCCTCAGCATCACTAGTGCCAATCTGCAAAACGGTGGAAGGGGGAAGAGAAGGGCGTTTTGTGTTACTTTTTAAAATAGAGTTATTATTCTATTATTTTTTCTACAACTGTAATTCTGACTCATCTCAGGGGGAAAAAGAAAAAACAACACAATACAGCAAACACAAAGAAGCCAAAAGAAGAAACTATAAAACACCCATGAATTGTCAACCCACGTTAAGACGGTGCGGTGCTTCTCAAACTTTTCATTTTTACTGAATGCATTTGTTCCCTTGGGAATGAGTTCCACTTCTTGTTATAAACTTGCATTTGTTTTTTTGAAGCATCGTGCTTTAACTTAAATTATTTAATGTCCCCCTCTCCCAGGTCCTTGAGTATAACTGACCGTTTGGGATGACTCGGTGACCTCTTCTACCAGTAGATACACCTAAGCATACCCTAGTTTGGGGTATTTTTTTCCAGGTCATTTTTTCATTTTCTGTGCTTATATACACTACAGTGCTGGCAGCTGTCTGCTCTAGATGTTAAAATCATGGGTACTTAAAGTTTTTAATATTTTGCTTCTCTATTTTTGCTTATATTTTAGGTAATGAACATATATTACTTTTAAAACAAGCAGTTTGCTTTTATATACAGCTTTCAGAAAATATATTAAAGCCAGCTTGCAATTGGGTACTGTCTACACTAGAAATCTAGTAAGGGCAGATATATGTATGTATGTGTGTACATGTGTGTGTGTATATATGTATACATACACACATATATATACACATGCATATACATACACACATATATGTAACTACATGGAGATTATATAGCTATATATGTAGCTGTATAAATGTATGCTTAAAAATCCCTAGTTATAAAATATGTATGTGCATGATTTTTATGGCAATAGATCATGAACATATTTTCATCTCATTTTATTGGTTGCATAGTAATCAATAGTATAGCTATAACATAGCTATACAATATATAATAGCAATATATATGGAAATATGTATACATAGCTATGCAATAGTACAACTATAACACAACTTAACCAAGCCTATATTGTTGAATATTTGGAATTTTCCCAGTTTTTTTGTAGTGTTACAAATGATACTCTGTTGAATATCTTTGTATACATCCTTAATTATTTGCAGTGTTGCATTTTAAAAGTCAGGTAACAAGTTTACACTAATGGCAAAATGTGTTGGAAGTTTCGATATTATGAACAGTGGTCATGTTCCCAGGCTAGCCTAGAACAGTTAATTTAACAAGCAATGTATCTAAACTAGATTTTTGGTGCTATTATACCTGTGTCTCTCCTTACCTCCAAATATGCTGAACTCCTAAATTCTGTTACCTGTGAACGTGATCTTATTTGGAAAACGGTCTGTACTGATGCAGTCAAGATAAAATGAGGTCATACTGCATTAAGGTGGGCCCTAGATCCACTGGTGTCTTTACAAGAGAACCAAGAAGGAGATTGAGCTCAGAGACAGAAGGAAGAAGCTCATGCGAAGACAGCGGCAGTTAGGTTGTCACAAGCCAAGGCATGCTGGGAGCCATCAGAAAGTGGAAGAGGCAAAGAAGGTTCTCACCTAGAGGCTTTGGAGGGAGCATGGCCACGCTGACATGTCAGTTTCAGGATTCCGGTCTCCAGAACAGTGAGAAGTGAGACAATAAAAAGAATTTTTTTTCACCTAGTTTGTGGTATTTTGTTATAGCAGCCCTAGGAAACTAATACATATACCTGACCACATTCTGGCACAGACTTCTGCACAGAATGAATCTTATAAAGGGAGGTTAGATCCCAGGTCTAGCTCACAGAAGTACTTAACATGTAATGTAGCACTATCCCACTTAACATGGGCTTCCCATAAGAAAGCCCAAAGTGTGCAATGGCAGGAGGAACGCCACCTTCCCAGGCCCCGCAGACAGACAGGGAAGGTGGAGATTTGGGCGGGGGGTGGAGGGGTGGAAGGGTGGTCCAAGATGGGGGAATCATATAATAAATAACTGAGTTAACATTTGTTGAAGACTTATACTGGTGAACCAGACATGTTTCCAGTCCTGCATGGATTTACTGTTTAGTGGGAAGACATATAAGTGAACTGTCTAGAGTCCTGTTGGGACTGGTGAGGTGCGCTGGGGGGTCTGGCAGCAAACAGAAGATGCCAGGGTTGGGGAGCTTTGCTGGGATCAGCCCCTCAGGAAATACCAACCCCGTGGAGGTCCCTTGAAAGGAAGTGGGGATATGAGGAGGGGTAGGCAGAGGAGGGTACAGGTGGCAGTGTCTTTTAAATGGAGATGATTTAGAAAGTTAAGTGTTTGTAGTTTTAAAGGATTGTGTACACATGAGAGAGAAATTTTCTTAAGAAGAAAGTTAGTATATCTCTTTTGGATTCAGCTAATATTCTAGCTACTTCTGTATCATTTGTAGTGCTTGTTCCACCTTATTTCTTACTCGTTCCAGGCCAAGAAAGCCAATCTGTGACTTAAATTTGATTACCATAGATTTGTAGGCTTGGTAGGATGGTGCCCTTGAATCTGTTTAATTGGCCTAATCCATTCCAGCAGAGTAATTGAGCACCAGCAAAAATGAATCCCAAGCTAATGGCCATGGCATGCTTTCTGATAGGAAGATTGATTTAATGCGGGGAATCGATGTTTTAGAGTCATCAGTTAATTTCCTTTTATGTCCCACATGTTAATTACCAGAGGAAACAATTTCATACCTAACTGAAAAGGATGAAACAAGATGTTGATTCTCATGTCAAATTACTTGGAACGAGAAAATCTGTGAAAGCCACAGATGGGCACTGCCCATGTGTGGTTTGACAGCAGTGACTTGAATACTTCCATTTAACAGTAAGGCAGATGTATATCTGCCTAATGTCTCAGAGAGTAGGATATTGATGTTCCAAGGCCAAGGGTAGGCCATATGATAGAGACATTTCCAAGGCAACAATAAGAATGGTTGTAAACCTTTTCTAGTAATTGTTCACAGCTGCTGTATTATATCGTTTACCCGAAATATTAGGTTTCTCAGACTTGATGACCTCCCTGCTTATTTTTATTACAAAGTTACTTAATTATATGTAAACATAAAACTCTGTATAAACCCTTTTATGGCTCCAAGGTAGCTTTAAAACCCCATCACATTAAACGATTGCATTTTATTTTATTTGAATTTTATTGAGTTTACAGTTTTATTTGTATTTAATATGTCGAGCCATGTTGTTTAGCGGAAACTAAATCATCACTCTCACATGAATTTGGTGCTTTTGTGTTCTCCCTGCCATTGCTACAGTGTTCCTTTGAACTCTTCACATTGTGTCACAAGCATTTTATTATCCATTTGTCAGTCTTTTTTTTTTTCAATTTTTAACATTTGAATAGTATTTTGTGGTGGCTACATGCATACTATTTCTTTTTCTTAATTTAAGTATAGTTGATTTACAATGTTGTGTTGGTTTCAGGTATATAGCACAGTGATTCAGGGTCATATATGTATATATATATTCTTTTTCAGATTCTTTTCCCTTATAGGTATTACAAAATATTGAGTATAGTTCCCTGTGCTATACAGTAGGTCCTATTGGTTGTCTGTTTTATATATAGAGTGCGTATGTTTTAATCCCATCCTCCTAATTTATCTCTCCCCCCCACTTCAGTAACCATTAAGTTTGTTTTCTGTGTTTCATACTATTTCTTGTATTTTGTGTTGCTTGCATATTAATAAGTGATGTTCAAACTCTAAATTAAAACCTACAAATTTCTATGAGGATCTATGAGAAACATCTCATCCATTTGGGATATTTCAGGTTCTTGAAGAAAGACGCAGTTTTGTTTGAAGTCAAGCCTACTAGAGGCTCTTAACCCTTCACAGTTGCCAGTGACCTAGGCTAGATATGGATTGGCTTAGAGAACTGCCCTTTTCCTAGCACGGCAGATGGCAGGGGCTGAGCATGAGAGAGCCAAGGTTGGAAAGGACGGAGTGTAGTGGGCTAGAAAGGAAGGATGTCTCATCATGCAATCTGAGTGCCCTTCCCCTCCGAGGGGTAGGTCATGCCATTACTATAACTAACTGTCCAGTGTGATGTAGCTATAAGGGACAGAAAGGTTTCTAGGTCAAGGTAAATCTGAGACAGCCTGGGTTTAAGTCCTACTTCCACAGTTCACAGCTGACTGACCTTGGACTCAGTTTTGAAAATACAGGCTAGACTGCTGGGACCAGAGGTCCCAAATTCAGTGACTTAAACAAGGTAGACATTGAAATTGTTTTTCACCTAACAGTCTGGGTGAGGGGTCCAGGACTGCTGTGGTGGCCTGACAACACTGGAGAACAAGCTCCTTCCACTTTGTTCCTTTGTCAACCCTGCCTTCATGTGCATGGTCACAGATGACAGCCGCTGTGTTCACATTTCAGCCACAGGCGGAGGGAGAGAGGAGGAAAAGGGCATATGTCCTTTATTTTATTACCTAGAAGTCACACCCATCACTTCTGCTCACAGTCACCATCTAGAATCTACTCACATGGTTGTGAGTACTGCAGTGGAGGCCATGTATCCAGCCAAACAAATATTCCCAGAGAAGAAGAAACAGAAGGTATTTGGCTGTGTGTGTTGGGTGGGGGATGGGGGATGGGAGGGCAACTAACAGTCTCTGCCTTAGCTCCCTAAATCCCAGTTCCCCATCTTTTTTCATTGGCGTATAGTTGACTTACAATATTATATTAGATTTAGGTGTACAACATAGCGTTTCAATGTTTTTATAGATAATGCACCATGCAAAGTTATTATAGTATTTGGGCTATATTCCCTGTGCTGTACATTACATCCCTGTGACTTATTTATTTTATGGCTGGTAGTGTGTACCTCGATCCCCTTTACCTATTTTGCTCATCTCCCCACCACCCTCCTCTCTGGCAACTACTAGTTTTCCCTCTGTATCTGTGAGTCTGTTTTATTATATTTGTCCATATGTTAGTTTTTTAGATTTCACATGTAGGTGAAAACATGCAGTATTTGTCTTTTTTGTCTGACTTATGTCACTTAGCATGATATCCTCCAGATCCATCCATGTTGTTGCAAGTGGCAAGATTTCATTCTTTTTTTATGGCTGATTTATATTCCATTGTGTGTGTGTGTGTGTGTGTGTGTGTGTGTGTCTATATATACACACACATATGCACACACACATATATACTCCGCATCTCCTTTATCCATTCGTCTCTTGATGGACACTTCAATTCTGAATGATAACCATACCAGGTAGAGTATCCTTGGTTGTAGGTTTCTTCCTTTCAGAACTTTAAATATAATATGACATGCTATACTGCCAAAGTTTCTGCTGAAAACTCAGCTGATAGCCTTCCCTTGTGTTGACTCTGTTTTTCTCTTGCTGCTTTTAAAATTCTCTCTTTATCTTTAACTTTCGACATTTTAATTATGATGTGTCTTGGTGTGGATCTCTTTGGGTTCATCTTGTCTGGTACTCTCTGTACTTCCTGGAACTGGTTATGTTTCCTTTCCCAGGTTAAGGAATTTTTCAGCTATTATTTCACCAAATACATTTTCTGCCCTTTTCTCTCTCTTCTCCTTCTAGGGCTCCTGTAATGCAAATGTTAGTATGCCTGATATTGTGCCAGAGATTCCTTAAACTATCCTCATTTTAAAAAATTCCTTTTTCTTTTTGTTGTTCTGATTGGATGATTTGCACTATTTTGTCTTCCAGGTCGCTTATGCATTCTTCTATATCACCTAATCTGCTGTTGATTTTTTCTAGTGTATTTTTCATTTCAGTTATTATTTCTTCAGTTGTGATTGGTTCTTTTTTATATTTTCTAATTCTTTGTTGAAATTCTCACTGTGTTTCTCTCTTCTCAGTTTCATCAGTATTTTTACAACCATTTCATTAAACTCTTTATCAGGTAAATTAATTATCTTCATTTCATTAAGGTTTTTCCCCCCTAGTGTTTTATCTTGTTGTTTCATTTGGAAAATATTCCTCTATACTCTCATTTTATTTGGCTTTCTGTGTTTATCTCTATGAGTTAGGGGATAGAGTTACCTCTCTTGGTCTTGAAGTTGTGTCTCTGTGTAGGAGTGTCCCTATGCAGACTTCATGAGCCTGATGGCTTTGGCGGGGGTGCTGGAGCCAATGTGAGCATGGTCTGGGGCTTCTCTTGGGGCGTGCTTGGGCCTGCCAGCTTGGCAGGGTGGTTGGAGCTGGGGTGTGGTATGGGCTGGGGCGCATGCTGCAGCAGCCTTCCCAGGCTGGCTAGAGTGCCAGGCACTTTTCAATCTGCTGCCTCTGCACTGGAACCCAGAGTGGGTAAGTGTGTGTGTGCACCTTTTAAGAGTGGAGTCTTGGTTTCCTACAGCCCCCTGGCTCTCCTGATCATAGTCCTGCTGGTTTTCAAAATCCCTTAAGGGGATCCATCTTCCTGGTACCAGTCCCCATGGCTGGGGTGCCCAATGTGTGGCTCAAACCCCTTGCTCTTTAGGGAGGAGCTCTGAGTTTGTGATGTGCCCTTCCTCTTTTGGTCACCTACTGGAGGTGTGGGTCTGGGCTAGATCACTTTTCTTCCCCTCCTACCTGTCTCGATGTAGTTTCTTCTTTATATCCTTAACTGTAGAAGAACTCTTCTGTTAGTCTTTCCAGGTCATTCTCAGAGGGGTTGTTGTATATGTAGTTGTGGTTTTGGTGTGTTTGTTTGGAGGAGGTGAACTCAGGGTCTTCCTACTCTGTCACCTTCCTAGTTTTCCCATCTTTCAAATAGGAGTAATGCTAGTCTACTAACAAGGTGGTGTTTGTGAGTATTAAACTGGAGTTTCCCCGGAGAGTTTTGGGTATAGCACCTGACTTATAGCAATGTAAGATGAGCTGTTGGCCACAAGCTTGGGCAGCATCACCCATGACAGCAATTTCCCATCACATCAAATAAAATGCTCTACATGTTCAAATTATGATGACGGCAACAGTGGTGATTGGCAGGGATGCTACTCTGGAGCCGTGCTGTACAGAATGCTTTCTGGTCAACCCTAAGTTGCCACAGGCAGCTCTGCAAAGTGGTGAGAGCATGGCTTCCAGAGCTAGACTGCCTGGGTTAAAGGGCTGGCCCTGCCCCTTAGAGATGTGCCATTGGGCAGGATACTTCACTGCTCTATACCTCAGTGGCCTCATCTCTAAAATGAAGATGACAACAGCATCTGCTTCATAGGGTTTGTTATAATTAAATGGATTATTATTTGTGAAGTGCTTATAACAGCATGCAGCACATAGAAATCGCTATATAAGTTAGTGTATATGAAATAAGTGAAACTACTGCAGATATGCTGTTTAGTCTGAACATTATGAACTTTCCCCTTTACTAGGTCCATCAAAAAGGAGGCTTATTCCTTACTTGCTTCCTAGAATGGAAACTCCATTAAGGGAGGGAATTGATCTGCCTCTGCTGGATGCCCAGGGCCTGGAAAAAAATATTTGGCCCTTTGTCGGAACTTAATGGATAACTGGATTCTGAAGAACCGGTGTTACCTACACGTGTCAAAACTGACCTGACATCTTAGTTTCTTATAGTGTCCTCTGGTACTAAGGAGATAATTTGCCAACAAAAGGAACAAGTCATGATCTTCAGGGAAAGTCCTAGATGCCAAACCTCTGGGTATGGAGCAGTGGAAAGAATACTGATGCTGGGGTGCAAAGCCCTCATTCAAGGCTTGGTTCTGTCTCTAATTACCTGTAGGACTTTCTGGGGGGCAGGGGAGTAGTATCAAAGCCTTAGTTTCTTCATCTGTAAAATGGGAATAATATTTACCTTATTGGGCATTTTGAGAAATACATGTGTCAGTACATTAAAAATATAGTGTGTATCTTATGTGTCTGGCATGGGGGGAAGTATGATCCACAACATACAGTAACTTGGCCCATATGTTTTCTCCCTTGAAAGCAGAGAAAGATCTTGAGCTGGGCATCTTACACTGGGACATGTCATAATCTGTAACTTGTTTCCAATAAGAGGAAGACTGCGTTTTGTGATGTGAACTCATTTTGATTTTTAGGTCCAGCATTTGCTTCCAATTGAAATGTTTTTGTCCAACACAGGAAGATTTGTACACTTTTCTGAGAAGCCTGGCAGGCCCTTTCTGAAGTGATTGTAAATGTGATTTATTGCATATATCAAAGGGAGAGGTAGCTGTGTCCTTCTTGTACGGCAGGAGATTTGATTTTTTTTTAACATATTTATTGGAGTATAATTGCTTTACAATGGTGTGTTAGTTTCTGCTTTATAACAAAGTGAATCAGTTATACATATACATATATCCCCATATCTCCTCCCTCTTGCATCTCCCTCCCACCTTCCCCATCCCCCCCCTCTAGGTGGTCACAAAGCACCAAGCTGATCTCCCTGTGCTATGTGGCTGCTTCCCACTAGCTATCTATTTTACATTTGGTAGTGTATACATGTCCATGCGACTCTCTAAATTCGTCCCAGCTTACCCTTCCCCCTACCTGTGTCCTCAAGTCCATTCTCTACGTCTGCATCTTTATTCCTATCCTGCCCCTAGGTTCTTCAGAACCAATTTATTATTATTTTTTTTAGATTCCATATATATGTGTTAGCATCCGGTATTTGTTTTTCTCTTTCTGACTTACTTCACTCTGTATGACAGACTCTAGGTCCATCCCCCTCACTACAAATAACTCAATTTTGTTTCTTTTTATGGATGAGTAATATTCCATTGTATAAATGTGCCACATCTTCTTTATCCATTCATCTGTTGATGGGTACTTAGGTTGCTTCCGTGTCCTGGCTACTGTAAATTGAGCTGCAATGAACATTGTGGTACATGACTCTTTTTGAATTATGGTTTTCTCAGGGTATATGCCCAGTAGTGGGATTTCTGGGTTGTATAGTAGTTCTATTTTTAGTTTTTTAAGGAACCTCCATACTGTACTCCATAGTGGCTGTATCAATTTACATTCCCACCAACAGTGCAGGAGGGTTCCCTTTTCTCCACACCCTCTCCAGCATTTATTGTTTATAGATTCTTTGATGATGGCCATTCTGACTGGTGTGAGGTGATACCTCATTGTAGTTTTGATTTGCATTTCTCTAATGATTAGTAATGTTGAGCATCCTTTCATATGTTTCTTGGCAATCTGTATATCTTCTTTGGAGAAATGTCTATTTAGGTCTTCTGCCCATTTTTGGATTGGGTTGTTTGTTTTTTTTGATATTGTGCTGCATGAGCTGCTTGTAAATTTTGGAGATTAATCCTTTGTCAGTTGCTTCATTTGCAAATATTTTCTCCCATTCTGAGGGTTGTCTTTTTGTCTTGTTTATGGTTTCCTTTGCTATGCAAAATCTTTAAGTTTAATTAGGTCCCATTTGTTTATTTTTGTTTTTATTTCCATTTCTCTAGGAGGTGGGTCAAAAAGGATCTTACTGTGATTTATGTCAGAGTGTTCTGCCTATGGTTTCCTCTAAGAGTTTTATGGTGTCTGGCCTTACATTTAGGTCTTTAATCCATTTTGAGTTTATTTTTGTGTATGGTGTTAGGGAGTGCTCTAATTTCATTCTTTTACATGTAGCTGTCCAGTTTTCCCAGCACCACTTATTGAAGAGGCTGTCTTTTCTCCACTGTATATTCTTGCCTCCTTTATCAAAGATAAGGTGACCATATGTACGTGGGTTTATCTCTGGGTTTGTATCCTGTTCTATTGATCTATATTCTCTGTTTTAGTGCCAGGACCATACCATCTTGATTACTGTAGCTTTGTAGTATAGTCTGAAGTCAGGGAGCCTGATTGCTCCAGCTCCGTTTTTCTTTCTCAAGATTGCTTTGGCTATTCGGGGTCTTTTTTGTTTCCATACAAATTGTGAAATTTTTTGTTGTAGTTCTGTGAAAAATGCCAGTGGTAGTTTGATAGGGATTGCATTGAATCTGTAGATTGCTTTGGGTAGTATAGTCATTTTCACAATATTGATTCTTCCAATCCAAGAACATGGTATATCTCTCCATCTGTTTGTATCATCTTTAATTTCTTTCATCAGTGTCTTATAATTTTCTGCATACAGGTCTTTGTCTCCTTAGGTAGATTTATTCCTAGGTATTTTATTCTTTTTGTTGCAATGGTAAGTGGAAGTGTTTCCTTAATTTCTCTTTCAGATTTTTCATCATTAGTGTATAGGAATGCCAGAGATTTCTGTGCACTAATTTTGTATCCTGCAACTTTGCCAGATTCATTGATTAGCTGTAGTGGTTTTCTGGTGGCATCTTTAGTATTCTCTATGTATAGTATCATGTCATCTGCAAACAGTGACAATTTTACTTCTTCTTTTCCTATTTGGATTCCATTTATTTCTTTTTCTTCTCTGACTGCTGTGGCTAAAACTTCCAAAACTATGTTGAATAACAGTGGTGAGTGTGGGCAGCCTTGTCTTGTTCCTGATCTTAGTGGAAATAGATTCAGTTTTTCACCATTGAGACCAATGTTGGCTGTGGGTTTATAATATATGGCCTTTATTATGTTGAGGTAAGTTCCCTCTATGCCTACTTTCTGGAGGGTTTTTATCATAAATGGGTGTTGAATTTTGTCAAAAGGTTTTTCTGCATCTATTGAGATCATCATATGGTTTTTCTCCTTCAATTTGTTAATATGGTGTATCACATGGATTGATTTGCATATATTGAAGAATCCTTGCATTCCTGGGATAAACCCCACTTGATCATGGTGTATGATCGTTTTAATGTGCTGTTGGATTATGTTTGCTAGTATTTTGTTGGGGATTTTTGCATCTGTGTTCATCAGTGATATTGGCCTGTAGTTTTCTTTCTTTGTGACATCTTTGTCTGGTTTTGGTATCAGGGTGATGGTGGCCTCGTAGAATGAGTTTGGGAGTGTTCCTCCCTCTGCTGTATTTTGGAAGAGTTTGAGAAGGATAGATGTTAGCTCTTCTCTAAATGTTTGATAGAATTCGCCTGTGAAGCCATCTGGTCCTGGCGGGGTTTTTTTGGGAGATTTTTAATCACAGTCTCAGTTTCGGTGCTTGTGACTTGTTTGTTTATATTTTCTATTTCTTCCTGTTTCAGTCTCAGAAGGTTGTGCTTTTCTAAGAATTTGTCCATTTCTTCTAGGTTGTCCATTTTATTGGAGTATAGTTGCTTGTAGTAATCTCTCATGATCCTTTGTATTTCTGCAGTGTCAGTTGTTACTTCTCCTTTTTCATTTGTAATTCTGTTGATTTGAGCCTTCTTCCTTTTTTCTTGATGAGTCTGGCTAATGGTTTATCAATTTTGTTTATCTTCTGAAAGAACCAGGTTTTAGTTTTATTGATCTTTGCTATTGTTTTCTTTGTTTCTGTTTCTTTTATTTCTTCTCTGATCTTTATGATTTCTTTCCTTCTACTAACTTTGGGTTTTGCTTGTTCTTCTTTCTCTAGTTCTTTTAGGTGTAAGGTTAGTTTTTTAATTTGAGATGCTTGTTTTTTCTTGAGGTAGGATTGTATTGCTATAAACTTCCCTCTTAGAACTGCTTTTGCTGCATCCCATAGCTTTTGGGTCGTCTTGTTTTCATTGTCATTTGTTTATAGGTATTTTCTGATTTCCTCTTTGATTTCTTCAGTGATCTCTTGGCTACTTAGTAATGTATTGTTTAGCCTCCATGTGTTTGTATTTTTTACATATTTTTTCCTGTAATTGACATCTAGTTTCATAGCGTTGTGGTCAGAAAAATACTTGATATGATATCAGTTTTCTTAAATTTACCAGTGTTTGATTTGTGACCCAATATATGATCTATCCTGGAGAATGTTCCATGAGCACTTGGGAAGAATGTGTATTCTGTTGTTTTTGTATGGAATATTTATAAATATCAATTAAGTCCATCTTGTTTAATGTATCATTTAAAGCTTGTGTTTCCTTATTTATTTTCATTTTGGATGATCTCTCTACTGGTGAAAGTGGGGTGTTAAAGTCCCCTACTATGATTGCGTTAGTGTCAATTTCCCCTTTTATGGATGTTAGCATTTGCCTATGTTGGGTGCATAAATGTTTAGAATTATATCTTCTTCTTGGATTGATACCTTGATCATTATGTAGTGTCTTTCTTTGTCTCTATTTGTAATAGTCTTTATTTTAAAGTCTTTTTTGCTTGATATGCGAATTGCTACTCCAGCTTTCTTTTGATTTGCATTTACATGGAATATCTTTTTCCATCCCCTCACTTTCAGTCTGTATGTGTCCCTAGGTCTGAAGTGGGTCTCTTGTAGAAAGCATATGTACGGATATTGTTTTTGTATCCATTCATCCAGTCTATATCTTTTGGTTGGAGCATTTAATCCATTTATATTTAAGGTAGTTATTGATGTGTATGTTCCTATTACCATTTTCTTAATTGGTTTGGGTTTGCTATTGTAGGTCTTTTCCTTCTCTTGTGTCTCCTGCCTAGAGACGTTCCTTTAGCATTTGTTGTAAAGCTGGTTTGGTGTTGCTGAATTCTCTTAGCTTTTGCTTGTCTGTAAAGATTTTAATTTCTTTGTCGAATCTGAATGAGATCCTTGCTGGGTAGAGTAATCTTGTTGTAGGTTTTCCCCTTTCATCACTTTAAGTATGTCCTGCCACTCCCTTCTGGATTGCAGAGTTTCTGCTGAAAGATCAGCTGTTAACCTTATGGGGATTCTCTTGTATGTTATTTGTTGTTTTTCCCTTGCTGTTTTTAATATTTTTTATTTGTATTTAGTTTTTGGTAGTTTGATTAATATGTGTCTTGGCATGGTTTTCCTTGGATTTATCCTGTATGGGACTCTCTGAACTTCCTGGACTTGGGTGGCTATTTCCTTTCCCATATTAGGGAAGTTTTCAACTATAATCTCTTCAAATATTTTCTCAGTCCCTTTCTTTTTCTCTTCTTCTTCTGGAACCCCTATAATTCGAATGTTGGTGCGTTTAATGTTGTCCCAGAGGTCTCTGAGATTGTCCTCAATTCTTTTCATTCTTTTTTCTTTATTCTGCTCTGCGGTAGTTATTTCCACTATTTTATCTTTCAGGTTCTTATCCGTTCCTCTGCCTCAGTTTTTCTTCTATTGATTCCTTTTAGAGAATTTTTAATTTCTTTTATTGTGTTGTTCATCATTGTTTGTTTGCTCTTTAGTTCTTCTAGGTCCTTGTTAAACGTTTCTTGTATTTTCTCCATTCTATTTCCAGGATTTTGGATCATCTTGACTATTATTACTCTGAATTCTTTTTCAGATAGACTGCCTATTTCCTCTTCATTTGTTTGGTCTGGTGGGTTTTTTCCTTGCTCCTTCATCTGCTGAGTGTTTCTGTCTTCTCATTTTGCTTAACTTACTGTGTTTGGGGTCTCCTTTTCTCAGGCTGCAGTTTCGTAGTTTCCATTGTTTTTGGTGTCTGCCCCCAGTGGCTAAGGTTGGTTCAGTGGGTTATGTAGGCTTCCTGGTGGAGGGGACTGGTGCCTGTGTTCTGGTGGGTGAGGCTGGATCTTGTCTTCCTGGTGGGCAGGATCACGTCCGGTAGTGTGTTTTGGGGTGTCTGTGACTTTATTATGATTTTAGGCAGCCTCTCTGCTAATTCATGGGGCTGTGTTCCTGTCTTTCTAGTTGTTTGGCATAGGGTGTCCAGCACTGTAGCTTGCTGGTCGTTGAGTAGAGCTGGGTCTTAGCGTTGAGATGGAGATCTCTGGGAGAGCTTTTGCCATTTGATATTACATGGAGCCGGGAGGTCTCTGGTGGACCAATGTCTTGAACTTGGCTCCCCAACCTCAGAGGCATAGGCCTGACTTCTGGCCAGAGCACCAAGACCCTGTCAGCCACAGGGCTCAGAAGAAAAGTGAGAAAGAAAGAAAAAGAAAGGAAGGAAGGAAGGAAGGAAGGAAGGAAGGGAAAGAGGGAGCGAAGGAGGGAGGGAGGGAGGAAGGAAGAAAGAAAATGAAATTATTAAGATAAAAAATGTAAATAATTATTAACAATAAAAACTTAAAAAGTAATAAAGAAAAGAAAGAAAGAAAGAAGAGAGCAACCAAACCAAAAAACAAATCCACCAACGATAACAAACACTAAAAACTATACTAAAAAAAAAAAAAAAGGACAGACAGAACCCTAGGACAAATAGTAAAAGCAAAGCTATATAGACAAAATCACACAAAGAAGCATACACATACACACTCACAAAAAGAGAAAACGGGAAAAAAAATACATATCTATATATTAAAAAAAGGAAGAGAGCAACCAAATCAATAAACAAATCTACCAGAGATAATGAACTCTAAATACTAAACTAAGATAAACATAAAACCAGAAACAGATTAGATGCACAAAGCAAACCCCAAGTCTACAGTTGCTCCCAAAGTCCACTGTCTCAATTTTGGGATGATTCGTTGTCTATTCAGGTATTCCAGATATGCAGGCTACATCAAGTTGATTGTGGAGATTTAATCTGCTGCTCCTGAGGCTGCTGGGAGAGGTTTCCCTTTCTCTTCTTTGTTCGCTTAGCTCTTGGGGTTCATCTTTGGATTTGGCCCTGCCTCTGCATGTAGGTCACCTGAGGGCGTCTTTTGGGAAGTCTGAGGTCTTCTGCCAGCATTCAGTAGGTGTTCTGTAGGAGTTGTTCCACACGTAGATATATTTCTGATGTATTTGTGAGGAGGAAGGTGATCTCCGCGTCTTACTCCTCTGCCATCTTGAAGGTGTCTCAGGCCAATTTGATTTTAAACTCTGGAGGCAAATAAAGAAACAGTGGGAAACATGAAAAATCTGAGCCAACACAGAAATGAAAAAAGGCGGATGGCAAAAGATGGAACACAGGGTATACAAGTGGGCTGAATTTTGCATCCTGACTTTCTACTAACAAGCTCAGATGGGACCCTCACGGGGTATTGTTTTGGTGAGATCTGCTTCACCTTTGGGACACAAAGCCAGAAGCTTTCCTTGATAACACACAGAATAAAGAAATCTTGTTCATTACAAAGAGCAGAAGGAACAACAGAGACTTGGATGTTTTTTAAATGAATTCAGCAGAAATTTTTCCAGGTGGGGTTTTTGAACAAGGTGGAACAAAGAATGCCAAAGCTCTGTTTCTGCAGGCGTGGCGTCTTAGGTACAGAGAACTATCTTGTAAGGCATAGTTTGAGACTCATGACCTGATAGAATGCTGCTGGGTTAGGATCACTTCCAAGATAGGGACCTTGTCCCTGATGCTGTTCTTCCCCAGATAAGCCTCTTTGGGGTCACCATTTGTCTGGAGTTGTTCCCTGTTTGCCAAGGGTCTACAAACCAATCTGAGCATTTAATCCATGCTAAGCAGAGGTGACTCTCTCATGCAAGTGACCTCTGGCCTTACCATCCAAATATAAGAGTGGCCCTCTGGAACTCTTACAGTGGAAATTCTTACGATGTCACTTCCAACTCAGTTGGAAAGGTATTTTTGTATTTGGGAAGGTTTGGGTGGGAAGGGGGATACTTGGGGGAAAGCACATTCTTGAACCATCTCTAAAAGTGCACTAGGCAGGCAGCTGATGGCTGCATTAGCAGCAGGAGAGCACTCTGCTGAAGAAACCATTGACTGTCATGGTGGAAATGAAGACATTGCACAGAAAAATCAAACTAAGAACAAAAATAAAGCTCCCTAAATTCGGGAGACAGGAAACGGGACATTCCACTGTTAGCTGAAACAGTGGGATCTGTTCAGACACTTCTGTTGAGATGTTGTGTCTTTCCAGGATTATGTAAAAAAATAGATATTCATTTGTTCATTTATTCATTCAAAAGGCATTTATTGAGTACCTTCCAGGTAGGAAGAACTATGCTAGGGCCTGGGATTTCGAAGATGTATCTTATTAATAGTTCCTGCTACTGGGAACTCTAGCTAGAGGGGAGACAGACATGCCAATGAACATTTGCCATAAAAGAGGGATATATGTACAAGAGAGAAGGAGTAAATTTTCTTGGGAAAATGGGAGGGGATTTTGCAAAAAGCCTCCCAGAGGAGGTAACTTCTACTTTCTGTCTGGGATTAGCATGATTGTGTCATCGTAACAAATTGATAGGAATACACACACACACACACACACACACACACACACACACACACACCCCTTAATTCTACCTGTAAATACCAGAAGGTTGCAGGAGATAGCCGTCTCAGTTCTAGAATTCTCTTGGTATCCTATGTGCCTGGGGCAGATACTAGGCACTTAGAAATGCTTCTAACAGTGATGAAAATGAGTCACTTAGATAGGGGGATTGATTTATTCTAAGAAAACAATGAAGACACTCTTCCTTCCTGTGGAAAGTTTGGAAGATGGGAAAGATGAGATGAAAAGGATTCAAGAGTGGAAACAGAAAATATTTAATAAGATTATAAAGGAAAGGAGGGAGGAGGAGCCTTTGTGGGTGTCAGGCTGTGTACGGTGGGAACATCTGGCAGACGACGATGTGGTAAAGGGATTCGACTCACAGATGCTTGGCTCAAGTGGTCATTTTGTGGGAATCGGTAGAGAGAGTGGAATGGAGATGCTAAGTTCTGGCAAAGGGGCAGGGATGGAGGGACCATGAGGAAGCGAGGCTGGGAGTTCACAGAAAGAAGATGGCGGTGCCTTTTGGACTCTCACGATGAGGAAGTAGAGTTCAAGACAAGTTCAGCTCACTTGTTGAGGGACAAGAAGCTGCAGCTGATA
Organism: Globicephala melas; assembly: GCF_963455315.2. Classification (NCBI taxonomy): domain Eukaryota; kingdom Metazoa; phylum Chordata; class Mammalia; order Artiodactyla; family Delphinidae; genus Globicephala; species Globicephala melas. The sequence goes on from NC_083329.1 coordinate 17,769,954, forward strand.
TCTGGTTTATTCAAGTATTAGCTGTCTAGGAATCCAAGTCCTGAGGACTTATGGGGTCATCTGTCTTTTAATATTTAAAAACAAATTGAAAATAGGCCTGCACTCTCGCTCTTTGGAAGCCCCATTGCAATCTTAATATTCTCACGAATACATTTTCTTTATTACCTCTCTCTCCAATTTATTGCTGTCACCGAATAATTCTTGACCTTGACCTAGGTTCACCTCCTCTGACTTTTCTTTCAATTTTACCCCATATCCACCTGAATGTGCCACAAACCCTTTTAAAAATTTTCTCTAAAGCATCCCCAGCTCAAGACACCTGATGTAATAGACTTTTACCAAGGAGGAATCACAACACAGCCCAGACACACAACTTGAATCATTTATTAAACTTTTCTGGTCTATAAATCTCCCCTGGCCTTTCCCACAACCAGGGATGCCTCAGTGCCTGTCCCTTTTTCTTAGGCTCTAGTCTCCCTCCATTTTACTGGCCCTTCTTCCTTTTTTTGAGGACTAATTCATGTCTGTTAATTTCTAGCTGGACGCTATCTCCTTTCTTCTGGAATGTAAAATGAATTTTACTTTAGTCCACTGACCTACCTACTTTTTATCTCCTCCATCTTCCCTATCATGGCTAGAACCCATCTTTTCACAACCAGAATAGCTTTTCAAGATGTTTTTCTAAATAGCATTTTGCCACCAACTTTTAAAATAACATGTAAGGGATACAAACAGTGAGGATATAATGTACATCACAGGGAAATATAGGCATTATCTTGTAATAACTTTAAATGGAGTGTAATCTATAAAAAAATTGAATCACTATGCTGTACACCTGAAACTAATATATTGTAAATCAACTATACTTCGATAAAAAAGAATAAAACAAAATAACATGTCCGCACTTCATTAAAGCATTCTGATTTCTTAATTTAAGGAGGAAGAAAGGAAAGGATGAATATTTATTGAGGACTCATTAAAATCAGACCTCAGACTAATGCTTTTTGTGCATCATTTTATTTCATGCTCACAAAAGCCTGTGGGAGTGGGGTCCTCACCCCAGTTTACAGATGAGGACAGTGAAAGTCAGGAATGTAAGGATGCTTCAGCTCACATAGGCTGGTGAATGGCAGACCTCGAGTTCAAGCCAGAGTCTTTGGACTCCAGAACCCTTGCTCTTCCTTTCTTTCTTTCTTTTCTAAATTAGTTAATTAATTTTTATTTAGTTACCCTGGCAGAGATTTTTTAAAAAAATTTTTATTGGAGTATAGTTGATTTACAAAGTTGTGTTAAGAAACTAAATGTAGAACTACCATATGATCCAGCAATCCGCTTCTGGGCATATATCTGGAGAAAAGCATAGTTCAAAAAGATACATGTACCCCAGTGTTCATTGGAGCGCTATTCACAATAGCCAAGGCCTGGATGCAACCTAAATGTCCATTGATGGAGGAATGGATAAAGTAGTGTGGTACATATATATACAATGGAATATTACTCAGCCATAAAAAAGAACGAAATAATGCCATTTGCAGCAACATGGATGGACCTAGAGATTGTCATACTGAATGAAGTAAGTCAGACAGAGAAAGACAAATATCATACGATATCACTTATATGTGGAATCTACAAAAAACGGTACAAATGAACCTATTTATAAAACAGAAATAGAGTCACAGATGTAGAAAACAAACTTATGGTTACCAGAGGGGAAAGGGGAAAGGAGGGATTAATTGGGAGACAGGGACTGACATATACATGCTACTATATCTAAAGTAGATAATCAACAAGGACCTGCTGTATAGCAGGGAACTCTACTCAGTACTCTGTAATGACCCATATGGGAAAAGAATCCAAAAAAGAGTGAATATATGTATATATATAACTGATTCACTTTACTGTACACCTGAAGCTAATAGAACCTGTGCTCTTTCCATCATCATCTTGCCTTTGAAGACAAGATGATCATGGAAACCTCATCTGTAGACACTTTCCTTCTTTGATGGTCTACTCTTATCCCTCAGGCTGGGCTTTGCACTTACTGCAGGGGCAGCTCTGGTTCTCCCTTTCCCCCTCCCCTCCTCTTGTCCTCCAATGGTACTTGGTTCTGGGTTCTGTCAATTCCAACCCAGCCTGGCTCCTGATTCTTTTTCCTGCTCTAATTCAGGTCCTAAGTCCTGTCCAGAGCATTCCTGGAGTAGAATCCACACCTCCTCAGCCTCAGTGTCTCCCTCCATCCGCCTATACTTATGGCCCATAGACTTGCCCCAGCATGCTTTGATGGGCGTGCAGTTAAGAGCCTGAGCTAGGAGTCAGAGAGATGCAGGTCCCAACTACAGCCTGGCCTCTAATCAGTTGTGTGATTTCAGGTAACTTAAATGACTGTCTTTTTCCTTCCTTCCTTCCTTCCTTCCTTCCTTCCTTCCTTCTATCCATCCTTCTCTCTCTCTCCTCTCTTTCTTTCTTTCTCTCTCTCTCTCTCTCTTTCTTTCTTTCTTTCTTTCTTTCTTCTTTAAAATGGGGACAATGAGAACACCCAACTCAGAGGGTCGCTGTAAGGGTTCAATGATAAAATATAGCTAAAGAAAAGAGACCAGCACAGGGCCTGGTAAATAGGAAGAACCTGTAAATGGTAGCAATTGGTGTGGTTATTGACATAGATATCTTGCTACCCCTCTCCTCCTCAAGTCCTTCATGGGCACCCATGACTTGCTAGCCCAGACTCCTTGGCCTGACATTCAAGTCCTCCACTGTCTATAATCTAGCTTGGGTCTACCTTTCTTGACTCATATGTTATGCTGCAAAAATGGTGGACCATATACCATCCCCTTAGTGCAGCCCCTGGTGTTTAACCTGGAATAGCCAACCTCTGTCTACCGAGAGAGAGTCTAGCCATGTTTCCAGGTCTAGCTCAATCATTTCCTCTGAAAACCCTTTTCTGACCCACTGCCCCCTGCCATGGGAAGTGAGCTGACCCTAGCCTCTATTATTTCAGCTCTTTGTGCATTTTAATAATACACATCTCTTGCTACTGTTGGGGGGGGAGAAATTTCTGCCTCAACCCTTCTTGAGTTCTTGTGGCTGGACTAATAATAAAATTGACACAAGACAGAGTAACAAGAGAAAAAGAAACAAATGTTAATTTGTGTACATGGAGGTTTCATAAAAATGGGTTCTAAGAAGAGGCCAAAGGAGGCAGCTTTTGTATTTTTTAGGCAAAGAAACAATAAATTTGTGAGGAATTGACAGGACAAAGAAACTCAGGTTTTGGGTGCTCATTTAGTGAAGAATCTAAAGAGAGTTTGGGTTTGGGGTAGTAAATTAAAGAAGTAATTTATTCAGGCTTCTCTGCCCAAATTCCCTATCTCTAGTGATAAATGTGTCCTTCTGCCAGATGCAGGGATTGCGCCTCCCACAGGAGAGACTTGTTTCCTGCTTTCAGGAAGACAGAGAGGAGGGTCAGAGTGTCCCTCTTGCATCAGCTGTTTCTTAAGTAACTTTAATTCCAAATAATCCATATGCCATTTAGGCATAATTTACAGTGGCCTGCCCTGGGCCCCAGTACTACCTCTAGGCATGTTTATTCACTCTGCTTAAAGATAAGCTCTTTGAAGATAATTATTTTTATGTCCTTAGTGTCATGGGCAAAGTCTAGAATGAATTCAAGAAATGGTCTGGGACGCAGGAGCAGAACAGCATCCCCTGTGTGTAGCATAGTTTGAGCCTTCACTTCATTCTGCCTGACACTGGGCCTATTTCCTGCCTCTTCCCCTTTCAGCCTTTTCCCACAGCTTCCCTCACCCCAAAGATGGACATCTGCTCTTCTACTCTAAGACATAGGTGCATAATGGAAGGGCTCCCATTACCTGCTTGGAAAGTTACCTTTTTTCCCAGTAGTCTCCAAGATAGAATACATAGACCCAAAGAATTCACTAAGGTGTGGGTGAAAATGGTAACACTCATACTTATTTATCTTGTATATTTTTTCTTAATTCCTATTTTTAAATGTATGCTTTACTATGTACATAGTGTATCAGGACAGTGGCTCATGTATATAACATAAATGAATATGCATCTATTGCATGCTTTTTTAAAAAATAGGTTGCTTGATCAGATAAGTTTAGAGCCCAAAGATTTCTCTCTACACGATGCTACTGGCTGAGAAACATAGCTGTGAACATATCACTCCTTGATCAAAACAGTTAATTGGTGCTCTGATGTGTAAGAAACATAGCCCAAATCCGGCCTCTGTGCACTGGTACCGAATCGATTTGTGGAGACAGAGTTTTGGGTGAAGTAGAAAAGGATAGCTTTATTGCTTTGCCTGGCAAAGGGGGCCACACAGCCTAATGCCCTCAAAACTGTGTCTCCCGACCTTGAGGGAGTAGTGAGGAGTTTTATAGTAATGGTTCGAAAGGAGGGCGTGATCAGCTCATGGACATTCTTCTGATTGGTTGGTGGTGAGGATTGGGAGTCAACATCATCAATGTTCTGGTTCCAGCCGGTCTGGGGTCTGCATGCTTGTAAGCAGCATACAGTTAACTTCTTCTACCTGGGGGAGGGGGGTTTCAGTATCTGCAAAACAGCTCAAAGATATTGTTATGCATATCCCTTGAGGGGGGACCAGGACCTGCCCCAAGGCTGCACTATTGTTTCTTGACTGTTCCTTCCTTGTCTCTGTGTGCCCTCCCTTCCCTGATTAGCAACCGTTTGAACCCACCCTTTGGAACTCAAGGAAGGTCATAGAGGGTCAATGAAGCCTATTTCCTACAAACAAGAACTGGGGAAACAGAAAGGCTTTTGTACCCAGGAGCCCCACAGGGTCCTGCTTGGTTTCAGAAATACAGTACACCCTCCTTAACCGGCTCATCCAGGGCCCAACCTATGTGATCTGGCCCCAACCTACTTTTCTAACTTTCAATCCCATTTCTATCATCTGCTGTATGCAGACAATGCTTTCCCAGCCACAAAATTTACATATGCTTCTTCCTTTTGTATGTCCATCTTTGCAGGTCCTAGTGTAATCACTTTATCTGCATCTACATCTCCTCTGCCATGTATTATGAACTCTGTATCTTCTAATTATTTATGTAAATGTCTTATTCCCTTTTCCAGACTATAATCTCCTATTTTTGATTCCATCTTTTCAACCTTATCTGTTACCCTAGTTCCTGCAGAGAATAGGTGCTTGATACAACTTTGATGAATAAATGGAATAGATGATGTATTACCCACATTTTAAGTAGTTCTCTGAAATACAACCATGACTGATCCATCTATGTCTTAATCCAAGCCACCTTTTCTTCTCCATTAAGCCCCCACTTTCATCTTCTTTGGCAAAAAAAGCTCTGTCGTTAATAAAGCCAACTCACAAATAGAGGGGTATGAGAGGCACCTCCACACCCCCTGACCAAGCAAACCATCTGCAGATGTACATGCTGCGGAGATGAAAGTTGTGTAGGATTGCGGTGTTGCCAGGGATGCAAGCCGAGGGAGATCCTGGGCTTGGATTATTATTTTTTTAAAATTATTATTATTATTTTTTGATGATGAGAAACAATGCCGTATTTTATTTTATTTTTTTTGCGTTACACGGGCCTCTCACTGTTGTGGCCTCTCCCATTGTGGAGCACAGGCTCCGGACGCACAGGCTTAGCGGCCATGGCCCACGGGCCCAGACGCTCCGCGGCATGTGGGAGCCTCCCGGACCGGGGCGCGAACCCGCGTCCCCTGCATCGGCAGGCAGACTCCCAACCACTGCGCCACCAGGGAAGCCCCTGGGCTTGGATTTTTGTATAACTGGACTGTTGGCCATCAGGGACTTTCTCTTGTACTACCTTTTCAAGGGAGTAACGTCTGCTCCCTCATTAGTCCTGCCTCACCTCCTGAGTGAAGCAGACACCTGGTTCTCCTCTATCCAGCCTACAGACACATCAAGAAGGTACCCATTATCTAGTTCGACTAATGTTTCATCCACATATAGCAATCACTTACTAAAGAGTCTTTATTGCAAAGTATAAAACATGAATGAGATTGTCCTAGAAGATTCGGAGATGTGTACTTCCTAAGGCTCAATTCTGAGTGTGTTGCTAGAGAGTAAAGGGTGTTTTCTGACTCTAAGTTTAAAGTACTTTGCTGTGTTCTTGCTTTCACTGGAGTCCCTTGTGATGTTCCCCCTACAGCAATGTATAGATAGCAATTTAAAACCCTGACAGTATTTACTCATTTCCTGTTTGCTGCAGGGTGTCTGAGCTGTGACCATTACAGTGAAGCAAGAGTTTAAAAGGGAAGGCAGGACCTGGCGCTTCAGCTTTGCTTTATACTCAAACGTGAACAAAATGGAGATTTTCCTCTTTGCACTTTGGGTAGAAATAGCCTCATTGGAGAGCGCAGAGCTACTGGTAGAAAAGAGAAGTCCTCCTGTACCATTGCCAGCTTCTTTGACCATCCACTTAGATAAGGTTTTCTTTTGAAATATAAGGAGGCTTGCTTTGGTTTCAAGAATGAGAGAACGTTTTGTTTCCTCTCATCTGGGGCTAGGTTCTATAGCGTTAAGTCATTGACCTAACATTTCCAATTAGCTTAGATATTGGATTCCCTTTGAAAGTCAAAGCTTGGCCTGTGTGTGCAGGGGCTGTGAGTTTCTGACTTCAGTTTTGCCTGATGAGTTTTCTTCTTTTCCAAATGCTTTGGATGGTGTGTGTGGGGGGGGAGGGGGGTGGTCATGCTTCCTGGAGAGGTTGGGGATGGTGTATCTTTGGCAGATCTTAGATTCTGGGGACCTCTGTTATCTCCTCTGTCAAAAGAGCCTTCCCCCAAACCTCAATTTTACTGAGTTCTGCCACTTCCTTTTACGGTAGCAGTTCAGGGCTCTGCTGGCTGAAGAGCTGGATCTTTCCTAGCGGTTTCATTCATACTCAAATGTTCTTCCCATTTCTGATGATCCTAGCAGCTTTTCCTTGTACTGCCTTCTCATTCATCCACTGGTTGGAAACCAGCTCTCTTGTCCCAAACACCAGGCATGTAATGTATTAGAGAACGTCGCTTTAGGCTTTTAGATGGTCCTGTTTTAACATACTGATGCAGTGCCTACATTACCTAGACCCTTAATACTGACAGGCACTATACCAAACATTTCTTAGTCATGAACTCATGTATGCCTTAAAACAATCCTATGACATAGGTAATTATGATCCCTGTTTTATAGGTGAGAAAACCGAGCTTAAGCAGCATTCCCAAGGCCACAGACCTTGTAAGTATTGGGGCCAGAATTCAAGTTCTGCCAGATACCAGATCCATGCTCTTAACCTTACTACACTGTCTCTTTTGTTCAAAAAGTCTTCACTTCCCCACTGCCTGGCTGTTCACCGTGTTGTTTGTTAAAAACAAAGCCCTGGGTCTTATTTCAGCTCATCTAACATGACTTCCCTTGAGCATTTTGTTTTGAGGCTAAAAAATCTGAACATGAGCATCGCAGTTAACGTGCTCTTGAAAAGATTTATTAGCAGATTGCTTTCATCTTGACCATCACTAATCACAGAAAAGGGAAAACAAGACAAACGGCCAGAAGTACTCTTTGAAACACTGCATTTGGGGAAACCGGCAGAGTAGGTTTTAAGGATACATTCCGTTCTCACAAGCCTGCCTGGGGTCTAAGTGAAACAGAATTTGCAACACAATAAAGATGCCTGTAAAAGAATCATGCCATGCAAAGAGGTGGGGGAAACTGCCAGATGAATATTGCCACATTTTTTAGGCAAGTTTCTTCCATAGACTTGACTAGACTCTTAGATAACATTGAATCTAAGGTGGTCGTATCGCATTCAAAGGCTCCCTCCCTCCCCAGACTCAGACATTTATTGAGCTCATACTAATGCCAGTCACTAGGTGGTGAGGATTCAAAGGTGAACAGGACAGAATCAATAAGCCCACATGAGGCTGTTAAAAATTCAATAGAATAACTTGGAAGATCTAATTGGCTTTATTCAAGGATTCTTGAATCAGGTAGCACCCTATTTAGTAAACAGAAGGGGAAGCCAAGGAGGTGCACAAAATGGAAGGTTTTTATAGGCAGGAGGGTGGGGCAAGGAAGTTATGAGCAAAAGAAAAGAAGGAATTGTCTTCAGCCTGGAGGTTATCTTCCAGGCTTCCAGGCTGAATTGTTTTCTTTCCCTGGATTAAAGGGAACAGCAGGGTTTTATTATGCAGATGACCTCAGTAGGGCTGGTGAGGAAATTTCAGATCATGTGCTTCAAAGGTCACATTCCTGGGAGAGGTTGAGACTGCAAATATGTCTTTGTTTACTGTCATGGGGGCAAATGACTCCATTTTTGGATTGTTATTTCTTTTTTACAAGGTCTATTGCCAGTGGGAGAAATAATTACAAATAAATCGATACTTATGTAAGTAGTGATGATTACTGTGATAGAAAAGTAAGAGGAAGTAAGTGGCTAGATAATGATGATACATGTCCTTTGGGTAGCGTGGGCCAGGAAGGCCTCTCTGATGAAATAGTTGAGCAGACACCTGAGAATTAAGAGATTAAGCCTGGATTGTGAAGAAAGGCTACTCCGCAAAAGGGAAAAAGCAAGTGCTTGTCATTTCAGGGAACTGCAGAGACCAGTGCAGCCAGAGCAGGGTGAGTGATGGGGAGAGTAGAGGAAACGAGGCTGTAGCGCTGGGCAGAGGCCAAATCGGGGAGAGGGTAAACAGTGCACTTTTTTCTAAGTATCATAGGAGGCCACTGGACGGTCTGAAGCAGGGTTGCGATATCATCTGACTTGCTTTTTCTAACAGACACAGTGGTTAGAGCAGAAACAAAAGGGGAAGCAGGGAAACCAGCAGGGGGTTACTGCTGCCATCTTGGCAAGAATAAGGGTGACTCTGGAGCTTGTTCGCCACCAGACTCTCCAGGGTTAGTGGAGTAGAACTGGCCCATTCTGTGTGCCAAACATTTTGTCTCTATTAATTCCTTTTAACCTCTCAACCACATGAGCATTCTAGAAAGATGGCAGCCGGCAATTCCTCTCCTTCTCTTATACACAGGCAGCTCCTTCCCCTCAAGCCTCTTTGTCCTGCTCTTGAACCTGGGAAAGCCTTGTGACATGTTTGGGCCAATAGAATGCGGCAGATTCAGCACCGTGCCGTTTCCACAACTGTCCTTTAAGAAGCCTGGCAGCGTCCACGTTCTCTCTGGGGGAGCCAGTTACCACCTAAGGAAGCCCAGGCTGGATTACTGACCCATGAGGTGCCAGTGGAGAGGGGGCCATATGGAGGGGCACCAGACAGGGCAGATGCTGTCTGAGATTTCTAGACCACATCATTCTAGAAGCCTGACTCGTGTTACATGTTCACTCTCGACTCTGTGGAGGTAAGTATTCTTACCATATCTTCCCTGAAGAAGGATCACAGGCTCGGAGAAGTAAATTGTCCAAGGTCACCCACAAGTGAATGGCAGTGATAGGATTGAATTCTATGCCACTTTAACCTTGAAGCCGTGGGTCATAACCATGAGTAAAACACCACTCAGAATGCAGGACCTGTTGAATCTGAAGGTTCCTCTCTGTTCTTCCTCAAGGTGGAACTGGTACTAACCCTGTAGAGTAGTGGTTCTGTTACCAAACCGAACTTGGGTCTGCTTGCCCACGTGCAGTAAAGCCAATCTCTGGACACAGGGTTGTGGTGAAGGAAAGGCAGTGTTTATTGTGGGGCGCTGTACAAAGAGTTCAGGACAGCTAGTGCTCAAAAAGCCCGAGCTCCCTGATGGGTTTCAGGAAAGCCTTTTTTTTTTTTTGCGGTACGCGGGCCTCTCACCGTTGTGGCCTCTCCCATTGCGGAGCACAGGCTCCGGACGCGCAGGCTCAGCGGCCATGGCTCACAGGCCCAGCCGCTCCGCGGCCTGTGGGATCTTCCCGGACCGGGGCACGAACCCGTGTCCCCTGCATCGGCAGGCGGACTCTCAACCACTGCGCCACCAGGGAAGCCCCCAGGAAAGCCTTTTTAAAGGCAAGGTGAGGGAGGGGCGTCCCAGTGTTTGTGATCAGCTTGTGCACAATTCTATGATTGGTTGATGGTGAGGTAACAGGGCGGTATCATGGGAGTTAACCTTATCCATCCTTAGGTGCCAGTAGGTCTGGGGGCTCCGTGCTCATGGTCATCAAATAGTGAATTTCTTACATTTGGTGGTAGTTTTAGCATCTGTAAACCAACTCAGGAAACGTGCATCAGATACTATTATCTGAGTACTTCGGAAAGGAGCTAAAGCAGAGGATATGGGGAGGGGTCTGTCCCGGGAAGGTCCCGTACTTGGGCTCCACCCCAGACCTTCTGAAATAGAAACTCTGGGGGCGGAGTCCTCCACCAATCTGGGTTTTTGACCAATCCTCAGGTGATCTTGACTCAGGCTAAATTTTGAGAACCAACGCTGTAGAGGTTTTCTCTTGGGAAGACTTTGTCTGTGGCCGGTGTTAGGTCTGACGTGGATGTAAGGAGCTGGGGAAGGTGTTCTTCGTGGCTCTGAAAAACACCAGCAGCTCCTCAGGAGATTTAATTATTTTTCTTCAACTATTAGAACAAGTTTGATTTCTCCTTTAGAAATACCTCTCTGTTTCCTCCCCATAGCTCATCAGTATCTTTTTGCTTTGGCTAGGCACCTAGGCTTCAAATGACTGTTACTTCAAAGGCTTTTTACTGTGATCTAAGTCCCTGTGAAAAGTTGTGTCACCGCCTCTGACTTGTCTCTCAGGTGTGCTGCCCTAGGAGACCTATTGTTGCTTTATTCGCCAGTTAAGGCTAGGTTATACTGGGTAACAACCCTAACATTCTCATGGCTTAGAACAGAGGCAGGCATGTTCTCACCACACACACACACACACACACACACGCACACATGATAACTATATGAGGTGATAGATGTGTTAATTAGCTTTATTGTGGTCATTATTTCACATTATATATGTATCAAATCATCTTGTTGTACATCTTAGGTATATACAGTTTTTGCTTGCCAATTGTACCACAATAAAGCAGGAAAAAATGAAATAATTTTTCTACTTAAAAAAAAAGTTTTGCTATAAAAACAAAAACAGAGGTAGCCAAGCTATGGCTCAAGGTTAAATCTGGTCCACTGCCTGAGTTTACAAATAAAGTTTGATTGGAACCAGCATTTACATATCATTTAGGGCTGCTTTCATGCTACATAGGGTACAGCTGAGCAGCTGTGATAGAAACCGTATGGCCTGCAAAGTTGAAAATATTTACTATTCAGCCCTTTTCCAAAAAAGTTTGCTGACTTTAAACAGCAGTGGTTCATCTTTTCCCGTTCCGGGAGGCTGTTCCGTGTCATCCTCATGCAAAGACCTTGATTAATGATGGCCCCACCATCTGGGACTTTGTATTGAAAGTTATTGAGATACAGTGAAGGGAGCCCTGACGAGCCTCACACTGGGCATTAAACCTTCCACCCAGAAAGTGGAACTCGCTATCTCATTTCACTGGCCAAAGCAAGCGATAAGGCTGCACCTGACCTCCAGTGGCCGGAGGAGTGCCATGGTCCGCAGGTGCTTGGGAGGTGCGTGAACAGCACTGATGGGGATCACAGTCACTGCCAGTGAGGAGGAGGGCCAGGACCAGGGAGGCCTTCAGGAATGCCGAAGGAGGGTTTTGATCTCCAGAACTATTTTCTTTACAGAACTCAAAGCTGAGGACTTGTACTCAGGGTACCCCAGCCTGAGGGAGAAGCTCTGAAGAGTGAGAAAGTTAGCGTATTTTGCCATGTAGCCATTTTATGGACCACTTGCTGATCTCAGGATATATGATGTTATCAAATTGTCATTAGCACATCGCAGGGAGCTACTTCTGTGCTAAGGAAAACAGCTGATGATAATAGTTTGCTGGAATACTTTTGCATCTATGATTAGGTATTTTGCTCCAAATGCAAATAAATAAATAGTTAAATCAGTAAATCAATAAGTAAGAAACTCTAAGCTTCAAAGAAGCCAAATTACCAGTAGTAAATAAACTTACAAAACATGCACTGGGCATTTTATTTTTTTCGGTTTTTTTTTTTTGCGGTACGCGGGCCTCTCACTGTTGTGGCCTCTCCCGTTGCGGAGCACAGGCTCCGGACGCGCAGGCTCAGCGGCCATGGCTCACGGGCCCAGCCGCTCCGCGGCATGTGGGATCTTCCCGGACCGGGGCACGAACCCGCGTCCCCTGCATCGGCAGGCGGACCCCCAACCACTGCGCCACCAGGGAAGCCCCGCACTGGGCATTTTAATGTTGATGCAGCTGGCAGGTGGGTAGGAGCTGCGGAAGCTGTTGAGAGCAGGCCTGGCTGGGACTGCTCTCAGATGGCATGGAAAGATTTGGAAGAAATACTGCTCCCATTAGCCTCTTGTGCAGGTAGAAAGATGGAGCCTTTCCTGACTTCTCTCTGCTCTCTGGATGCTCATGACTATAAGCAGTAACCGCATTCCAGATCCCCACTAGGCAAAGAACTTTGCCCAAGACTCCTTGGTTAATAAGTGTCAAAGCCTGATTTGGAACTAGGCAATCTGACTGCAGAGCTATGCGCTTTACCACTATAGTATGATGATGCTCAACTATGTTCGATTACAGTTACCAATGAAAAATGTTTCATCCCATACATACTGTTTCAGCTCCATGATGCTTTAATGCTATGTCATTAAAAGTCACTGAATATATACCTATTCCTTGATTCTTAGTGGTTGCAGACTATAGATATACCCATTTATTTCATGTGTTATTGATTCTTATGTTTTTCCTCATTTTGCACTATCATAGACTACCTGGTGATGAGGACTTCGGTTTTTGCTCACATCCTTAATCACTTGCTAAGGACAAGTTCTTACAACTGGACTATCTGAGTCAAAGTGTGTGCATGTAGGATCACTGCCTACAGTTGTGTTAACTCCACTTTGATGTCAGCTTCATGTAAATAGCAACCCCCGGGATCATGCAAATCCTGAGGCCCTGCAGCATTGTTTTTAGATTTAAAAATCTGTAACTGTCATTCTTTCATAAAGTATGTGCGAATTAATGTTCACATGAGCAGAATGCCAGAATGTATTTCTGCCCACGTTAGATATAATGTCATTAGTAATAAGGAAAACCTTTGGCAATTTGAAAAGTGATTAAAAAGTATTTAAAGTTTTAATTTTGCATTTCATTCAATCAAGTATTTTGAAAATTGTATCAGTGCATTCTCATGATTTGTCTCCTTTGATCCAATCGCCTGTACTCATAATGCTTCTTTTCTATAGTATTTGGTGATGCCACTAATGTCTGATCAGAGAGAGGATCTGCCTGGCCAAGGAAACATGACATGGAGTGTATGTACCAGTGAATGAATAAACTAGACAGTATCTGGCCTGGTAGCATACAGCTGTATTCTCATATCTGCTTCTTTATTCATTATTTTATAATGTGTTGTTTTGATTGAAGTATTATATAAAGAAAATTTGGCCGTACATAGACAGGTAGATGGAAAGGAGAAGGATATTTGATCTTTTCAGATAATTGTGGCTATGCTTTCATACTACACCAAAACTTGACAACCTTTTAGTGTAAATGTAAAAAATAGACATTCATAAATTAACTAATGAATTAAATTGGGTTAAAGTGATTTAACCAATCCAGCAAGTTTTGGCTCCACTTATGGAGGCTTCTCTGGCCATGAAGCTGGTTCATACCTGGTTTTGGAAGGATGGATGTGAACAATTAGATGAGAGAGACTGAAGCCTGCTTTGTAGCCCAGGCAGCGTGAAGAAGCATCAGCATGTCAGGCTATTTCATGGCTTATATGCAAACATGTGTGCAGATACATTTCTCAACATTAGACCTTAAGCACCTTCCAGGGAATAATTTCTGAAGCAATTACTTTCCCCTGTTAATAGGCAACTAACAAGTAGGAGATAATAACTTCTCAGTTGTATTGTGGCTAGGTAGAGCAATGTAAAGGCAACTAATTAACATCCAGTCTCACAATGTACTCCTTAATCTAGCCTGGCAAGAGCAGTTTATTTAGAATATGTGGAAGGCTCTGAATCCCCCAAATTTCATTTTTCACCATGCCGATAAATAATTGAAGCCCACGGCTTTCATTTGTCCTATTCATCCCTCTTCTTTGATGCCACTCAGCTTTGCCGTACCATCCCTAATAGGAGAAAGCTATTTATCTGTTTCTTTAAGAGCCTCATGAATATTTCTTCCCTGCTATTCCTTGCTAGTACTTGCCAGTTCTTAACATTTCAGGTGTTCTCTCCTGAGTCATACTTTCTTTCGCCTCTTCTTTCCTTGGCTTTGGTCACCATAATCATGTAGGTTACATAGGATTTTCTTAGGACTAGTAATAACTCTTGAGTGCAATGCTCTCTCTCTAAACCGTGCTTTAAACTCACTGAAGGAAGTTTGTTGTAAAACGAAAACCCCTGGACCTCACCTCTTCCTCCCATTCTTTCCCCCCAAACCCAGTGATTCCAGTTCAGCAATTCCGGCTTGGGCCCAGAATCTGCATTTTACATAGTTCCCCCATTCTCACATTCCCAGTGATTCAGAGGCAGATGACCTCACTTGGAAAAATACTTCCTGGGTAGACAACTGAAGTCTTTGATAGTTTTTCCTAGTTGAGAAGTAAACTTCTAGGAAATAGTTAACATCTCTCTAAATTGGAACCACCTACTTGGGTCTCTGACCTTCTTCCCTGTCTGAGCTGTGAACAAGTTGAGAAATAAAACAAGGGAATAGCAGATGGGGGCTAAAATCTCCTCATTACTGATAAGGGCTAATTTGTAAGATGAAGTTTAGTGTGAGACTCAAATCGGTCGTGGACTGACCCCCAGAATATGGCAGCCTCTCTATGCTGCATGGAGGAAAGAAGAACAGTTTTCTGGGGCAACTTGTGCCAGGGAAGAGAAGCTTAGAAGAGAATGATTAGTCTATGCTTCCTAAATTTATTAATCTGGTAAGTGACCTTACCTTCCTGGGGGGTGGGGCAATGAATACAAAGGTAGAGAGAGCCATAGGCGCCCCCTTTACTTCTCAGGAAATAGCAGGAATAGAGGAAGCCGTATTTTTCACCTCTGTCTCCACCTCTCAGTACAGGCCCAAAATTAAAAAGTTTAACAGCCCACTGAGTTCACTGGTCTTTGGGAAACCAGATCCTCTGGTAGGAATACAATAGGTGCAACTTTTATGAAGGGCAATGTCACAAAATATTTCAGAATTACAAAGGCACATATCTTTTGCTTTAGAAATTCCCCTTCTAGAAACATCCTACAGGTGTACTTAGAGGTGTGCAATGGTGAATGTAGAAGGGCAAAACTACCAACATTGTTATTAATAGGAAAAGATTAGGATTTCCATTAGAAGGAGACTGTTAAATAAGCCATGATATGTCCATATAATGGAATACTATGAGGCCATAGAAAATCTCAGAACTTTTAATATTCTGACATAGAACAGTCTTCTAGATTTGATGAAAAAAATAAACGAAGGTCAGAATTATTTATATAATATGCTGTCATTGATGTAAACCAAAATGGAGGGAGTGAATGAGACTATTCTTGGCTTCTATGGTATAGAATATCTCTGGAAGGATAGACAAGAAAAGGGAGAGGAAACAGGTTGTGGAGGAGAGTAGGGAAGTTTTTAAATCATATATAATTTTGTACATTTTGACATTTTAACCGCAAGACTGTTACCTATTCAAAAAATTAGATTGTAACAACAGCAAAGCCAGCCATCTTGACAACTACTCTCATCTCGGTCTGCATCTTTGTAACTAACTCCAGTATTTCAAATTCTCTCCTACCAACAATCCCAGAGGATTTATGTTTCTCCAGAAATCTGGCAAGATTTCCCCATCCTGGACCCCTTCCTAATCCAGTTCTCACCATCCTTCTAAGGTTATGTCTTTGATACTTGGAGCAACCCTGAACTTCCGGCAAACCTGTCTCTGCTGGTCCTCTGATTCCTCCCACCTCTGCCGCAGACTACCCAGGGAGTTTGGTTTTTGCCTGTATGGATGCTTCTCTCCTCTCTCTCTCTCTCTCTTTTAAATTGAATTATAGTTGATTTACAATGTTGTGTTAGTTTCTGGTGTATAGCAAAGTGATTCAGTTATATATATATATATATTCTTTTTCAGATTCTTTTCCATTATAGGTTATTACAAGATAGCGAATATAGTTCCCTGTTCTATACAGTAGGACCTTGTTGTTTATCTCTTTTATGTACAGTAGTTTGTATTTGTTAATCCCAAACTCCTAATGTATTCCTGCTCCCCCTTCCCCTTTGGTAACCATATGTTTGTTTTCTATGTCTTTGAGTCTGTTTCTGTTTTGTAAATAAATTCACTTGTGTCATATTTTAGATTCCACATATAAGTGATATCATATAATATTTGTCTTTCTCTGTCTGACTTACTTCACTCAGTATGATAATCTCTAGGTCCATCCCTGTTGCTGCAAATGCCATGATTTCATTCTTTTTTATGGCTGAGTAGTATTCCATTGTATATGTGTACCACATCTTCTTTATCCATTCATCTGTTCTCCTACATCTCTTTTGAGATCGAGATCTAGCCACACCTCTTATATGACACTCCCGAGAACAACTGGAACTGCTAGTGGTTTCTTTCTCCTTAGAATGTCAGTAACCATCTTGCCTGTGCCACTTGTTTAGCCCTTAATTGGCTGCCTAAGATGGTTAATTTTTTCATGCATGTGTTTGGGGTTGCAAATTGCCTCCCCATGAATCAAGATGTGCAAAGGAAATCAGGTCGCTTTGTGTTGTCTGTAGATGATCTGGTCTCCTTCTGAGCCCCCCACAAAGCAAAACAAAGCGAAACATCTAGTAATCACTGTCCAAGCCAAGAATCAATCCATGTCTTTCTCTTTCACTTTTAATGGGAGGGGTCATGTTTAATGTTTTTTAGTTTTATCAAAGGATTCAGTATAAGATTATTTAAGCGGAAAAATTACTGTTAAATATATAATTATTTCCTTCTGAATAAATAAATTTTAATTAAGGTGACCATGTAATTTCTTATGTAAACTAGGATTTTTTTTTTTTTTTTTTTTTTTGCGGTGTGCGGGCCTCTCACTGTTGGGGCCTCTCCTGCTACGGAGCACAGGCTCCAGACGCACAGGCTCAGCAACCATGGCTCACGGGCCCAGCCACTCCGCAGCATGTGGGATCTTCCCGGACCGGGGCACGAACCCGTGTCCCCTGCACCGGCAGGCGGACTCTCAACCACTGCGCCACCAGGGAAGCCCTGTAAACTAGGATATTTTTAGAATGAAAGGGACTAACTGGATGGAACATGAGGATCTTCTGTATAAACCAGAACTCTTTTAAGAAAACTGGGACGTGTGGTTACTCTAGTTCTCACATATTCTCTTTCAGAGACTCTTAATCACCAGGGACAGCTGACTTGGCCTTCCCCTCACTCTTGATGTCTACAGACCCTGCTTCATTTCTCTCAAGTCTTGCTTCTCATCTGACCAGTCTACCCTACAGCAAGCACCCACTTGGTGGGGGCATCATGGCAGGTCTGCTGGCTCTCAGCTTGTACAGTGCACTGGAAATGCTTACACGTGCAGTTTTCATCTAATTTAATATGTTTCCAATCCTAAATATTTATTTCATCCTCTTGAAAACAAATACTTTACAAAAACAGAAATGTCAAAGAGAAGAGGTTAGGTATCTTGATAGCCTAATACATTTTACAAATGTACATTTTCATTTCTATTTACAGCATCTCATGAGATCGTTCCAACCACCACTGAAGTCATATTACCTTTACTGAGGCTAACAGGAGTCTCTCTGCTTGGATGACTCCGCTAAATACGTCAGTCTTTAGAGCTCCATGTTCCCTTCTCTCCTCCTTTCTAATATTGTAGCAAAGAATAGGGGGGAAGGAGGAGTGGTTTATGTGACCTCAGAGGACTGGGGTGAAAGCGGGCTCTCCAGACTTGACCTAGCCCTTTGGGTTTGGCTGGTCTGGTCCCACCCCTGGCCATTCTGCTCCAATCCACTGCTGATGGCGGCTACTGAATCTGCATCTGATCTTTTCCAGTTCCACCTCGATCTTGTCTCCTTTCCCTGCTGCCTTAGCTTTCCCTTGCTGTCTAAGGACTGAAGACCCTCTGAAACTCTGCATATCCATTAACTGGCCCCTAGACTGAGCAGCCTCTTCCCACATACCTAGTTTGGAGGGGCCCATGGCTGGTCTGTTGGCCCTCAGCTTAGCATCTCCTCAGCATTGGAAACCAGGAAGAGTCAGGAGAATGAACTTGATCTTCTCTTTGCCCGACTTTCCTACTCCATCCTCCTCACTGTGTCAGGGCCCCATGCGTTGGTGCAGTGCCAGCCCACAGGGTGATCTCTTAGGTCCCAGATAGCGAGCTGCGTAAGACGCCAACTGCCAGTGGTGTGTCAGCAGCTCCTTCCTCTCCAGGACTTTGTGGTTCAGGACACATGTCTGATCCTGCAGATCTCCCCCTCTCCTTCTACCCACGTGCCACTGGACCCAAAGGGACCATGTCGCAGCTTGGGTTCTCTGGAAAGCCGACGCTGAGAGACAGATCAGTTTCCAGAAGGTTTATCAGGGAGTCCTCTCGGGATCACTACTCATGGGAGGCAAAGGAAGGAAGCCTGACTGGGCAGAGGGAGAAGTTGTGCTGTGACGCCGTCTCAGTGGCCCCAGCCAGCACGTGGGAAACCAGGGATGGCTCGTTACAGTTGTCCTGAGTTGCGGCAAGAGGGCCAAGCCTTTCTACTGCCCTGCATCTACCAGGTGAAGGACGAGAACTGCCCTGCAAAGGGGTATAGCCTGGGCAAAGTGACCCTTTAGCCGAGGGCTGTCTGCCAGCAGCACTCCCAGCATCTGGAAGGGTGGGTCTTTCAGTTCTGAGGGGGAGTCCGGGGGACCACAGTGTCCACCACAGGTTGACTTTTTCTTTACTCCTCCTATGTCATATTTCCTTCTGCTCCTGCGTAGCCATCCTAGGTAGGAAGTTATATTCTGTACATCATGGAAGAAAGTCTACGATTTAATATGCCAGGACTAGCTCTTGATATGTTACATGGGAGCTAAAAGGACTTAGAAAATTGTTTCCTTCTCAACAATGTCTGGATTATAACCAATTATCTTGCGAGAAAAATGCTATTTTGAATTTAAGACGCTTAACTATAACCCTTTCTTTTTCTTTGTAGCGCTTCTGTAATAATCCTACTATCCCCAAAGCATCTGGTTAGATGATTTGGGCTAACTAGGGAGAAGATGATGGTATACAGAAAAGCCAAGAGAAAAACCACTGAAATATTTTTAAAAATATTTGTGATCTACCTACATATATGTTTTTTTCTTTCCTTCCAGCTCAAAGTTACTTGAGGGCTGGGGTCATGTTATTCCCGTGCTTTTAGATTTCTCTCATGGTATTTAGCGCGAGGCTTGGCATACGTAGTGCGCTAGGGAACCAACTACCTATTTTAGCATCTTTATGAAATTCACAAATACTGGTGCTTTAGTTATGTGTGTAACAAGTTGCCCCCAAGCTTAGCAGCTTGACAACAAACATTCTGTCACACAGCTGCTGAAGTTAAGGAAATTGGGAGCAGCTTAGCTGGTTGATTCTGTCTCTCATGAGGTTGCAGTCAGTCTGTTGGCCAGGTTGGCAGCCACCTCAAAGATTTATTGGGGCTGCAGCGTCTGCTTCCCAACTCACTCACATGGTTGTTGGCACACCTTGGTTCCTCACTGGCTGTTGGCCAGAGGCATCAGTTCCTCACCAGTGGGCCTCTTCGTAGGATTGCTTACAGCATGACAGTTTGCTTCTCCAAGAGCGAAAGGTGGGACAGAGAGGGGGTGGAGGGAGAGACAGAGACAGAGAAAGAGACAGAAAGAGAATTCAAGAGGCAAACCACAGCATTTTATAACCTAATCTCAAAAGTGATATACCTAATATGAAGATTAAAGATTTTGGAATTGAAAAAAAAGAAAAAAAAAGCGATATACCATCCCTTCTGCCATATGCCCTTGGTCACAGAGGTCAACCTGGTGCAGTGTGGGAGGAGATTATGCAAGGGAGGAATAGCTGGGATCCCTGGGGCCATCTTGGAGGCTGGCTACCACAACTGGCATAAATTCTTGATTCTTCATCTGAAGCTTGGCACACTGGAAAGACCCTGGGTTTAAGACTCAGGTATGGATTGAGAAAAGCTCCCTTCTGCCATTCACTACCTGTGTGACTTTGGGCAAATCACTTTAACTTAGTTCCAGTTTTCCTATGAGTAAAATGGAGATCGTATTACCTTCTCTGGAACAGTGTCATTGACAACAGTTGAGGTAAGATCTACAGAAGGTCTAGCCTATGAGGAGCCCCAGGGGAAGGGATATAATAATGGTAGCTGTTGTTATTAATAACAAAATCAGCATTCTTTCCCCACTTATGTCATGTTATCTGCCCCAAGACAGTGGTCATGCTTAGGACCCAATGGGTGTTCCAGGTGTAGATTTGCAGAACTGGGGGGTGGTCTATCCAATCTAAGAGCTGCATCTTCAGGGCTCTTGCATTCCCCCAGCTTCTCCTGGGGGTGACAGTCCTCCACCAGAACTGAGGGAACCGCACTCCCGATTCAGGTAACCTCCAGTTTTTCTTGCTCAATGTCAAGGCAAATTAGTTACTGCACTTTAATTTCTTGAGCTGTGTATGTCTTGGTCCCAGAACCACCCCAGGGGAGGAGACTGAGGATGTGATTCTAATTTGCTGTAATCACAGTTGATATTATCATTGTTTTGAAGCATTTGTATTTTCCCTGACAAAATGTCAAACACACAAGGCAAACTATATTCTGAATTCTAGATTAAATATTTAAAAATACATGAATGGTCTGAAAATAATTACTCTTTTAAAGCTATCTGGAATTCATATACCTCCTAATAGTGCCAACTGGCTTATGGATGCCATCAATTAAAATAAAGGGGAAAATTCATTGTTAAATTAGTCAAGTATGCTGAAAATTCTTAGGATGGGAAACAGATTTCAGTATTGTTTACCTCTATTGGGGCAGGGTGTATGTTTTGCTTTAGTTCTACTCAGATTGTTCTAACTAGTCAACTGTTCTTTGTTCTTAAATTGAAATTCTAACCTTTAGTATAAGCAATAGATTTTGTCAGGGGTTTCCCTGCATATTGTCCAAACATGTCCCTTTGGAAGAAAGCAAATATGAAAAACATTTAAGTTTGCCAGATGGATGATTTAGTGTTTTGTTTTGTTTTGTTTTGTTTCCACATTATGCAAGGATTCTTGGTTTCCTAAAGGTTTCACTTGCAGCACGAATTCCCAGGTACTTTTCAAATATAATTTTATTTGCATATATCTTTCCAGGAATACATCTACCCTGTAAAGAGAGCTCTCTTTACATGATGAGGTTAGCATTGTACCTGACTGGCTTAACGCACTTGTAACATGCACACAGAACAAGGGTGTTTTGAAACCTACAATGTAATTCTAAATGGAAACGTGCTACAATGTAATTCACATCAGGCATCTTTTCATGCATAGCTAAAGTTTAGAAGGCGCTGCAGGAGAGCCGATAAATAATTTATTTTTCCTTCAACTCCTTATGCCATTTTTTTCCCTTCAGCTAATTCTCCTCCAAAAGTGCCTTTCGTTAAGAACTTGAAGGAATTCTCTTTCTTTTACTCAGACTCATAAATATTTCCTTTTCTATTATCACTGATAGCTGAAACATGTTTAAGTAAAAGTTTTCCCCCAAAGGAATGTTGTTTTATCTTTGTTAATGGAATGAAATGAAATTAAGATCTGCTGCGTTTTGAAGTCCATGATTCAAGTTCACTTATTAAAATGAATACTGTGCTCTTTAGAGAGATCACTTTAGTTTTTTGAAACTAGGACATTCAAATATCAGCATGGAAGCAGAATCCAGAATCTAAATCTTTGTTTTTTATTAAATTTGTTGTGTATTTACATATTTTAGAAGGTTTTTTCATTAAAATACTACGTGTTTATTAAAGAAAATTTGGAAAATACAGAATCATGAGCAATAAATTCATTTCCCGATCATCCCATTACTCAAAGATGAACACGTGGATGTTTTCATGTATTTCCTTGTTTTTCTACATTTGTAAAAATATGTACTTGGATTTCTGAACGTGAAGCCTGCCTGAGGGAAGGTCTTCTTCAGAGAAATATCTCATATTTGTCTTTATAACAATGTAAGAAATACTTTTACTATTAGGCTTTATCCAGATATCATTGTAATTGAACATACTAGCTTTCCACATTTTTTTCCAGACTCATTAGTGTAGCCGGTAGAATCAAGTATGATTTACTTAGGGGAGAATTCTCCTCAGGTCTCTTGTGACAAATTGGCTCTTATGCTTGTTGGGAGTTGCACTAGCCACTGGGCCACGTCGTTTATACCCTGACAGATACCATTATTCCAGACTATTTTAATTTGAATGTAACTCTTGATCATCTGGAGTATATATCCAAGCAGTCTTTTAAACAAAGGGGAACGACTGGTATAGTTTTGGAGCTTTCACATAACAGTTTTTCCGAGTCAGGCTCATAATTGAAAAGAAGGGAATAAAATTGTGTGATCATAATTTATATTTTTTTCCTTCCGCAAACTATAATGATTGTTGTGGCCTCTCTTGTTGCGAAGCTAAGGCTCCGGACGCGCAGACTCAGCGGCCATGGCTCACGGGCCCAGCCGCTCCGCGGCATGTGGGATCCTCCCGGACCGCGGCATGAACCCGTGTCCCCTGCATCGGCAGGCGGACTCTCAACCACTGCGCCACCAGGGAAGCCCAGCTGTCCCATTTTTAAAGAGAAGTAGGAGTGGCCACAATCAAGCTTTCCTGATGGTTTTCTTTCTCGTCTTTAATAACTTTCTCTGTCAGAGCTGCCCTGTTTAAATTGAACCCTAGTCCCTTCCTTTGTGCTCAAAGCTTTGTTCTTTCCCAAGAAGGCAGTGCCTTGATTGTTCCCCTTCCTCAGCTATTAGCCCTTCATTTACTGGAGGAAGACTTTTTCTCTGGGGATCAAAGATAGCTGGGTTCTTCAGCTTCAGTAAAACCTGTGTTCAATAAAACTGTTCTTGGAAGCATCCTAGAAAAACACCTTATCTCCTGTTCAGTGTCACTTGGAGAGGAAATGGCCGTGTGGAAGAGAGAACCTCTTTGAAAGTCACTTGTAATCAAGGCAATTCTCTGTGTTGCTCAGTCAGCTTACAAAGACATTTTTTTCCCTTGAGTTTTTTTTTAATGACTCTACTTTATGGAGATGGGTGGGTTGGAAATCTGGATTTTGATGAGGACATAAGTATTTATGTAACTTTCATATCTTAAAAAATAGGCTCTGAAAATCTGTGGTCTCTAGAGATTAAATCGGGACCCATTCATTACTATCCACAAGAAAAAAAAATTGAACAGTTCGGTATTGGTGAAAAATTAAGGACGAATTAAGGAAGTGAAGAAAGAAAAATTCAATATGGATCCCTTACTACTGGCTAGGGTTTATCCTACATATAAATAAGGATGCTTAATAGTTTTAATTCCTTGTTTTCATCTCTGTTTTTGGCAACATCCTCTTCTCTCTGCAGCCTGCCTAAGGCTGAAACCTCTACTACAACAGCCTTGATGTAGGGCAGAATTTGGGTATTTATCAGGTCCCCTTGGGAGGCAACAGGGTATAGTGGAAAGCAGACAGATTTGGAGATTGACAAGTATAGCTTAGAATTTAACACGGTCTCAGTAGATACATGATACTGAGTTTTGTTGAACCTCTCTGAGCCTCAATTTCCCAATTGTCAAAGCAGGTTTAATACCTTAAGATCTCAGATCAAAAGTCAGGGCCCCTCAGTGATAACGGCCTTGATCTCATCACCTAAGTAGTGCTTCCCTTCACTGTCTACTCTATCATCCTGTTTCTTCTCTTGCACAATTGTTTCTTTAGATATTTGTTGTCTGTATCTCCAGACTAGAATGCAAACTCCTACAGGAAAGGATTTTTCCAGTGCTGTATTCCTAGCAGCCCCCACAGTTCTCCATACACTGTAAGCCCTTTATAAGTTATCTGTACATCGTAAACCCTTTATAAGTTACATTAGTGGATGAATGAATGACTGAATATCAACTTCATTGCGTTACTAGGATGGTTATTTCAAACTGTGTTTGTAAAGCGTCCAGTACAATGCTAGGCAGTAAAATCTTGAACTATATCCATCCATACAGGTTTAGACACTGGAATACCGACTGTAAGGGAGAGGTGGGTAATGCTCGCATAAATTCTACAGGACAGAGTCCCCAAGGACGGTCTTATGTGAAGACTCCGAGGCAGTGCTCCCAAGCTCAGGGTTCTTAAGTCATTCTCTGTATTTCAGGAAACCTAGTGCGAATCCTTCACCTAGCCACCCTGAATCAGCATGTGTTAGGAACCTCAGGATTGTTGTATTTGAGGCTGTAGTCAAACCAATTCCATCTAGTAATGTGGTAACCCTGGTTATCTCACGCTGCTTAAACATGCTGCTTGGTAGGTATCTGTGTCTGCTTAATTAGAAGTGGGAAATTAATTAATTGGATGTAATCAGTGCTGCTTTTTAAATAAACACAGTCTTTGAAATCTTGGTGGGTGTGCAAGGGAGAAGAGAATGAGAAATCCCCTTGGCGGGGAATAGAGTGGATCCCACCGAGCTCAGAGGAGTTCCGAGCGTCCCAAGTGTCTGGCTGGGCTGGGAGATCTTTGAATTCATTTGCAGCTGATGAAGAGAGACTATTCTTAGGAAGAATGAGCTCAGGATGAATAACTTAGCTAAGAGAACAAGCCTCTCTTTCTTTTGTCCAGGTTTTTAAAAAAGACTCCAGTGACCTAATGAACAGCAGCACCTCAGTTCTCCATCTTTTGTGAAAATTCCCATTCTGATTGGGGGGAGTGTTGTTTGCTGGGGTTTGAGGTTGGGGAGAGGATGAGTGGAGTTACACCTGGTACAGTGGGTTCTTTCTTGTGCTCCAGCAAAAGTCTGAGACTATTCTTGACTCTTTTTTATAGCAAAGAAATAGCAAAAAAGAAAAAAAGAAAAGAAAAGAAATGTTGTTACAATTGCAGTCATGGTCTGGGGCATTATAACTTGGTTTTGTGAAAACACATCTCTTCCCCAAAGGAGCTCAGGTAAATTCCTCTTTAGGAAACAAAAAGCTCAGAAAATCATAGCTGGAATAGTTGATTCTCCTCCTCTCACCCAGGTGGGGGAGAACGTAAACCGTTGCAAATTGCTTATTTGATGCTGGCTTTTCCCTTCATTATGAAAAGCACAGCGGTAATGCCACAGTTATGAAATCCATAGAACAAGGTTAATCCTTAGTTGGAAATCCACCTGGGGAATAATAATTCTCATTTTCTCCATCAAAACTAAACTGCAAAGCATCATCACGTTTAAATACAATGCCGCTCAAGGCGTGTTTTGTTTTTTGTGTAACACGGTTGGCACTGCTTGAGGAGGGCTCAAATATTCCGAAATAATCAAAGACACTTAGGCAGTTTTTCTTCCTGTAAGTAATTTTAGCTAAGAAATCAACCAGAGTTAAGTACTACATTTGGGCAGGAAAGTAAGGTACTCTAGGGCTTGTTTGTTACATGCTAATATCCTAGGGAGAAACATTTTCAAGCAAGGCACAAGGAAACAATAGATGTTCCGCAAAGATGTAATTTCACAGCAGTGTTTTACAATTCAAAGTTTCAGATTCTTTTCCTATGTTGTTAGTAACAAACTTGGAAGAATTTTTTTTTTTTAAAGAGCTGTTTAAAAGTGCATGCTTGTTTTAATCTTCGGTTTTAAAAGTAAATTCGGAGTGATTGCTACATGTCCCAAGATGAGATAAAAAGAGACAGTGGTTGTGAATCCTGACCTTAGAGATTTTCTTGTCTTATTTGGCAGGTAGGACAGGCATAAGGGAAGGAACTAAAATAGGGCAAGCCACAGAATTGGTGTTGTTTACAATGGAACTGGTTCCTGAATGAAGGTGTAGAGGATTAAGTGTGTGGCTATAACTTTTTTTTGATGTATGTATTGGACCTTCTGCTGATCGTGTCTTAGAATACTTTTGATCTTTCCAACACATCTTTCAGTTTAAGGAATACTGTCTACCTGGAGTTGTTTTAGCACTTTGACAAACCCTAGACCAACTCTTCCTTTTGCAGTTATCCATATACCTTATCAGAGTGATTAAAAAGCATCACCTCTTAACATTCAATATTACTCTCTGTTGAAAATTTTTTAAAGGACTTTTTCTTATTTTTGCTTTTAAAATGATTTGGCTACTTATAATCCAGTTTACTATTGTTTATAATTTATCAGCAATCATTGTAAGATTTTCTGAGCATGTATTCATACTTGTATAGTCAGAAAAATCTAACCAAAATATTGTTTTTAAATAAAATGAAACATTTTTATGAACGTAAATCTGCCTATTAAAAATGCTGACAATGTTAGATTTTGTAGACATTGAATTAAACACTTATTAAGTTCAGTTTTTCAGTTTTCTTGTGTATATTAAAGTCAAATTTTCTTCCCAGTTTTCAAACATTTCACAGGTTGCTGAAAAATCCCTAGTTATTAGACCCTGTGCAGAACTTCAAACACCACAGACCGAATATAGAGAGCAAAACATGTGTCTTCTTGCTCAGTAGGCAAGGCCTTCTGGAGAGAAGTTTCACTGCCATCAAAATAACATGAAATAGAGAGTTTGGGGGCAAGGGGCTTGACGCTTTTTTTTTTTTTTAATTTGTCAACCTAACCTGCTTTTTTCAGCCCTGTCTTCTTCCCATACTCTTTTTATTTATTTATTTATTTATTTATTTATTTATTTATTTAGGCTGTGCCGGGTCTTAGTTGCAGCATTTGGGCTTCTTCATTGCGGCATGAGAGCTTCTTAGTTGCTGGCATGCAGGCTTCCTAGTTGTGGCATGCATGTGGGGTCTAGTTCCCTGACAAGGGATCAAACCCTGGCCCCCTGCATTGGGAACACAGAGTCTTACCCACTGGACCACCAGGGAAGTCCCTAGGCTTTACACTTTTACCACTTTAGCCATTGAACAAAGCTCCAAATAACTTGCATTGTGTTGTGGTTTCAAGCAGGCATGAGGTGAGTAGTTTCCCTGATCGTTGAACAGAATGTTTTATTCAATGGTTAAATACATATGTATATTTAGCTTTTTTATATATCGTGAAGAACCATATGGCTAATGGTCCTCAAGGAGAAGCCATCTAGTATTTGTTGAGTACTTACTGCATTCCAGACTTCATGCCATGTACCATACATATGTGAGCATACAGATAGGTGAGCTCAGTATTTTAAAAATTGTTTTACACAGACTCACAGGTATAGAGAACAGACTTGTGGTTGCCAGTGGCAGGGAAGAGGGAAGGACTGGGAGTCTGAGATTAGCTGATGCAAATTATTGTGTAGGATGGATGAACAACAAGGTCCTCCTACTGTATAACACAGAGAACTATATTCAATATCCTGTGATAAACCATAGTAGAAAAGAATATGAAAAAGAATTTGTATATGTATAACTGAATCAGTATGCTGTACAGCAGAAATTAACACAACATTGTAAACCAACTATACTTCAGTAAAATTAAGAAAAAAATTGTTTTACAGATGAAGCAACTGGGGATCAGAATTTTATATATATATATATATATATATATGTACATTTGAATAGATTCACACTAAGCTCATAACAGCAGTGATGTTCAGAGAGAGAAGTGGTACTTTTATCTGTTTGCTTGAATGTTTTCACAATTAAGACCATATCCATGCATTACTTAACTAAAAATAATGTATTCATTCAGAAAAGGAAAATGAAGAAGACAAGGAAAGAGGAAGTATAGCCTTGGACTCTTTGGTGCCCTTTCAGTTCTTTCCTCCACTTCCTTTTTTCTCCCGGTCAGTGCCCCACCTGGGCTGAGTCCTGGAGAAAATGAAATGCAACACCCTGGAGCACGGGATCTGGTTTCTGAATGGCTGCTGGGGGACCAGTTGACAAAATCTACAAGAGTGAGAGGGGTTGCTCCTGGTGAGCTGAATCTTGACCAATGGGAAAATGGGAGCCGAGGAGACTGGGAGAAATTTTCCCTGAGAGGCCAGAATCTTCATGTATTGAAAGGTTCATTTGGTTTTTTCTGTAAAATGGCTCTAGGAGCATTTAGTTGTCTTTAAATTCGTTCAAAACAATTTTGTTAGATTGTATGTGATATCATATCATCATATCAGCATTTAAAAAAAAGACTTATCAAAATTGGTGAATTTTTGTGTAGCCATTTTAATATTGAAGATGGAAAAAAAGCAACATTTTTGGCATATTATGCTTTATTATTTCAAGAAAGGTAAAAATGCAACTGAAATGCAAAAAAAGAGTTGTGTAGTGTATGGAGAAGGTGCTGTGATTGATCGAACGTGTCAAAAGTGGTTGTGAAGTTTTGTGCTGGACATTTCTCGCTAGACGATGTTCCACGGTTGGGTAGACCAGTTGAAGTTGATAGCGATCAAATCGAGACATTAATTAAGAACAGTCAACATTATACCACACGGGAGATAGCCAACATACTCAGAATATCCAAATCAAGTGTTGAAGATCATTTGCACCACCTTGGTTATGCTCATCACTTTGATGTTTGGGTTCCAAATAAGTTAAGCGAAGAAAACTTTCTTGACCGTGTTTCTGCATGTGATTCTCTACTTAAACGTAATGAAAATGTTCTGCTTTTAAAACAAATAGTGACGGGTGATAAAAAGTGGATACTGTACAATAATGTGGAACAGAAGAGATCATGGGGCAAGAGAAATGAACCACCACCAGCCACGCCAAAAAGGCCGGTCTTCATCCAAAGGTGGTGATGTTGTGTATATGGTGGGACTGGAAGGGAGTCCTCTATTATGAGCTCCTTCCGGGAAACCAAACTATTAATTCCAACAAGTACTGCTCCCAATTAGACCAACTGAAAGCAGCACTCAACAAGTGTCCAGAATTAGTCAACAGAAAACGCATGATCTTCCATCAGGATAACGCAAGACCGTGTGTTTCTTTGATAGCCAGGCAAAAACTGTTACAGCTTGGCTGGGAAGTTCTGATTCATCTGCCGCATTCACCAGACATTGAGCCTTTGGATTTCCATTTATTTCAGTCTTTACCAAATTCCCTTGATGGAAAAAATTTCGGTTCCCGGAAGACTGTAAAAGGCACCTGGACCAGTTCTTTGCTCAAAAAGATAAAAGTTTTGGGAAGATGGAATTATGAAGTTGCCTGAAAAATGGCAGAAGGTAGTGGAACAAAAGGGTGATTATGTTGTTCAATAAAGTTTTTGATGAAAATGAAAAATGTGTCTTTTATTTTTACTTAAATACCAAAGGCACTTTTTGGCCGACCCAATAAATTCCCACCTCCAGGTGTTAATCAGCCGTTTTTTCTGCTTGGGGTGCCCTCTTCCTCCCATAGGTATCAACCACCAGACACTTCCTGAGCACTTAATATGTGCAAAAGACGTGGGGCCTTGGGGCATTAGAGCCACAGTCCTGTCCTCATGGCATCCGCTACTATCATTGCAGTCCTCTTGGAGAGAGCAGATGCAGGGAAAGGTGCAACAAAGCAAGTATTAACCGAGACACAAGATCAGGAAACAGAAGTGGTGGGGCAGAGGAATTACTCTCACCTGATTCTCCGGTCTAGCTCACAGAGCCTTCTCAGCTTACCCCATCTGAACTTCTGATGCCTGTTATGAAATACACTTAACTCTTATTTTCCTTTTCAATAGTAAGAACCAACATTTTCTAATGCCAAGCACAGTGTTCTGAACTTACTTGCACTATCTCACTTAATCTTCACAATTGCCCTGTGACGTGGGCCTGATTATTTTCCCTGTGTCATAAATAAGGCAGCTGAGGCAAACATGGTTAGGTTACCTGCCCAAGGTCATGCAGCCCCATGAGCTTAGTAAGGATCAACTGCTCCTTACACAACTGAGAGTAAAGAGAGACTATTGTGGTCTCAGGGAAACCAAGAGAGGAGCAGCCTAAGGGAGGCCTACAATGGCCAAGAAAAAAATCCTTGGGAAAGAATATATATTGCTTCTGGCCCTGAAAAAAGAAGACCCGACAAGCCAATGACTTGCTATTTCCAGTTATGAAAACCACTCATCTGCCATAACAACAAGAGTGGTGAGTGCCGAATCCCCCTCCCGAGACAGGAGAATATTTATGACTCTATTAAAGATATACCCTCAGTGTGACATGTAAACAATGACAGGTGTCTTGCTGTCTTCCTGAGAAAGGGTATCTCCATTTTGCTTGCCACTTTAAGAGCATAGGTCCCACTTATTCCTCTCTCTTGGGGAACAGAGGAGAAGGGATGGGCAGGATGATGGGGTTGAAGTTAGTAAGATTCAGGGGACATTTTTGGTCTAGCGTTTGAAGGTCCTACTTCAGCAGAGCTCAGAATTACACTGAGTAGTTTCTCCCCAGGGTCTTCTCTCCCTCCGTCTTTGTTCTTCCTCTCCTGTCACTCCTCTGTGACCACTATGTTAAGCATGTTTCCTTGCCAAGTGACTGCTGTGTAGGCTATGATGATGTTGTCTACTGAACCCTGGAAAAGGGCATAATCCTTGTTGTATGCGTGTGTCAGGATGGGGGAGCTGTTTAGAGCTGGAGTCCCTAGAATTCCATCTTTCAGCGTCAGCAGCATAGTATCCTAGGGCAATTGGCTAAAAAAATTGGCTTTATTAATCCCACTGGGATTCTGGATCAGAGCACCTGTAATGGAAAGTAGTACATGGAATGGAAAACAGAGTTGAAAATTGCTATCTGGGTCTAGGATTGGGGATGGAGAGAAAGAACTGGCACTGGGTATCAAGTGATGGGGAGAAGGCCAGCACAAGCAGGCCTGGGATGAACAAGCCTTGAAGGCAGCAACGGAGAACCGAAGGTCAACTCAAATTGAAGGCATCACTTTGGCCAGGCTGTCAGTCAGTGTGTGCGGTATGTTTTCCAGGGAACTTTGCACGGGGGATGGACCTTTGGCTGGAGATCATGACCAAATTCATGTAAGGTGAGGAGGCTGACCCTCAGCTGCCAGGGCTAACTACCTCTGCTAATCAAGCCTCCCTCTAGACCTGCAAGGAAAAGGCCAAAGAAAAATATTGGTAGATCTCTAAGATCAGTTGGAACAAGCCCAAGAGAAATGCATTTGCCCTGTGGTGGTCTCCAGCTATTTTTGCCGTTCCAGAATCCTTTCCTTTTTCTGGTAATGCACTTTGATATCTGCTGAGGAAGCATATGAACGCATGTATGCATGCACATACATGCAGGCAAATGCTCCCAGTTCATTTCTCTGAGGTAAGCATGACCTCACCCTCAGCTCCAGGGACGGGCATAGACTCAGGTCTAAGGACTTTCCCCTGGCCATCGGGACTGGTTCAGGAATGAGCATGGTGAGATGGATGTGGATATCTTCCATTTGATCTCTGAATCCATTCTCCACCCTTCTCTCCCCTGCTATGCCCTAAGACGTTGGCCAGTAGAGACCTCATTGGTGAGCTCCATTATCGTCTGGCTTCTGCCACACATTCATCCTGGGCTCGCTGTAGCCCTCCACCAAAGGCTGCAGCTCCTGGCAGACAGCTCCTTCTGTTTCCAGACGCACAGATAATAAATCCCCAGTGTATGGCACGAGAGCGCCTCCTGTCCCTGTGGTTTCGCTACACACTGCCTCCGTATTTGAGAATAGCCCCTTAATTAAACTCTCTTCAGTTCATGCAGTGTAAGTGAACTATTTCCTGTTAAGACCCTGACTGATACAGAATACGTGACACAAGCAGAAATGAGAGCCTCCCCAGGACTCTGGGTGGAACTCTTGGGAAAGAGACGATCTCTTTCTACTGAGAGTCTAATGCAAGCTGAAGCCGGCATGGGGAAAGCTGCCGGAGAATGCAGCCAGCCTGGGAGACAGCTGAGCCAAGAGGCAGGGAGAAGAGGAGAGGGGCCCGTGCCTGACACCATCCTCGGAGCACTTGGATGCAGTTGTGCATGAAGATTGTCTGCTCCTCGGACTTTCAGTGACACCAGCCTGTTTCTGCATAAGCCACTCAGCACGCATTCCTTCACTTGCAAATGAAATAGTCATAACTTCTCCATTGTCCTTGCGTTCTTCGTATGGTTCAGCCTGGATGGAGGGACACATCGTCCTAGGAGGGGTGGGCCAACGGGAGAGACTAGAAGAGGGGTGAAAGCTGTCAATAGGCCATGATTCCTAGAAACATCGCCTGCATATCAGTGCGTTGTAGGGTTCCATCGTTTTCTATTACAGAAGAGGAGTGTAAGGTCAAGAGAAATGAAAAGCGAGAGCTAGGACTGGGGCAGCTGCCACCCAGAGCCACGTGGAGTGGAAATTATTTTCCTATGAGCCCAAGTGTCAGACATGAGCAACTCATATAGGAAAGTATCTGTGGTTTGGAGCCACCAGGAGAGTTAAGCCTGTGTCCTTAACATTTCTAAAAAGCCCAATGTTTTCAGAGATGTGTTGGCCCCATATTTCCTGAATTGGAGGCACCAGGGGAAGAGAGGTGGACTCCAGTCTATCTAATCTGCTCTTGGTTTCTGAGGCTGATGGCTTCCAGTCTGAAGGGGGTTTTCAAGAGGCTAGGAGTGTGTCAGGAGATGAAACCAAGCATAGTCTAACTTTATCTTGATGGCTATAACACTGACCCTGCCCAATTAAGGGGGGCGGGAAGGTTTATTTTTCTGCTTTTGTTTTTACCAACTGGACACATAAAAATAAACAAGATCTTGCTAAGGTGAAATGTTACTTAAAATCGTATGGCGTACAGGATGAAATTCCACCAAAGTCTTTAGTCTTTTTCTCCTTTACAGAATCCTAATATGGTAACGGGAAGTGTGTATTTGAATTGAATAAATATTTTACTTCTTAATAAGCCCCAAACCCCAATTGCCAATCTCTGACTGGAAACGTAAAAGGCCCTGGGGCTTCCCTGGTGGCGCAGTGGTTGAGAGTCCGCCTGCCGATGCGGGGGACGCGGGTTCGTGCCTCCGTCCTGGAAGATCCCACATGCCGTGGAGCGGCTGGGCCCGTGAGCCATGGCCGCTGAGCCTGCGCGTCCGGAGCCTGTGCTCCGCAACGGGAGAGGCCACAACAGTGAGAGGCCCGCGTACCGCAAAAAAAAAAAAAAAGAAATGTAAAAGGCCTTAGACCAAATATCAGTTAGAGTTTTCTGGATTTGATGCTGTAGTTCTATAACCTATGCAGAATTATAGATGAATACATGGGAAAAATCATATGAAACTTTCACAAAGTTCAACACTAACATATATTTAGAGAAGAACCCCAGCAAAATTGGAATAGGAATTTTCTTAGATGTGACAGAGCTAATCCCCCAAAGTCCTATATCAAATATCATACTTAATGATGGAATTTTTTTTTTGCGGTACGCGGGCCTCTCACTGTTGTGGCCTCTCCCGTTGCGGAGCACAGGCTCCGGACGCGCAGGCTCAGCGGCCATGGCTCACGGGCCCAGCCGCTCCACGGCATGTGGGATCTTCCCAGACCGGGGCACGAACCCGTGTCCCCTGAATCGGCAGGCGGACTCTCAACCACTGCGCCACCAGGGAAGCACTTAATGATGGAATTTTAAAAACATTTGTTAGGAAATATAAAAGGATATCCATTTTAATGGCTTCTATTTCACACTGTTTTGTAGGACTTAACTAAAATAATAAGACAAAAGGAAGGAGAAGATCAAGGATTGAAAAGAAGGTGACAGAGCTGTCATGTCCTGCCCTGACATGGTAAGACATATGTCTTTGCAGTGTTGAGAACTGATTCCACTGATCCCTCTTCCTCTTCACCTTCATTGCGATCAGTTGCCTATATTGTAAGCTGATGTTGCAGGTTAACAGTCTTGACAATGGAACAAAATAAAGTGGTTGAATATACAACTCATTTATAAACTTTGGTCTCTTTAGCACAAATCTCTGGATGATGGATTTAACTAGGCTAATGGTGTGGTGCTAGGAGTGGAAGCTGACCAATGGGGTATTGTCAGAAATGTACTAAAGAAATCAATATAATGAGGGTTGGAAATTCTTGAGTGTGGACATGACCGCATTGAATGTCTTTTTTCCTAAGACCTTTGAGGGATACTGCGCATTGTACCTCCTTGTATTTCAGTGGTCACTAATTACCTTCTTCAAAATGCTTCAAATCACAACTCCCTTTGGAAAGAGATATTAAAGTTACTGTCTCAACAAAAGTTGATTCTGATTTAGTGCTTTAATTTTTATGTCTTGTTTAGACTCTCCCCATCTCCTGTTTAAAAACATTTATTATTTCCCATGAGAAGTTTCACCCCTGGAGTTCACTGACATGAAGACGTTGCCAAACTTTGAGTGAAAACCTTAGACTTTAATGAAGTGGATTTTCTCATCTTCCTTCTTTCCTCAAGAAAACTTCAAACTTTGAAACTCAGAGTGGAACTGAAGGGCCTTGGGTCAATACGCACAAGATGAAATGACAACGTAGACAGCCTGGCTCTGGAACCAACAATCCTAATGATACTTCGTCTGTGGGTTTTCCCGTCTCTCCCTCCTATTCGTTTCTTTCTGAGTAATGTTTTGGACCCAGTGGAAAAGTGCACGATGTTTTCTGGTAGTTGAAATGAGTTTAAAGTAATGAAATTCTGTCAACTAAAGTTCAGGAGGAAAATGCTCAGTAGCTGCTGGGACACAGCCAGTTTCTATGAAAGCAGTTGTGTAACCAGAAAAGGAACTCAGTGGCTTGTACAGCAGTGGGTGGTCCTCAAGTATAGGTCCCAGCACTTTGGTGGATGGACAATGGGAAGAGTCCTGCTTGAAAACTGGTCAGAAGCGAATTCCCATTGGGCTGTAAGCTCCATGAGGGTACGGCTGGTGTCCTCTTTTAGCCAAGGCATCAAATCTGTGCTTGGAAATTCCTAGGCTACAAATTCCTAGGCTACAAATCTGTACTTGGAAAAATCAATTGAAGGAAACCAAAGAGGAGAAATCTGAGTGGTACAGTAGATGCCCTGATGCCCATGTTATATCCTGTCATCTCCCTCTGAATCAGCTGCGGCTGCATGGGCAGTTCTAGATTCACCTTGTGCTGCATGGTATGCAAGGCTGTGATATGAATCTTCCTGCATTCTGCCTCAGGTTCTCTTTGAGGTCACAGGAGTTGCATGGCTGTGCAGGGCAGACTAGAAGCAGGGTGATGTTGACACTCGGGGGGAATTCTCAGCCAGTGAGGGATGGGAGCTGTTGGCTAAATGTTGCTGGCTAAAGTTTTCTGTCTTTTAGGTGGACAGCCACGGGAGGCATGCTGTATGTGTGGCAGTGATTCCCCGTTGCTCACAGCAGCGATCTCGGTCATGTACCCTGACATTGGTTTCTCTTCCTTCCGTATCCCATTCTCCCTCCTCCCTCATGCCTGCGTCCTCAGATCACCTGCCAAATAAAACTCTTGTGCCCGAGTCCTTGGCACTCACTCTGCTTTGGAGGGAACCCAAGCTAAGACAGGTGTGTAGGAGTGGGGGCATAAGTTTTTGTGTTTCCAAGTGGGTCCTCCCACGATTTCAGGTTTGTTGACGTTCCACCATGAGCCATGCTGTTGCCGTCCTAACTAGTAGCAATGTAGAGCACTGAGCCTGGATCTGGACGCCTGGGTTCACCACTTATAAACTGCGTGGCTCTGGGCGTGGTCCTTAATCTTTTTTTTTTTTTTTTTTTTGCGGTACGCGGGCCTCTCACTGTTGTGGCCTCTCCCGTTGCGGAGCACAGGCTCCGGATGCGCAGGCTCAGCGGCCATGGCTCACGGGCCCAGCCGCTCTGCGGCATGTGAGATCTTTCCGGACCGGGGCACGAACCCGTGTCCCCTGCATGGGCAGGCGGACCCTCAACCACTGCGCCACCAGGGAAGCCCAGGTCCTTAATCTTTTTGCGCTTCGTTTCCTTTTCTGTAAAATGCAGATGATAACAGCGTACCTACTAGGGTGATGATTACAATTCAACGAGAACGTGTCTATAAAGCCCTTGGCTCCAGGCTGGCACATGCTAAGTGCTCACGCATACTAGCTGCTGTTAGGAGAGTCACTTTTCACATGAGGCTATTTTCCACCTTCTGTACGCTGCAGCTATCTGTGTATATCTATCATTCCTAATATGAAACTATAAGCTTCTTAAGACTGGAATCTGTGGCTTTTATATCTTTGTGTGCCCTGCTGCCCCCAGCATCGTCCCTCTCACAGAGTAGGCATTCAGTCGCATTCTATGAATGAAAGAATGTCCTTGCTATTATTGGCAGTGATCTGAATAGCCACCGCCTATTCTCAGAACTTGAATGTCTAGAATCACTGTACTGTCCTTCAGAAGCAAAGACTGACCTCCCACAGAGTGGACCTTGGAGTCCATTTCCAGAAATATCGTCATCAGATTGAATTTGTGGTTGATTAAGAATCATCGAGAGTAGAAATTTATTTTTTTCCTCTACCAGTTCTGTCCAATAGAACTTTCTTCAATGTTGGAAATATTTTCTCTACTGTTCAATACAGTCGCCAGTAGGTGCTCTTGAGCACTTGAAATGCGACACATGACTGGAAAACTGAATTTTAAATTGGATTTTATTTTAAATAATTTAAATTTAAAAAGAGCTGCATGTGACTAATGTCCATAGTACTGGACAGCATGGTGCTCTGTAGTTCCAGCACCTAGCCCAGTGCCTGGGGTTGATCCTAATAGAAGTTTGTTGAATGAAGGAGTGAGTGAATGTTGTTTTTTTTTTTTGGCCATGCCGTGGCATGCAGGATCTTACTTCCCTGGCCACGGATTGAACCTCTGCCCCCTGTAGTGGAAGCACAGAGTCTTAACCACTGGACCGCCAGGGAAGTCCAGGGTAAGTAAATGTTAAACACGTAACATCTTTCCACATCTGCTCTCTTCTTTGTGCTTCACAAGTACCCTTTGAGATATTGTAGCAGAGCAATGATTATTTTATAGATGGTGATGATGACGATACGGCTATTCCTACCCCTCCCATCACTACTGACTAATGATACTAACAATCGTGACAACGGCCAGGTATTGAGTTACTCCAGGCGTGAGCTGGGTACCGTAGACATATTGTCTTATTTGTTCTTCATGATAACTTCATGAGGTGGTATCTTATTTGGGGTTTCTCCCATATTCATTTGCTTGGGCCACCATAACAAAATACCACAGACTGGGTGGCTTAAGCAACAGAAATGTATTTCTCACAGTTTTGGAGGCTGGTAGTCCAAGGTCAGGGTGTGAGCAGGTTTGGTTTCTCCTGAAGCCACTCTCCTTGGCTTGCACATGACTGCTTTCTTGCTGGGTTCTTACATATCCTTTCTCTCTGTGTGTGCATCCCTGGTGCCTCTTTGTTTAAATTTCCTCATCTAGGGCTTCCCTGGTGACGCAGTGGTTGAGAGTCCGCCTGCCGATGCAGGGGACACGGGTTCGTGCCCCGGTCTGGGAAGATCCCACATGCCGTGGAGCGGCTGGGCCCGTGAGCCATGGCCGCTGAGCCTGCGCGTCCGGAGCCTGTGCTCCACAACGGGAGAGGCCACAACAGTGAGAGGCCCGCGTACCAAACCAAACAAAACGAAACAAAACAAAAAATTTCCTCGTCTACTCCAATCTGACCTCTTCTAACAGTGGTCAGATTGGAGTAGGGTCCACCCTAACAGCCTCAGTTTAACTCAATCACCTCTTTAGTAGCCCCTACGTCCAAACACAGCCATGTTCTGAGATACTAGGGGTCAGGGCTTCAGCACGTGAATTTGGGGAGGACACAGTTCCATCCGTAACACCCCCAGTGAAAGCTCTGAGACAAGGCCTTGAGTGCAGATAATTGACTTAAGAAGCACAATTGAGTTTTTTTGCAGGGGGAGGGGGGAAGTGAGAGGTAGAAAAGCCAGTAAAGTGTATATTAATGAGTAGGTTACTGGGTCTCAGTCCTGCTGGGGAACATAGGTCAGAGCTGCCCGAGCAGAGCCCCGGGAGGCTGGAACATTTGCCCCGAGCCTCCGCATTGGACATCACTCTCTAGCACTTTGGGATTGCCTCTGCCTCTGCTGAGCAGGCTTTTTTGGTGCAAGAGAAAGCCTTCCAGCAGAGATGAAAGAGGTGTTTAAGGTGGGAGGCTGTCAATTTTAGCTAGAAACTCAGCTGTGCCAGGGGATGTGGTGGGCTGGGAACAGGCTGAACATCGGCAGCACCTGCTGCAGGAAGGTGGTGTTATTATCCCTATTTTCCAGATGACGAAACTGAGACAGAAGTCGAGTAACCGATAACAAACGATGGAGTTTGAATTTGAATTTAGTCTATTCGATTGCAGAACCCACACTCTCAGCCACTGAATTTTTTAAATTGATGTGTAATTGATTTACAATATTTATTAGTTTCAGGTGTACCACATAGTGATTTGATAGTTTCATACATTATGAGATGATCACCAGGATAAGTCTAGTTACCATCTGTTAACCATACAAAGTTCTTACAATATTATTGACTATATTCCCTATGCTGTACATTGTTACATTAATGAATTTCATTCATTCATCGAATGAACATTTCTTGGACATCTATAGGCTAGCCGTGCTAGTGCGAGGGGTATAGTGATGGTCAAGATGCAGATCTACTCTCAAGGAGCTCGTGGTCCAGTAGTGACATATTCATAATTAGTCGGTGGCAGAACTGGACTGATGACCCAGGTCTTCAGACTCTTGGTACAGTGTCCTTTGCTCTCTCCGAGCCGAGTTATGGACCCACAGGCGAGCGTTAAACACTCTCCGGCAATTTACATTCCTCTTTTTGACACTCCCTTCTCAGCTTCAGAGATCAGTCCTGTTGTTGGCATGAAACGTTTCGTTCTTTAGCTTTGTTCCAAAAAGAGGCTCTCTGGAAGAGGAAGAAAAAGGTGCACGTGGGGTTTATCACTGGGATTTGCTTTCTCCTAATCGTTCCCTTTTGCTGTCTCCCCCTCACAATACTCCCTGTGCACGAGGCCGTTGCCAGGTGCAGTGGTCTCTGCGCTCCGTGTTCCGTGACCTGGCCCAGGTGAACATGGTCAAGATGCCTGTGATGTATTATAAGACGTGGGGCTCCACCTACGATCAGTTTGTAAGACTCCCGTGGCCCTCCAGTAGGAGGGATGGTCGAGTCCAGCAGTCTCTGTGAGTTCCTCGGCAGGAAAAGGAAGCCTCTCCTCCCAGGTTAGAATTTCTTTTAATCAAATTTATTTATTCTGGGGTGGCAAGAATATGAAGTCAACGTTAGAGCATGTGTTTGTGTAGTTGTTGAGTCTGTAGTTCTGACGAAGATTGATATGTTGTGCCTCTGTTGACATTTCTGTCTCCTGAGCTGACAAATACTTATTTT
Source organism: Globicephala melas (assembly GCF_963455315.2). Classification (NCBI taxonomy): domain Eukaryota; kingdom Metazoa; phylum Chordata; class Mammalia; order Artiodactyla; family Delphinidae; genus Globicephala; species Globicephala melas. The sequence continues at coordinate 17,809,489 of NC_083329.1, forward strand.
TTTGCCCTTCAAATGTGCGTTCGCTTATAATACCTCATTTGAATCTTACAAAAGCCTTTTTGAGGTCATTAGAACAGAGCTTGTCCTCATTTTACAGTGTGGAAGCTGAGGTTCAGAGAGTTGAATGCTTGTTCTACTTCACAGGGTTTTTGGGAAGAATAAATGAAATTATGAATGTGAGAAGATATTTGTAGAAGGTAAAGCATTATGCAGATATTATTGTTCCCAAAGTCACACATCTCCTTAGTGGCAGAGCTGGCATCCAAAGGCGTGGGTTTTTTTTTGTTTTGTTTTGTTTTGTTTGCGGTATGCGGGCCTCTCACTGTTGTGGTCTCTCCCGCTGCGGAGCACAGGCTCCGGACGCGCAGCCCCAGCGGCCATGGCTCACGGGCCCAGCCGCTCCGCGGCATGTGGGATCTTCCCGGACCGGGGCACGAACCCACGTCCCCTGCATCGGCAGGCGGACTCTCAGCCAGTGCGTTACCAGGGAAGCCCTAAAGGCATGCTTTTTGACTCCTGGAGCAGCACAGTGATTCTGCTTCTGTAGGACGGTTGTTTTATTGAGGCCTCTTAGAATAGCAAAGGAATCAGGTGAATGTTAAGCGAGTCTGTGAATTACCATTACTAGATGTTTTGGTCACTGCTGCTGCAGAGCAGATGACTCCCAATTTAGTGGAGTAAAACGTTTTATTAAGGTTATAGATTCCATGGGTTAGAAATCCCCAAAGGGCACCCAGTGGAGACAGTGTGAATCTGCTCCATGATGTCTGGGGCCTTAACTGGGGAGACCTAAAGGCTGGAGAGGACTCTACTGCTGGAGCCTGGGATGACCCGAGGGCTCTTTCACTCACATGTCTGGTGCTTGGACTGGGAAGAAGACCAGGGCTGCTGGTCTTATATATGGCTTGGGCTTTCACACAGCATGGCTGCCTCAGGATCATTTTCTTAAACAGCAGCTCAGGACTCCAAGTGCAAGTATTTCAAGGAAGAAGCTGAATTGCCTTTCCTTGTCCCCCGTCCCCCACACCCCCACCCAACAAGGAAAAGGGGGCACATACGCTACCTCTTGATGGGTGGAATGTCAAGGTCACATTGTAGAGGAGCTTGTGGAATGGGAGATACTGTTGCATCCATTTTTGTAAAATGCAATTTGCCGCACCTGGTTCCATTTCACTATCTTATTTTTTGCCCTTTCTTAATTTCTTAAAGTCCTAGATTCATGTGTATTTATGTAGAATGCTTCCATGTTTGAAAAAAAAAATGTAGAGGTACAAAAGATAAAAGCCTGTGAACAAGAGAGAAAACAAGCATAGTTTACATTTTGTCTGACTCCACATATATGGTTTTTTCTAGGAAACTATGAGGATGAAACTAGCCATTGGGTAAATAAATTGGGCATTCCACCTATTACTGGTAGCATGTATTAATGAGGTAATTCTTGATAGCCTTAATTGGTTTGTAGTGTGCAGCTGTGATGCAGATACATTTCAACTGCGTACGTGTTAAATACATCTATCAACCCCTGTCCTCGAGTTAATAATAAAAGTCGATAACGTGTAAAACAGGTTGGTTAAAAACTCTGCTAGTGCAGTAGCAGTACACGGTATTGTAGGGTGAGAGAGATTTGATGGGTAGGGGGTGTTTCAGAGCGACAGGATGAAAGCAGTCAGCGTGTGGTGTTACAGATAAAAGCAGCACCTGGATCAAGACCTTGTCAAAGCTTCGTTACTGACATGGATGCGTGAACAGGAGCCAGACGAGAAATGGATTTTCCAGGAATCTTTGGGAAGGGGTTTTATATGGGAAAAATCAAAGTAACACGAGGTGATTTTCCAAAGTCCGGTATAGTTGTTTCAAGGGAAATGCTAAGATGGCTTTGCCAGAGAGGCCCGAGCCTCTGTGCTCAGATTTTGAAGACGCCACTGATGTTCAGATGAGTGTGTCCACGCACGAGTGCACACACATGTCATGCTGGGGACCCTGGGGTCAGATTAAGTTTGTACCTAATTATGGTTTGGTTTGCAGAGTGGTTAGGGACATAAAGGTTATATTAGAACAGGACGCCTGCGAGATTCCTTCTCATTAAAGAAATATTCTCCACAGCTGTTGACTCCCTAGCGCATTCAAGTCTCTGGGAGGGACAAAGACATTTGAGGCTTGAATCCTGCATGCTAGTTGGGGAGACAAGATGTGAAATGTACCGTTTTGTGTTGTTAACTGGATTTGTGTGTAAGAGGCTGGGTGTTGCAGACACAGTTTGCTTTCATTGAGAGGAGCGTGTTCTCCTTGGGATGAGGCTGTCAGGTACATTTTCCTCGAGGAAATAGGGCCCGAAATGAACTTGGTGGGTGACTAGGATTCAGAAGATGAGAGGCCGGGGGCGTTCTTCAGTCTGAGGACTGGAGAATAGGGTGTGGTCCAAGGTGTGGAGACAGGAATGGTGTGTGTGGTCTCCTCTGCAACCCCAGGGAGGAATAACAACTGAACTTGAAAAGTATATCGGGGTCATGTTCTGGAGGGCAGCTGGCATCTTAGCTGGAGGCAGAGGGAATCACAGCACATCTTTGTTTGCAAGTAAGATCGGGAAGACAGTTCAGAGCCTCCACAACGAATTGGCAGCCGGAGCTGAGAACAGCCCCACACGGGAATCACGGAGGCCTGCCTTTGATTTCGTGATTCATTACCAAGTGACAGTGCCGGTGAGGACACTTGGGCCACCGTATGAAGGACTCAGATCAAATTAAAGTCATCAGTCTCCAGGATAAGCCCAGCGGCAGAGCCTGGGCCTGCCTCTCTCTGAGTGTGAATCAGAGTCACTGAAGCTTCCGTAATGAGCCGGGCTGCTTGGGGAGCTGCTGTGTTCCAGGGGTCCAGTGCCCCGGCAAGTCTTGTGCTTCTTGTAGCCCACGAGGGAAGGGGACAAAGTCGGTCTCCTCGTCCACTCACTGTTGCCTGGCTGCAAGTTGGCCAGGGACACGCACAGAGGAGGCTCTGATCCTCTTTTAATCTAGTGGAATTGGGTTGGGAAAAGCGCGACAGTTGGAAACAAACGTAAGAGAGAATCGGGCTGGGAGAGGGAGCCTGTGCGGGGTGACCTCAGGTGACGTGGTGCTTGCCTTTCTCCCGTCTCCCTGCTTACTGTGGCTGTTCAGGGATGCTTGTTAGCGGATTGGAAAAGCGCAGGGACATATTCATGCATACGTAGCATTGGAAATTCAAAAACCCTATCAAACTTTCATTCCTTTGAACAAATGGCACAGAAGCGATGGGAAGTGAAAAGGATATTATTTTTAAGCAGCAACTGTATGTTATATAACTTTTCTCTAGAAAAGCAAGGGAAGTTATAATGTGTTCCTTTGTAGAGCACCTGCTGTGTGGCAGGCATTGAACTAGGTGCTTAGCATGCAGTGCAGAACAAGACAGAATCTGGTGTCATGGAGCTTTGACAGAGGTGGGAAGTGGTACTAATTTTTATGCTCAAATTACGATGGTGATATAAACTCGGAACAATATTCCACGGTACAGAGTAATCAAAGAAGTGGATATGTTTTTAAATGCAATCATCATTACCCTAACTATTATTTTGCATATGAAATAAGTCAAAAGAATTATATTCAGTTCTGGTAAGGAAAGTACTGATATTCAGTATTCATACATGGTCATAAATTGGCCCAAACCTTTTGGAAAGCAATTTAGAAATAAATATCAAGGGCCATAAAGATGATTATAGGCTTTGGGTCTATAAATCCCACTTCTGGGAATCAGTCTTTAAGAAACGATTCGAAGTATGGAACAAAGATGCTCTGTTCACAAAGTGAAGATGGGGTGACTCACCTAGCGATGCTTGTCTCCGCATCCTGAATCCCACAGCTGCTCTCAGGGTTCCCCTAGCTCACTGGTTCTCAGAGTCTGGTCCTCTGAGTCAGCAGCAACAACATCAGCTGGGGACAATAGAAATGGAAATTCCTGTGCTGCTAATTCAGAATCTCTGGGGGGTGGAGCCCAGCAATTTCAGGTTTTTAGCGCAAACCCCAGGGGATCCTGTTGCCTGTTCAAGCCTGAGAACCACCAGCCTAACTCAGCAGAGCCTCTAGAAGCTTGACAAGAGCAGCTAAAGAGGGGTACTCCATCTGGGCTCTCACTGCTCCGCACATAAATCATTAGGCCCAGTTCTTGTTGATTTCTTTGGCCAGTCTTCAGAGGTTTCCAGCTACTGCAGATCCAGATAAAATCTACAAAGGATGCTAGAGTGGGTTAAAGAGAGAGGGGAGAGACAGGGAGCACATGTTTATTAAACGTATTTCCTCTTTAGGTTGCAGAGAGAGGGAACAAGAAGGTTGGGATCATTCCTTGTCCCCTTAAAAAATGACCTGATAAACACGATAATAAAATTGTCCTGTCTAAAGTACCTTGAAAAGACTATCTCACTCGTGCTTGCCTGGGTGGGCAGAGAGAGAAAAATTCTGCTGCAGGATAAATCCACCCTTCAGAGAGCCTGACCCTTGGGTGATGCCTGCCAGGGTCCTGCTCATTCGCTGGTGCAATCCTCCGGGTTTTCACCTCCCGCTACGGGCCCGGCAGCTTATGCACAGTAAATTAGATGTGGCTGTCGTGCTGATACGGACAAATTGGCAATTACAGCAGAAATAATTCTGCTCTAGACTTTTGTTCCTGAGCTCATGCTTGCCGGAGATTTCCCAGAGGCAGGTGTTACACATGACATCTCCTTGAACCTCTCCTCCCCTCTCAGTTTTCCAACTGTGTTACACTCATCCTTAGCCCACTCAGCAGTGGGAGCTGTCATCACCCAGGTATATCTTCCACACGACCCGTGGCAGCGGAATCTGGGGTGAGCCCGGTTCTGCTCAGACTGAGTGACCTGGGTTGAGCATACGTCCTACACATTAGTCAATTTATGCAGGGCTGTTTTAGCTTTATTGATAGTTACCAGATAGGAATGTTGAAATGAGCATGCGGTGTCTATAAGTGCTGAAGAACCGGGGTGACAGGCTGGACCTTCCTGCAGTCGCTAGGTACTGAAAAACGATTTCTTTATGGTTGGCTCATGTGAACTTGATTATCTACTGGGGAGAGTTATGGTTCTTCTTCCTATCCAGTTCTGCAGAACTGACCTCGATATCCACAAACAAATGAAGAGATTAAAAATCAGTCGAACTGGGCTTTTCAAATTGGAGTGTGCATGTACATTATATGAAGATTTATTAAGATGCAGACTTTCATTCAGTTCTGGGAAGGGAATTCTGATTCCCCAAGTTCTGAATTTCTAAGAAGGTCCCAGGTGATGCTGCTGCTGGTCTGTGGACCACTATTTGAGTAGCAAGACTATAGAGTGTTGATTTCCAAGCTCATGTGTACATTGGAATCACCTGGGGAGCTTAACCAACAATTGACATGTGTCCCACCCCCATGATTGTGATAATTGGGCTGGGGCGTGGCCTAGACATTGAAACTTAAGACTCCAGATGATTCTAATGTGCCCATAAGTTGGAACTCACTGCTCTAGAGGAACCCAGTAGATTCATCAACAGCCCACCTAGCGTGGGAGCCAGGTGGAGGGAGAGTGTAGCATCTTCTGAGGGAATGACTTGCAGAGTAAGCTCATCCTGTGATTCCAAAGCTAGCTGGGCATCCGTCCGAATCACCTGGGAGCTTGTTACAAAACTGAAATTCAGAGCGTCATCCCAGATTTACTGAATTTGAATCTCTGAAGTGGGGTCCCGGAAATGTGTATTTCTAATAAGCTCCTCAGGCACTTGGGAATGGCCCGCCCAGCCCAGGTGTTGGCCCACGTGAGCTGAACAGTCATCTCTCAGGGGCCTTTCACAGGGGTCACTTATTCCAAGCTACAAAGTATATGTCTTATAAAAATTCTGATGTACTGCTGTTCCTCTCCTATGATAGCTATTTAGTGGCTGGCCACAGTGGATTAGACTGAAATGACTCCGGAACTCTGGGACCTACCCAGCCATTGCTTCTCCTGGTTCACTCCCAGTATCACTTTGGTCTGACCTCAGCCCTTTCCAGAAGAGGTCACCACAGTCTTGGGAGACAAAGCTGTGCTCAGAATGGAGCTCTGGGCTCCACCCTAAGCCTCAGCTCCCATGGACTTGTATGCCCTGTGGAGGTCCTCTCCTTTTTGAGTTACCTTTTCTGGCTTTGAGGGCTAAAGTCCCTAAGCACGTTCTGTATTTAGAGAAAGATTTCTTTCTTCTTTCTGTTCCTTTTACTTTTTGTTCCTGTCAGAGGCAGTCAGTATTTAGAATCAATATCCCTGGGCTATTGAGGCATTTTAGAGCTGGCAAGGCTCTGTGGGTATCAACTTGTCCCTAGGACCTTGTTTCGGGCAAATCTGGTGCCTTAACATTCCTGGTTGCACCTTGAACCTTCCTAGTCATGTGGTTTTTGCCAATGTCCTTCCTTCTTTCCTTCAAGGCTCAGCTTCTATGACTATCTTCCTATTCAGACCCTTGCCATCCTTCAGTACAACACCAATTCCTCTTCTCTGTGAAAATTTGTCAGAGTGATGGGTGGGTAGGATCTGGTATTGGAAATGTAAGATGGATCATTGGATGACTAGCTGAGATGTCTGGATTTTTTCTGCTAATCATGGAGCACTAAGGAGTTGGGATATGGTCAGAGCTATGCAGGAGGAATATTGAGGAAAAAAGCTAGGAAATAGAGACTAGTTATGAGGCTATTGCAAAAATCTAAGTGAGAGATGAAAAAGGGTACTACAGATGGAGAAAAGGGAATAAAAATGAATACCCTATAGAAAGATAAGCAACGCTTTAGACTTAGTTGTTGACTCTCCCAACTTCCTAGGAGATAATGCGTGGGAAAGTGCTTTCATAAACTAGGAAGTACTATGTAGAAGTAGGATATTGCTATTAGTAGCTCATTGCTCATTAGTTTATTCAAGTCTTGGAAAAATTATTCAATTTAATGATTATCAAAAAAGGTAGATTAGGACTTCCCTGGTGGTGCAGTGGTTAAGAATCCGCCTGCCAACGCAGGGGACATGGGTTCAATCCCTGGTCCGGGAAGGTCCTACATGCCATGGAGCAGCTAAGCCCATGTGCCACAACTACTGAGTCTGCGCTCTAGAGCCTGAGAGCCACAACTACTAAAGCCTGCATGCCCTAGGGCCCATGTGCTGCAAGTTCTGAAGCCCGTGCGCTCTAGGGCCCGCATGCTGCAACTACTGAGCCCATGTGCTGTAACTACCGAAGCCCGTGCGCTTACAGCCCGTGCTCCACAACAAGAGAAGCCACTGCAATGAGAAGCCCGCGCACCACAACAAAGAGTAGCCCCCACTGACCGCAACTAGAGAAAGCCTGCGCACAGCAACGAAGACCCAACACAGCCAAAAATAAATTAAAAAACAAAAACAGAAACAAGAAGAAAGCTACATAAAGGCACACCAAAACAAGTGATCAGTAGAAAATCTTAAGAGCAGCCCGAGAAAGTAAAAAAAAAGTAGATTAAAAACAAAAGCCATGATATCTATGATGTGATGACATATTTCATCCTAAGAAAGTTATCCAAATAGCATATCTACTTAAAAGGCAATCCAAATTTTGTCTCAAAAATTCTGCTTTGAAATGGCATAAAAATGGAAATTTCTCAAGTGAGTCACTCAACAGGACAGGCTGTTCCTTTTGGCTGTTCAAGCTACTCTCCGATCTCAAAAGTTTAAAAATACTTTTCTTTCCTGTGTCCCAGTGGAGTCATCATCTATGGCTTGGTACACCAACTTATGGTTTAGATCCAGGAAACAGCTTGACTCACCTATTTCTCCATTGGGTTTTTAATAAAACATTTCTCAGTATAACTTCTTCAGATGGATGTCCATGTGTTATTTCCAATGGAGATGAGTTGAAATCTAATGGGTTTCTCTCAGATGCTAGACGTATTATAAATGTTTTAAGGGAAGGGAATCATGTCTTAATCCTCTTAGAATCTTTCAAAAATCCCAGCCCAATATCTGGCTCAGTGTAAGTGATCAATACATATTTTTAAAATTAGATGTAATTGCTGTAGGTTAAAAGTATTGGTCTGCTTGTATAGTAAAGGTACCAATACATTCTGATGAACACATTCATACCTAAAATATGAATGGAATGCCTATGATAGGGTTTAGGGCTTAGTTGTGGCATTTGACTGAAACTGACAGAAATCCAACTCAAAATGACCTAAATAGTTTTTGAATTCATTGCTCTTTGTAATAGAGAAACCAAGAATATTTTTGGAAAAAAGAATTTTTTGCTTTTCATGTCTCAGCTCTGCTTGCCTCTGGGTTGACTTTATTTTTCTGCAGGATGTCTCCTTTTTATGAAAAGATAGCACCAGCAGCTCCAGGCCTGCATTCTATAAGTTTCACTAATTTGGGAGAAGAAACATTTCTTCCACTTGTGGCAACAAGAATCTCAGACTGACTTGAATCCATAGTCTCTCATAGTCTCATTCATAGTCTCCCATCCCTGAACCAATCACTGCCACCAGGGGATATGTAAGTTACTACTGGGTCTGAAGGACAGGGCTAACGCCACCAGAGACAGCTGGGCTGCAATTCCAGGGAGGAAGTTCACAAGGCAATCCAAGTGCTGCTACTAAAAGGCAGAATAGATTCAAGACAGGCAAAAAGTAGTACACGCCCATTCAAGAGTATTGACACATTTATCTGAAACAACCTCAGCCTTCCAGGAGCTTACAGTCTGTTGCAGTAATTAAACTATTTACAGATTTTATTACAAAATTAACCTACTTGTATTTCATCCATATTCCTGGGTAGAATTCAGATATGGGAATCTACTTTCACACAGTGTTCAAATGCAAGGCACTTAGTATAAAACTTTGTATCAGGGACTCCTCAATAAATGTTTGATCAAGTTTAAATACAACTTCACCAACAGTTAAAATATATCTGCCCTAATCTTAACTCCATCCTATCCCCAATTAAACTATTGAAGTTGGTCTTAATTAGAACTCAGTAGTGGTTTCCCCAAAACCTTATGCAAATACATACAGTCCTAAGGCATATTTTCCATGCAACCATTCCTTAGAGCATGATCCCTGATGGTTATGTGAGTAAGATTCAGGCTATGTGTATATCCAGACACACGGAGCCTTTGAAATCCAGGGATGCTCCTATTCTTTGATGCTGAAATAGCACCATGGAATGAAAATAAGAGACATAACACCTCCTCCTCATAAGGGACCACCACCATTGACATCCAGGTGTGATTTCCTGTGCTTAGCTTTGCTCCTGACTGGGGCTTTAGGCTGGGATTCCTAGAAGCAGAGCCCAGAATGGATTCCTGTGTAACAGATTCCTTGAGCTGGTGCTCTCAGGTACAGCCTTCAAAGGAGCAAATGTAGCTGGAGAAGACTGCAGAAAACTTGGACAGGGATGGGGGTGTCTAGCTTCAGTATGATGGTATAGGGGGCTCTGAGCATAAGTAGCACCCCAGAGTTGTCCCAGGGGGAGGTAAGGGGGCCAGCCTTTAACACCCCATATTATTCAGTCATTGGATGTAGGCTTTGCTGTCTCTTCCCTGGGGGACGGTGCCTTGAGTATCCTCCATGGCATTGCTAGGGAAGTGGTTCCTGTTGACGAGGATCATTCTCTCTCTCTTTTTGTTTAAATGTGTTGCTATCTTTTTTTTTTTAATTGAAGTATAGTTGATTTACCATGTTGTGTTAATTTCTGCTGTGCAGCACAGTGATTCAGTTATACATATATATAACATTCTTTTTTATATTCTTTTCCATTGTGGCTTATCTCAGGATATTGAATATAGTTCCCTGTGCTATACAGTAGGACCTTGTTTATGACGAGGGTCCTTCTTAAGGGAAGCGTGGCAGCTGTCATTGGCAGCCAACACTCTCATTTGTGGTCTGGGAGAAGGGTGAGTGTACCAGTCTGTAAAGAGCGTCTGGATGAGGCTCCAATGGCTTCTGCTGTCACAATGGGAAATTGTGAATGTGTCGAAGCTGAGGTCAGGCTGGTAGACCGCTCATTTAGTGACAGTCACATTGACAGTGGACAGATTTTGAACACACATACACATTTGTGGCTATACTCCCACTGAAGGAGATTGTAGGCCTGCCTGTCTCACTATGGTACATGATTGGCAGTATTGTATATAAATTATTATCTTACCAGGAACAATGGAATCATTGCCATCATGCAACAAAAGTGCTTTCCCTTTGGAAGGCTAGTAAGACATCCCAAAGATTTTCATACTAGCTCTTTTTTTTTTTTTTGCGGTACACGGGCCTCTGACTGCTGTGGCCTCTCCCATTGCGGAGCACAGGCTCCAGACGTGCAGGCTCAGCGGCCATGGCTCACGGGCCCAGCCACTCCGCGGCATGTGGGATCCTCCCGGACCGGGGCATGAACTCATATCCCCTGCATCGGCAGGCGGACTCTCATCCACTGCACCACCAGGGAAACCCTAGCTCTGTCTTTTAAAGGACCATTTGGTTGAAATTTATTTTTTTCTGAGTTTTAAGGTCAGTGTGACTATTGGAAACAATAGAGGTTATAATCCACCCTTAGGTCTTGCCCTATAGTTTGTCATTGTCATTTCTGAGTAGACAATGCAGGGAAGAAGGGCGGTTCGCAGTTCTCATCTAAGAGCAGCTCTGGTTAATTAACTGGAGTGCATCATTGTGCAGAAGGGCAGGTCCTAAGGAGACCTGATGAAATCATATTCATTTATAGGGAGAGATTAAACTGGGCCGTAATGAAAACATAGCCAGGAAATAGAAATGAAACTCTTTCTGACAAAGAATTCTAAACTGGCCCATGCAGGAGTTAGGGGCTATGGGAATTGTAAACTGACCCATGCAGGACTTAGGGGCTATGGGAATTCCAAACTGGCCCATGCAGGACTTAGGGGCTATGGGAATTCCAAACTGGCCCATGCAGGACTTAAGGGCTATGGGATACACAGCCTCTCCTTCTTACTGTGTCAGTGGGAACATCCAGAGACCTTCTCTAGCAGATGAAGCAGGGTTTAAAAACAGCATTCAGCATCAGGTTAGCCTGCAATAGAGCATTGTGGGCAGATTAGGGAGTGAAGACCGATCTCTGCTGGTTTGGGGCTGGGGAGCAGGTTGGGGATTGTCTGCCAGTAAAGCTGCTCTCATCTGTAATGACTTTGGGGAAGGGGAAGCTGTTCTGATCTTTCTAAATTAAAAAGAAGCTTGAATGAGCTAATAAAGGCTGTTCCTTTTCATTCACAAATAGTTACGGAAAAGAACCTGGGTTGACGGTATTCAATGATGGGAAAACTTTTGGAGCAGCAGAGACATCTTTATCTTGTTTATGTGCAAAGAACGAAGCCAAGTAAATGAAAAGTTGACTTTAGTAAAGGCAAAATGCTCCTACCATCCTGCACCTACAACGTTATAAAGTCTTTTGTAGATTACAGAGGCAAGCCAGGACCGAATGTGCTCACGTGTGCTCACATGTTCCAGATCAATGACTTTGTTTCTCCCCTCCTATAAATGCTGTGCAGAGCAAATGTGGGAAGGGGATACAGAAGCCAATGTCTCAGTGAAGAGATGGACTTGAGGAGAGCAGGGACAGATGGAGAGAGGCGGGCTGGAGAGATGGGCTTGCTTTACGCTTGCCCAGTAGTGATGGTTTGAGTCATGTTTCATGCTCCCAACCCAACCCCAACCCTAACCCTAGAGAAGGTGGCTTGTCTGAGATCAAGCAACTAGTTCATGGGAGGGCAGATCCAGGGCCTCACCACTCACCTTCCAACTCCCAGGGCTTCTACCACACTTGGAATCAGAAGACATGGCCCATGGCTATTGCCAAAGAATAACCAGAGCCGGACAGTTGTTAAAGTGATAAAACCAGATTTTATTCAGGAACTATTGCAATGGGGGAAAAGAGACCTCAGTATAGAGCTGGGCTCAGCTCCGAGTGCAGCATGGGCAGGTGTGGGTTTATCGCCAGGGAGCAGAGGTGGGGGTCAGCGGATGGAAAATTACTAAGAGGAAACATCAGGGATAAGGGGGGATTCTGGCTAAAATGGCCTAAGCTGATTCTTGCTGAGGGAAGGCCAGGGGCATCAGACATCACCTAGCGGGTGGCAGAGGATGGGGAATTTGATCAGGCATCGAGGGTGGGGAATTCTGGCCGAACCAACCTGATAGGATTCTTACTAAAACTGGACTCTACAAGGATGGAGACGGGAGCCCATCTGGGGGCCTTGTCAAGCAGAGGGCTCAAAGGAGCGTAACTGAAGTTTGGTCAGGAAGAGAATCTTTGTCACTATGCAACCCATTTCTAAAAAGTCCTTTAGTCACTTTCAGCTCTTCATCCAGAAGTGGGGCTCTTTTACCCACCTCACAGGGACTTGGGGACACGTAGGAGACACACACATTATTTAGATAGAAGGCTACTTAGAGGATTGATCTCTACGGTGCCTCCCTGCCTCCCAGACTTCTGAAAATACTCCCTCTCCTAGGTTTCTCATCCCAGTGCCATTCTGGACTGTGGTTGCTCTTTGAGGAGAAGGTAGAGCTTGTTCACGCTGATGGTTTAGAATGGAAATGTTTGGAAATCGTCTTTGCCCTGCTAAGAAAAGGTGCCTCTCTTCAGAAAGCCAGGTGTTTATTTAATGATGCGTCAAAGGCTCTTTCTGAAGCACGTGAAGCCTTTTGTATTATAAAGGGAAAGAGCAAGAAATGCACGTTTTCAGGAATCGTCTTTCAATTCTTCTGCCAGTGAGTAAGATGTTACAAGAAAACCTGGAACTATTACAGTGGACCAACATTTCTTTGTGGTTTCCCTACCCACGTCTGATAAGAAACAGGATCAGTCTCTGAGGTTATGGTTTCTATTTCCTTCTCGAGCTGTGAGTTAGCCAAAGACCGAAGAACTCCAACCGCCATCAGTCGATACCCCTTTCAGGCAGTGACTGTTAGCTTTGAGCACTGTCTTAGGTGCAGCCGAAAGGCAGTGCAGAACCGAGGAAAGAATGCTGGGGAGAAGAGGGAGGCTTCTCCTTTACTGACTCACTGGGTTCCCCCTTTCCTTTTGGCTGTTAGAGAGCTCAGAGCCGAATACGTGGCTTGGAATTGGTACTACCCCCAGAATTTTCGAAGGGAGCTTTTCTTATTCTTGGTCGGGGCAGGGGGAGCTTTCAGGCTCCATATGTCCTTACCCTTGCTTTTCTTTCTGGCTTTTCTTCTAATTTATCCTGCATTTTATCACATATCCCGCTAAGCTGCCATAGATCTTCTTTGGAACAATGAGGGTATAGGTCACAACGACTGTGAGTCTGGGCTGGCTGTTCCTCCTCTGAAGCTGATGAAGCCGATGGTAAATCGGCTGGGATCCCTTCCTGCCCTAAGATGCAAAGAGGCCATGAGTTTACCATAAAATTAGCAAGGTGGTATTGATGGAGTAGACAGCCTGAGAATATGCTCACTCTCAAGAGCTGAAAAGTATGGAGTGAGCTGAGGACAAAAGAGCAACACCAATGTAGAGACAAGACTCAAAGGATGTTAGTGCTGGAAGGGAATCTGACGATCTGAGGGTCTTCACTATTTATTTTGCAGATGAGGAAACTGAGACCCAGAGAGAAGTGTGTTGCCTAAACTCACAAAACTTGTAGCGGTGGTTCTGGATCCTAATCTAGGTTTGTGTACGTGGCAGGGCCCTCCCTTTACCCTATCCCGTCTTCAGTCAGCGTGGGCAGGAGGTCACTTAGCATAAGTTATGCAATGAGAGGTGATCTATATTAGCGATACTGCACTGATAGATGAGACTATCCCAATGAGACAAAACCGTGCTTGCCAGGGCTGGTTCTGGGGGTGTCGGTGTGAAACAGACCTACAGTGTGTTAGGAGACAAGAAGAAACTGTATGAAAGAGGGGAGCTGTGAGCCTTCAACACAGGGGAGAGCTCGCTATGACCCTTGGGGGGTTAGTAAGGGAAGGAAGATGAAGGAAGAAATAGGAGAAGGGTCTTCAGGACATTCATGTGGGCAGATTCCCCAGCTTTGACTGAAAGGACACCCAGAAAGAGCAGGAAAAGGAATGTTTGTTTCACCCTCTGTGCTCTGAATTTGTTCTTCGTTGGTTATGTGTAAGCCTGGCGCTTTCTGAGGCGGTGAACTGAGCGAGCGTATAAGCCTTTTGACCATCTCAGGACATAGGAACCAAGATACCCTAGGTGGTTCCCCTTTTCTCAGAGACTCTGCCTGTGTGTGTGCTCCTTGCACGCACTGGCTTGGATTCTGACAGCTAATCCAGTTTGTCCGTGCCAATTTGAACTCCACTACCTCCCTGGTATAGTAAACCCCATTAGCTTGGGGGTCATCTGAACACGTAATGAGCATGCTTTTTATTCTATGAAAATAAAACCCATTATCCGAGAAGACTTTATAGAGAATAGGAGACTTCTGGGAGCCTGAATGAAGCTGGCACAACTGATGGAGAGAAAACATTACTTTTAGCATTAGCAATTACCACCAACCACCATGCAGAAGCGGCTTCCTGTAATTAATACATTTGGAGACAAATCCCTTGGTTCTAGTGACTTTTCAGTAGAAATGTCAGCTTTTGTCATTTTCTTCCTGATGTGTAGCATCTCTAATTACTAAGTATTTTGAAGCTGAAAACTCCAGATGCTCTTTTGGAGTACAACTTTAAAGATGATTTTGATGAGATTCCAGTGTTACTTATCCTACGTGATTGGCCTCTTCTTGTATAAGCTCGACGAAATTTCCAAGATGAAGTGGAAACAGAAGTCAGAGAGAGTAAAGCAGCTTGTGCTGACCGAAATCTTTATCTAGCGGCAGTAGAACTTGATATTCCTGGTGCTGCATTGGTCCAGAGACGAGGCTCCTGGAGAATTTAAGGCATTTTCCACAACGTTTTTCTTTATTTGCATTTTTTCATATTTTAAAAGCATGGGAGAGCTTTGGTATAGTTGTCAAAGATGTAACTGATCAGTTTTAAAGTAGACAGCTTTTTTAGCTCCTAATGCTGCCAGCTAGTTCACTTGGAATCTACAGAATAAATGAACTAACGAAAAACATCACAATGAAGGTAGAATCTTAATCTCACATTTTAATTTATATGGGAGATCTCATCTTTTGTCTTTGAAAAGGATAATGTTATCAGCATAAATATGACCTATCACTAGGCTTGTCCTGAAAATGAAATTCCCAGTGGTGAACTGCATCCAGTAGAAGGAGAACACTCATCCAGTTGTTTTCTAACTAGTGCCCTTTGTAGCAAGTGGGTGATTTCAGGGGATGACATGCTGGAGAAGTCCATGAGTGACGGCAGGAATGTAGGGGTGAATCAGGCCAATGCCCTTGTCTAGGGACACCTAAACAGGTGTACTTGGAAAACACCTGAGGGATGCCAACTCCTTAGGGGTTACCTTTAATTCTGCCTGAACCACAGAGAGGATTAATGCCATTGGAAATGGAAATGGTTTCATTTGATGCGTTTCTGAAGCTTTCACTTGTTAGCATTCTGGGTGAACCTTGTAGATAAAAAGCTCTTAGAAAACAGAAAAGCTGTTGTTATGCTACCTTTAAAACTTTTTCTGTTTCAATTCAGAGATTTAAAATGCCCTCATGTTTCCACCCCTTGGTTTGTTTCACTTCTATTCTTGCTGAAAGGAATAGCTGTTTAGAAGGTAAGAAATAAATCAATGGGTAATTTCTTTTCTTAAGCGTCTGACAGTTTCCTTAATGTTGATAAGAAATGTATTGTTTTAAAAAGAGATTTTGAGTATGGTTTTGCTTTTGGATTTGGAGAAGGTTTTAGAAATAGTTTAATCAAATTTTCATTTTTATAGATGAGCAGTATGAGACTCAGAAAGGCAAAGTGTCTTTTCCAAGGTCACACGGCTAGATGGTCGTGGTGCTGGGTTCACTCGTTTCCAGCCCATGAACCCACTGGCTCATGAACATTAGTCATAAATATTCATGGTTGTATAAATATTCATGGTTGTTTGTGGTCATATCCCCCCTCATACCCTCTTTGCCATTCCCTCAGCCTCCTTTACCAATTCCTGACCTTCTCGCTTCTGTTTCCATCTCTGTCTGGTTCTGTGATCTCCCTGCCCCAATCTTGCCTCTGGCCTCTGATTTTGGGACATCTGCTCTGGTCTTGGAAATTTGATACTTGCCTTCCCTCTGATCCTCAGTGCCTGTGTTGCCTCACCTAGGGCCACTCAGCTCCAATTCCAGCCCCGCAGAACCTAAGCCTAACCTAGATCTACCCGGTTGCCCAATTCCAGTGGTCAGTTCCTTCCATTACCCCACTTAATTTGGTTGGAGTGCACTTAACTGGTAGCTGCTGAGGCTTTTCAGCCTGCAAAAGACATTTCCCCCTTTCCCTCTCATGTTCTGGCATCCTTCACGACCTGTTATTTGTTCTTTGGAAATTTGATGAAAACGGGCTGTGAGCAGGCCTGTTCTGAGGGAAAAATCACCTTAAGACTTAGCTGCTAAAACGTTCATGTGTTAAAATCCTCCCTGCAAACGTACAATTTTAAAGGACTTCTGAAAATTCCTTTATCCCAAAGAGTGATGTTGGTGATGAAAATTTCACAGAGTGGGGTAAGTTAGTGATTGAATGTGTCTGATTTGAGCCATCGGAGACACCCACCACACTTAACACAACTCTTCCCTTATGCTTAGGAGCAATGATTGTTTTAAGTTTTGAACTTGCAGTGAGAAGACCTGGGTTTGGTTCTTGCCTCTGCTCCCCACAGAGCCTTAGCCAGGTCTCTAAGCTCTTCTGAGTGTACCTCTTCACGTTTGTGAAATAGAGATAAAGTACTTGCTTTGCTTTTTGCTCTCGTGAGAGGGTGGTTGAGAAGATAAAATAGATCTAATCCCTCATCACTTGACGGCCAAGACGGTGAGCTCTTGTTTCTTCTCCTTGCCTGGCCACTCGGTCCTTCCTCTTAGTTCTCTTTTTCTACTTTTTACATATGGTGTGCTGCAATAATCGATACTCAAGAATAATGATCCTCTCCCATGGCCTTTGAGAAACTTCCTCTAGCAGATGACCATCCATTCATATTTCCAGCCCTAACTTCTCTCCTAAGCTTCATATCTTGGCTTTTTGAACTTGGACGTATTACAGGCATGTCTAATTCAACATATCCTTGGCTGCACTTATATTGTCTCTTCCACCATTAATTTGATGATGCCCTTATATATATGGAAACTTATTATAGAAACTGGCTCATCTGATTACAGAGACCAAGAAGTTTCACAATCTCTTGTCTGCAAGCTGGAGAAACAGAAAAGCCAGTGGTGTAAATCAGTCTGAATCTGAAGGCCTGAGAACCAGAATTGCGGATCCTAAGGGCAGGGGATGATGGATATCCCAGCTTAGGCAGAGAAAGCAAATTTGCCTTTCCTCTGCATTTTTGTTCTATTCAGGCCCTCAGTGGATAGGATGATGCCTACCTGTACACTATAGTGATTTATTGATAAAGATTTAGAGCGGGGTAGAAGTGGTACTTATGTATTAGTTCATTGACCAATCAGTGTACAAAGATTCATCATAGTGTCCAGACATCACCTCTTCATGTTCAGGTCCATAAACTATTTCTTCATGTTCTTTCCTGTTGAATGAACCATTTCTGGCAAATTTCATAACTCCCACTGAGAGAAAGGTGGCAATGTTATTACTCAAAATGCCATTGTTCTTTAGCAGCTGTTTGAATTAAGCCAGTATGGACCGTCTGACCTCTGCAACTCCCTAATGCTACTTATTTAATGTTATATCATTATTCATGATACTGCATAATCCATAATGTCACCTGTGACAGTTGGCTTCCAGTGATTTTCTCAGATTTTTACTGTGCTTTGTTGATGACCACAAATTAAAGTCCTACCTAGAGTATACAGGAAAATGAGAATGGTAATTCATTTTCTAGTCATGTTAAGTTCACTTTTCAGAATTATTATAAGCAGAACAACACAACTTGCAATTTTGTCTTGTCTTGAACTCTCTAGAATATCATCACTGCATTCCTAGAATGTGATCTCTTTCAACATTGACTGTGTCCCATCATGGGAAGGATAGGTGAGGAACCATTGGTGGACTGAAAGAAGTGGTCCCATTTGTGCAAGAAATGTCCATTCCTTGTCTAGCATGACTGCAGAGACCCGAGAGTGTAAAGCATCATTCCATCCATCAGAGCAAGAGAGGAGTTTGAGAAAAGTCTTGGAGGCAAACTCTTCAGGGCTCGGTGTATGGCTGGCTGGGTGGTGAGGGAGAGGGAAGAGAGGGGTTCAGGAGGACCAGTGTTTACCTTGGATGACAGGGTTTGTTGTGCTATGGGGAGCACAATAAGAGGAACAGCTGCTAGAGGGCTTTCGACCTGTGGCATCTGAGGTGCCTGCGGGATTTTCAGTTCGTTTCTAAGTCGACCTTCAAATGTAGGCTGCATGTGGGGAAGGGATGGTAATTGGAGGTTCAATCCTGTGACTTCCACGGCTCCCTCAAACTCGGCTACTGCTAAGAAATTTGTTTCCTGAAAGGATTTTTTCCCCATTAAATTCCTCAGCAAAAGACAGAAAAGAAAAGAAAAAAAAAAAAATCTACCCCACAGTTCTTTGTAAACTCTCTTCATGCTCTTGTGGCTAATCCAAGATTAAGATTTTTCTTTCCTTCTATCCACCTGTGTGCATTTTTTCAAATGCTTTTTTAGAGGGAAACGTGGCACTAAAGCCAACTTAGTCCCTTAGAATTCCTCAGTATTTTCATTAGCAAATGGGAAATTCTGCTTTTGGCCAGAGGCAATTATTTTAATCTCCCAAACGCATAATAATTCTGCCTGTTACATGGAGGATGGAATTCCTGATGAAAAGACTGAGTTCCCATCCTGCCTCCATAGAAATGTTCCTCACTTGTTCTCAACAGATCACATAACTCAGTGTGAAAGGGAAACGGATTAGTTAGGGTTGCAAAATCATATCAAAAGAAAAATCATCTTTAAGGAACAAAAAGATAACTACGAGACAGAAGGGTTTTACTAAAATCACATACACACATGTTTTTGCTTTCAAATAAAAGTAAAAGGAACATCTGCTATCGCAGAAGTAGAGATGAAGAATGTAAAATTGGTTAGAGTGAAAAAGATACAGGGAAAATTGAAACTCAAGGGAGGGGGCATAAGAGTGTTGCCCTAGATAAACATGCATTGACCACAGTGTGGATAAGGTGCTGTGTTAGTTACCAGGAGCAATGAGGCCACATCATGGGATAGAGTGCCCTCCCCATCAGTTGCACTTTGTCTTGGTCACAGCCATTTGCATCCCTTGTTCATATCTTTGCCTATATTATTTTACACTCGGTTGTTTATAATTTTTATTAACTTGTAAGAGCTCTTTTTATATTAGGAATATTGAATCCTTGATAGTTGTAAATTATACATATATATGTTTCTATATGTATAGTAAATATTCTCTGGTCTTCTAAGTTTTTACAATGTCATCTACTGACAGGACATTTAATTTGTTGTGTATGGATAGTAAAATATGACATGTCAGTTTTTTTCTTTTATGACTTTTGGTGCTTTGTCATGCTGAGGAAGGTTCTGCCCATCCAAGTATTATAAAAACTATTTTTCTGTAGTGTCTCCTAAGACTTTACTAGATCTCCCTTTTTCCAGTTAGCTTTTTAAATAAACTTCTTATTGAGATGTAATACCCATAGAGAAAAATATACACATCGTAAGTGTAAGCTTGAATTGTCTCTGGTTAACTTTTTTCACAAGTTTTTAAAATAATACTTTTTAAAAATGTAACAAAGTTATAATACACATAATTACTCATTGAAGTATACCATTCAATGGTTTTAATGCATTTATAGGGTTGTGAAACCATCGCTACAATCAGTTTTAGAACAATTTTATCATCCCAAGGAGAAAGCCCTGATCCCTTAACAGTCATTCCCCATTTCCCACCAACCCCTGAGGCCCTGGCAACCACTGGTCTATTTTCTGTCTCTCTAGAATTGCCTGTTCACTCCAGTTAGCTTTTCATCCATCTGGAATCTATTTTTATGGATGGTGTAGAGTTGTGACTTTTTTTTCCTCAAGGGGAACAAGCATTGTCAATAATAGTCCGAGTAAACAAATGAATTACTAAACAGACCAGAGAATTACAGGAGTTCAGAAGCAAGAGCAACCACTCATGAGCTCATGGCCAGAGAAGGCTACGTGGAGTAGACAGAGTTGAGACGTGAATGGAATTGGGAAAGATTCAAACGGGAAGGAGGGAAGAGCAGTGGCAAGGGGAAAGGTGCAGACAAAGCCACCAAGATCTCAGAATAAGGCAAGGAGTCCAGTCTCTTCTGAAGCAGTTAATGTGTGTAAGAAATAATTGCCTGGAAGTTGGAAAAGGTAGCTTGGGCCCAGGCTGTACAAGCCCTTAAACACTAGTCTGAGAATGTTACGTCACATAAAGAGCCGCATTAGCATACGGTATTTGTTTTTCTCTTTCTGACTTACTTCACTCTGTATGACAGACTGATTCACTTTGTTATACAGCAGAAACTAACAAAACATTGTAAAGCAATTATACTCCAATAAAGCTGTTAAAAAAAATAAAAATAATTTATATAGAAAAGCATTGTGAAGGTTTTTGTGATGGGAGTGAAGCAGTGGACAGACTAGAGAATATGAAGAAGTTTTGAACTTTCTCTGTACAGGTGAAGAATCGGCAGTAGCCTCTCCTGGTCCCCTTGCCTCTCCTTGAGGGGCCCTTGGTGGTTGAGGAACCTTTTTCACTGAATCTGTATCCCTTTGTTCTTCATTTGTATTTGGGGGAGAGGGAGGACATGCTGTGTCTGGCTCTGTGATTCAGGGGTTTCTGGCCTAGGAGGTAAGTTGTATAGTGAATGGCAGACTCAGGAACTAAGAGTAACAGCTGACATTTGTCGAGCACAGATTCTGTGCCAGGTCCTGTTGTAAACACTGTACATGTCCAGTTGCATCCTTTTATCAGTTCTAAGAGATAGTTGCTATGGTAATCAGCCCCTTCTACAAATAAGGGAACCAAGGTCCAGCCATTCAGTGACTTGTCCACAGTCCCACAGCCATAAGGGAGAAACCAGGATAGGAACCCAGTGGGATCTCTTTCTCTTTCTCTCTCCCTCTGGCGGAAGCAGCCAGGAAGGAGCTGCGGCCTGCCAAAAGCCAGGTGAGTGAGTCTACAAGTGGATTCCCCAGCTCCAGTCAAGCCTGGAAGGGACTGGAGACCCAGCTGGCGTGCAGACTGGGAGACACCCTGAGTTAGACCACCCCAGTAAATTGCTGCTGTACTTCTGACCCTCTGAAACCATGTGAGATTAGAAATCTGATTGTTTCAACCTGTTACATTTGGGGGATAAGTTTTTGCACAGCAATAGGTAACTAATTCAGGCATACCTCATTTTATTGTGCTTCGAAGACATTGCCTCTTTTACATACTAAAAGTTTGTGGCAGCCCTGCGTCCTCGAGTGAGCCTATCGGCTCACTCCATTTTTCCAACAACATTTGCTCACTTTGCATCTCTGTGTCACATTTTGGTAATTCTCTCAATGTTCCACACTTTTTCGTTACTATATTTGTATGGTGATTTATGATCAATGATCTTTGATGTTACTATTACAGAAATATAATGAAGGCTCATTGAAGGCTCAGGTGATGGTTAGCATTTTTTAGCAATAAATTATTTTTTTTAATTACAGTATGTACGTTGTTGTTTTTAGACATAATGCCATTGCACATTATGTGCTATTGCACGTAATGCTATT